>NC_092724.1:67384865-67684865 GCF_047496885.1 Scyliorhinus torazame | reverse complement strand
GCAGTTCAAAGCTTTTAGGCTTCTCATCAAGCCCAGGGGCTTGAAAAGGGTCACGGGAAATGAAATTTCCAAGGCTGTAGAGGGAAGACTTACCACACAACCCCCATTCCGGGAATAACCCCTGATCTGAGCCACACAAAGCCCCCTGATACCCACCTCCCATGAAGGTCCCCCGTCGACACACTGGAGGTTAGTTTAGAGAGGGTACTCACCCCCTCGGTGTCCCTGGTGCAGGGTCCCTGTTTTTAGGGACCAGTAGTGATTTGCGCCCAGGTGACATCCGGGAATGGGGGGTTGGGGGCATGGGTGAACACCGAGAGGCCGCTGCATTCAACTTTAATTTCACTAATGAGATCAAAATGATTGCAAGATGCTTTTGCCCTTCCTGGGCAAGATCCTGATTACGCCAGCTGGAGTGGGCTGAGAGAATGGGATACTGATTTGCGTCCAGCGCAAATCCCATTTTGGGACTCTCCACAGTTCTGCCGACATAGCAGGAGTTGCGATGGCCGCAACACAGCTGGAGGATCCTCCCATAAACTCCACAATTGATGCACAAGTGAGAAAAGACAAGGGCAAGCACAAAATCACAGTATTGGAACAGGAGTAGGCCATTCAACTCCTCAAGCCTGCCCTGCCATTAAATTATATCACGACTGATCAATATTTCAACTCCATCCATCCACCTTCGTTAAATATCCCTTAATAAAAATCTAGCAATCTCAGTTTTGAAAGTTTTAATTGCCTACAACACTTTTTTGGGGGTGGGGTGTTCCAGATTCCCACTACCTCTTGTGCGAACAAGTGCTTCCAAATGGCATAAATGGCCCTGAATGTCTTCACTCTCATTTTAATCTTTAATCTAATTTTCAGTCTTTTGTTCTGGAATCCTTTAGCAAGGAAAATAGTTTCTCTGTATGTACCCCATCAAGTCCATTAATTCTACTTTGAATAGAATTAATAGACGGTGACAGATGTAAACTATTACTGAAGGCATTCATCAGACTGCCTAGCCAAGTAAAAGCCTTTGTCTGTGGGATGAACTGGGGAAAAGTAAGGGATCAGCTATGTTAGTTGGAGATTTGAATTTAGCAATATTAATTAGTACTATAATTTATTTATTGGTAAAACATAGACAGGATTTCTGGAGTAATTGAATAGAGATTTATTTGTAAAAGAGCCAATGAGGGGCAAAAATAGCCTCGACTCAATAGGGGTGCCTAAATCTCAACACAAAGGTGCTTAAGTACCAGTAATCAGAATGTGATCACATTTGGCACCACGAATTGGAAAGGTTACTAAAACCAAAAAAATAGACCAAATTCAGCAGACATGCTTAAGACGTTTTGTCATTGTGACCCTAGAAAGTTTCAACATGTATCGGAGAGTAGTGAAAGAATTGTGCATTCCCTTCAAGAAGTTGATGCTCGTGCACATATGCACAGTTTATGCACATTCTTAAAAACTTGCTGTTTCCTTGAAGAGCTTTTTTAACTGCCCAAGTTTTAGTTACACCAGAGTAAGAAGGCTGAAATGCACAAAAGCTGACATTGAATGACTGTAGTTGAGTGGCACTGGTAAGAGGTTATAAGCTTCACCATTTTTTTTCAAAGGTTCTTTTCAAAAGCTTGCCAGCCTTGCCAATAGTTGATTGGTTTTGTACATAGAAGATACTTGGAGAGTTGGCATAGAATGTCACATGGAAGATGTGAGGGGACTGAAGGGGTATTGGGAGATATGAGGCAGCGTGGAAGGCGATGGAGGATATGGAGTGGACATGGGAGGTATGAGAGAGTCATTTGAGGAATGGGGAGTGAGATTTTGAGGACCTGACATTCTTCCTTACAACTGGGCTGATCAACCGGTAAACCAAGGTGGATGTTCCAGCCTTCTGGCCTTGCCATCCACCCGCCTCCGTTGCTGCATCAGACCTGTCTGTGGAGGCAGCGGACCTGACTCCATCCCACGCCACCTACCCTTCCATGGAGCAAAAATACGGTGGGCAGAGACCTCCTTAATTGAGACAGGCTATTATTGAATCTGCGTTCACCACCTGTTCAAGCAGTGCAATCCAGATCACAACATTCTCCTGCCTCACACCCTTTGGCAATGAACTGACCACTTTACATCAATATCTCATCGTGCTACTGCTTTGTTATCTTTGGCTGTATGCTGTAAATTGACCGACAAAAGTCAATGCTTTTTTAAAGTCATGATAAATTAGCTGCTACAAGCGGAAGATTGTGAGCAATGAAATCTGAGAGTGTTGGTGTCAAATGGTACTGAATATGAAAGTTTCAGTTTGGAGACTCATGATCGCAAGGAAACACAACTCGCGTTCTTCAGATTTTCAGAAAGTAAAATATAGCAAATACTTGTTATAGAATGGTTACAGCACAGAAGTAAAGCCATTCGACCTGTCATGGACAATTCATCTAGTCCCACTCCCCTGCCTTTTCCCCGCAGCCCTGTAAATTATTCTCTTCAGACAATTGTCTAATCCTCTTCTGAATTCTTTGAAACCTAAAGATAAACAACTTAAGCTATACATACTCCCGTTGTCCAGTTGGCAGTCTTAAGGCATTTTATTTTATTTTATTTTGTGATGATATCAATCCCCTTGTCTCCCAACGTTCCTAGGCTTCTGCTATCGCTGCTCTGAGATAGTCATTAAGAGCCTGTGGTTTTTCTGAGCTAATCATTAGTTTCTTCCGGTGGGATGCCAATAAGTGTGGCTGAGGTGAGCAAGATGAATTGTCAAATATTGCGCTCTGCCCGTTTCCAAATACTACCATGCTGTCACAGCAACAGAAAGCTTCATTACCTGTTACATTCTCATCAATTGTCTCGAATGTACTCAGTGTTTTGCAATGATCTTAGATCCTGCTATTGTTAGAAATTGTGTTCCTTTTTCAAATCTTGTTTGGGGTTGAGAACGGAAATGGGCATAGAATGGCATTGCTAAAACGAAATTGGAAAAGGGATGTGAAAGGGGAAACCTCGTGTTTGTGTGTGAATTAGAATGTGCTTCCCAAAGAAAAATACAAAACAGTCACAAATGCTTTGCGTAACTGCTTCTAAACACTTTGCTACATGAATCGAGTGCTGTGTTCTCATACTTAAACTATTCTTTCGCAATGTTGTGTTCAATGCCCTCTTATAGAACTTTTTGAATCTGAGAATTTTGAAATGATGAGAAGAATTCTCAATACAGGAAAGCAATTTCAGTTGGCATTGGAAGAACGACATTTCTTGTTTGTTGCGACCATTCATTTGGGCAGGACGTGAAACCCGTCAAAATACTTTCTTTATTCTTTCATGGGATATGGACATCATTGATTAGGCCAGAATTTTTGTTGCCCGCCTCTAATTGCCTTTGAGAATTTGATGGTGAGTGGCCTTCTTGAACCACTGCAGTCCATGTTCTCTGGCTGCACCTCCAACGCTGTTAGGGAAGGAGTTCCTGAATTTTGGCCCAGCTACAGTGAAGAAACGGCGATATAGTCCCAAGTCAGGATGTTGCAAGGCTTTGAGGGGAAATTGCAGGTGGTGGTGTTCCCATTCATCTGCTGCCGTTGTCTGTCTAGGTGGTTGAATTCATATGTTTGGAAGGTGCTATTGAAGAAGTTTTGGTGAGTTGCTACAGTGCAACACGGGAACACACTGCTTCCACTTTGTATCGGTGGTGGAGGAAGTGGATGCAGAAGATAGTGGATGCAGAAGATAGTGGATGGGGTGCCAATCAAGCACTGCTTTGTCCTGGATGTTGTTAAGCTTCTTTTAAAAAAAAAAAATTTAGAGTACCCAATTCATATTTTCCAATTAAGGGGCAATTTAGCATGGCCAATCCACTAACCTGCACATCTTTGGGTTGTGGGGGTGAAACCCACGCAAACACGGGGAGAATGTGCAAACTCCACACGGACAGTGACCCAGAGCTGGGATCGAAACTGGGACCTCGGCGCCGTGAGGCAGCAGGGCTAACCCACTGTGCCACCGTGCTGCCCATTGTTAAGCTTCTTGAGTATTGTTGGAGCTTCACTCATCCAGGCAAATGAAGAGTATTCTATCACACTCTGTAGAGAAGCTTTGGGGAGTTAGGAGGCGAGTTATTGCCTGCAGAATACTCAACCTCTGACCTCTTGTAGCCACAAGACTATATGGCTAGTCCAGTTCAGTTCTGGTCAGTGGTAACCCCCAGGATTTCTATAGTGGGGCATTCAGCAATGAATATTGTGGGGAGATGTTTGGATTCCCTCTTTTTGGAGATAGAATTCCTATAGTGTAGATGGAGGCCATTTGGCCCATCGAGTCTGAAAGCGCACCCTTACCTAGACCCACTACGCCTCCCTACCCTCGTAACCCTACCTAACCCGCAGATCCCATGGACACCAAGGGGAAATTTAGCATGGCCAATCCACCGAGCCTGCACATTTTTGGACTGGGTGGAAACCGACCGGAGCACCCGGAGAAAAAACATGCAGATATAGGGAGAAAGTGCAAACTCCACACAGACAGTCGCCCAAGGCTGGAATTGAAACCGGGTTATGAGGCAGCAGTGCTAACCACTGTGCCTTGGTCATTGCTTATCGTTTGTGTGGTGCAAATGTTACTTGCCACATATCAGCCCAAGCCTGAATGTTATTCAGGTCTTTCTGCATATGGGGATGAACTGCATCAGCATCTGAGGACTCGCGAATGGTGCTGAACATTGTGCAATCATCAGTGAACATTCTCACTTCTGACTTTATGACAGAGGGAAGTTCCTTGATGAAGCAATGAACCATTGCATGCTTTGTAGGAATACCCTGAGTGCTGTTCGGAAAGGAGTTCAAGGATTTTGACCCAGTAACAGTGAAGGAATGGTAATATATTTCCAAGTCAGGATGGTGTGTGACTAAGGGAAACTTGCAGGCGGTGGTGTTCCAGTTCATCTGCTGTCCTGAGGAACTTGCACTGTGGCAATGTCATTTGAAGCCCAGTAGTGCCAAATATACTTTTAATTATTGTTTTCATGGAAGTGAAGGATGCTGGTGTTGGGAATGGGCATGTTTATCATTCTTAATTATTTTGTGGGATGTCAACATCACTGGAAAGACCAACATTTATTGTCTACCCTAATGGTCCTGGTAGAAGTGTTGGAAAGCAACCTTTTTGAACCACTGCAGTTCATCTGGTGTAGGAAGATCCACAGTGTAGTTCGGGAGGGAGTTCAATTGGCACTCAATACTGCCATTAAAACTCCAGGTTTGATAGAATTCACTATTTAACGCTGTTTTGTGCAGAGTTGGGACAGGTCCTGTGGTTTAGACATAATTTCAGATTGGCATAGCCTGTTTTTCTTAATGACCTTTGAAGCCAGCAAGAGAAGAAATATATAGAAACCAGAGAAACAAAGCAATAAAAACCAGACACTGACTGTCCAAAAAACATGCATATGATAGAACTTCCCCTTAAAACTTTGAACACTTAAAAATTACAAACCATGTTCATTGGTCACCTAAAAGTTGCGGACTGTGCCTTCAGTGCATTAAATCCATTTACAACTTAAACCATCAGACATACAGGTAAGTACAACGTGGTAGTGGCTGAAGAAAATAGCTTTTGTATATTAGAAATTTCTTTTGGCTGCGCTTTCTGCTAAATGTGTTTGTTTACTTTGTGATGTCATTGTGAGCAATGGAATAGGCATCGGCCAGAAGAGATGCTCATCAAACAGCTATTAAAGATTGATTAAAAGACGTGACTTATCCGAGTTGGTGGGGGAGGGGATTGGGGGGAGGTTCCGATTCACCTGATGACAGCCTCAATTCTGGATTACAACTTCCGTATCCTGCCTTTGGAGCTCTGGGGCTTCTTCCAATTTGATACTGTGGCCTCTCCACACTTTCTGAATCTCCTCCTCCGAAGCTCCTTCCCCTTAACCCAGGCCTGTCACCATGAAGAAGCTCTGGAGCTGCAGAGGCAGGATATGGAGGTTGTAATCCAGAATCCAAATCAGATCCAACTGGCACTGTTTTGCTTAAAAATTGGTTTTCTGCACGTGCATAGACAGGTCTTGGCATCCATCTTTCATTGGCAGGAGACAAGTTGATTTATTTTACCCAGCACACTATTATTATTATTGGTTATTACTCACTGGAGTGAGGACCATGAGTCCTAAGATAGTTGATGAGGTCCATTCAGGATTTGCAGTCTTTATGGCACTAAGGGCATTTGTTGTCATCTGGGACATTTGGTCGTTTGTTATCAGTTCAGGTCATGACGTGTTCTTCTCGCTACTCTGCTTTTCTCCTTCATTTTGTCATGATTGGGTCTCAAAATGCTGGAATCCTTCTCACAGGTTCTGCTGCCATCTGGTTCAATCCAAAGCCTTTGTCTCCCAGGAGTTGATGTCAATGTTGCATTTCTTCATGTTGACTTTCACCACATTCTTGAAGTGCTAATTCTGACCTCCTCTGGTGCATCAGACCTGCTTTGAAAGCTTGATGTCTGACATCCGATCTACATGAGTAACCCAATGAAACTGCTGGGGGATGATCATGGTCTTGATGCTGTGGTGCCTGGTTTTGAGGGGACACAGTTGGTGCATCTATCTTTCCACTTCGAATGTAGGATCTTACTATAGAAGCTGGACAGGAAAGGGGAAGTTGCAAAGATGCAAGCTTCATAAGGAACAAGATACAATCCAGATAACCAGGGAATGGGGACAGAAAGAACATTTAAGACATCTGATGTTAAGAGAACAGAGACCAAGTTATCATTCAGAAGAATTCAAGGAAGAGTAAACAAAGTGATCAAATTTAAAGCGGCAATTGCAGTAGCTAGATTTAAAGTGGGATAGCAGATTTCAGAGGTCGATGAAATGTGTGATGCTATTTTAATACAGTCTGGGAATCGAGAATTAAAGCAATTGTAAGCAGTCAAGACAATGAAATCTTAAAGGGGTGGTGTAAATTCCTGGACTGGATTCACTGTTAAAAGTGGAGTGGAAGCTTTGTTTAAAAGTGTAATTTGGAAAACCCAGTCTGGATTAGGGAATGCAAACCGCTAAGGAAAAGCATAATTATGAGTGAAGATTTTAAAGTGTGTTTTGGGAGTGGAGTTTAGAAACTCTAATGTGACAATCATCTGGGGGATTCTGAGGAGACATCCACAAATATTCACTTGGGTTTGAGAGCAGAGAGTGTATTTGCCCACACTCATCTTGTGTGCTTAAAAGAGTCGTTGTGTTAATGAGACCATTGTAGATTAAGATGTACCTTGTAACCTGTGTTAATCCTAAAACCTATGTGTAATCGTTAAACTAAAGAGGGGGTGGGGTGGAGTAAAGGCCTTTGTATCATAACCCATTTTTTAATGTTTAATAAAAGTTTTTGTAATTGTTAAAACTAATTAGCGATCTACTGAATCTGTTCCTCCACGTTTTATGAAAAAAGTTACAGTCTTCTGAGCCAGAGTTCCATTCTGGGATCTTCTCGTCCAGTTATAACATCAACTGGGATTGTCAAAATATGTCAATGATTCTCTGGAGATCTGTTTTACTGCAGCATTGTCAGCGTTTTGAAGCTCAATGACTGAAGTTGGGTATTTTTAGTTTTTGATTGGAGTTGTCTGAGATTTAATAGTTTACCGTCCATTCAATAAATAAGCTGCACTCTAGCAGGGACCTTGTGTCTAGTCAATGGAGCATGGCAGCAAGGAAGATCAAAAAAGAGTTGGCGCAATCACGCAACCTTGTTTGACTCCTGTCTTAACTTCAAAACATTCTGTAATGGATCCATTGTTAAGGATCACCACTTCCATATCAGCAGGCGAAGGTTGATATTGTATTTTGGAGGACACCCATTCTTGAGCAGAATTGCCCAGAATGGGGCAGCACGGAGGCACAGTGGTTAGCACTGGTGTCTCACGGTGCCGAGGTCCCAGGTTCGATCCCAGTCCTGGGTCACTGTCTGTGTGGAGTTTGCACATTCTCCCTGTGTTTGTGTGGGTTTCGTCCCCACAACCCAAAGATGTGCTGGCTAGGTGGATTGGTCATGCTAAATTGCCTCTTAATTGCAAAAAATGAATTGGGTACTCTAAAATTAATTTTTAAAAAAAGAATTGCCCAGTGTTTCATGATTTACAGAGTCTTTGTCAAGCCAACGAACACACTATAGAGAAGTTGATGCTGTTAGTGACATTTTTCTTGAGTTGACGAGCTGTAAAAATCATATCAGCCTTGTCTCTTCATGGCCTAAACCCGCATTGGAATTCTTGTAATGATTTTTCCTGCAGTGGAAAGCAAGGAGATGTCTTTGAAATTTACACAGTTGGATTTTTCCCTTTTCTGCCCAGTCACAGTGTCCTTGAGATTATTTGTGACTTCCTGTTCATTCCAAATCTGTAGGATAAGGGCATGGAGCTTTAATGTTAGTTCCTCATCTCTGTGCGTAAAGATTTTAGCAGGGATTCCATCACCACCTGCTGTTCTTCATTTGCGTGATGACTTTCATCATCACCTCCAAAAGGCATTGGTGGAGTTCTGAGCTCATTTCTCACTGAGTATTGTGGGATGGAGTTGAAAACACTTCGGCCAACAGTTGATTCTTGATTGAAAAGGTCTTCAGAATGCTCTCTCCAATGCGCGCTGACAGTATCCCTTTCCTTGATCAGATTCTCCCCATCCTTGGGCCTCAGAGAAGCTGTCCTTGGGTCATAAATGGTCTTTGTGGCAGTGACGAAACCATGGATATCATTCAAGTCAGCCATATGTTCTTCATGTCATGGATGTACTCTTGTATCTCGGCCTTTACCTATTGGTAATCCAGAATGTTTTACTTTGAGTTCAGGTCATTCCCGCCAGGCACAAAAAGTCTTGCACTTGCGATCAATCAGTTCATTGATATCCCGATTATTTCCATCAAACCAGCCCTAATGTTTCCTGACAGAGAATCCAAGTGTCACTTTGCAGTCATTGATGATATTGGCATTCAGGACATGCTAAACACCATGGACACTCTTTTTCTATTCTTTTTTTAAAATTTCTTTTTAAAAAATAAATAAATTTAGAGTACCCAATTATTTTTTTTCCAATTAAGGGGCAATTTAGTGTGGCCAATCCACCTATCCACATCTTTTGGGTTTTGGGGGTGAAACCCACGCAGACACGGGGAGAATGTGCAAACTCCACACGGACAGTGACCCAGACCCGGGATTCGAACCTCGGTACTCAGCGCCATAGGCAGCAATGCTAACCACTGTGCCACCGTGCTGCCCTTTCTTCTATTAATTAAAGTTTGAAAGTTTTTCCCTAAGGTGTTGTTGGAATTGGTCTCTTTTGATTGAATTCTTCAGAACTTCAATGTTGATACCTTTGTTTTCACTTGTCGTTTAGGAGCTGGCTTGATGGACATAATTGAGTAAATATAAGTTGATCGGTCCAGCAGTCATCAGCCCCTATCATTGCTCTGCTGGTGCAGACATCTTGGGATTCCGGCCATGGATGATGATGTAATCGATCATGTGCCAGTGCTTGGACCATGGGTATCCCATGATGTTTTGTACTTGATCTTCTGGTGGAACAGAGAATTGGTTATGATAGGTCCATGTTCTGAGCATTTGGTAAAGAGAAAAATGCGATTGGGAATTGCCATTTTCAATTCCCTCCCTGCTATTGGTTCCATTACAGAGATTGTAAATCTCTTCTACCTCTGACTTTGAAGTCTCTGAGAAAAATAAGCCTGTCTGTCCTCCTTTGGAACCCCACAGGTTTGGCATAGAAATCTTTTCCTGGTTTTTGTTATTGCTGTCCAGAGTTGGGCATATATACTGACCACGGTGGCAAATTGGCTCCTTGCTAGTTTGAGATGAAGGGGAATGAGGCGCTCATTTCATCCAAGAGGGAACTTGTGAAGTTGGTTCATAAGTTCAATCTTGATGGTAAATCCAACTCTGTGGATTTTGAGTTCTTCTTCTTCTAATTTCCCTTTCCAGAAGAAAGTATTACTGCCACAGAGTTCCTTGAGCTGCCCTCGCCAGCTCGCAGGATCTCATGCAGACCGGCAACATCGATGTCATACACCTGATATCTTGGGTGACAAATGAAGTGTAACATCTGGGTTCTCACTTGCCGATGTGTCCATGAGGGTCCTAACGTTCCAGGTCCTGAACTTCACTACTTGTGTCTTTTGTATGTTTCTGCTGGAGAAGGTAATCCCTCTGGACCTGGCCAACCAGTTGGGAGAGGTGAGGCAGATTATGTTTAGGCCACCTTTTCTCGTCCCCTCCCGAATGAGGGATGAGCAGGGTGGATCCTAAAGCGGGCTGCTCAGTCACAGTTACAGCTGCTGAAAGGCACCTTTGCCTTATTTGAGTGCTTAACGACCATCTTGTAACTGCTACCACCATGCCAGATCATGACCAGAAGCTTCCAGACTACACAATGGATTGGTTGGGTAGGAGGGATTGGGGGCCATGAACTTGCAGTGGGTGGCATGGTAGTGCAGTGGTTAGCACTATTGCTTCACAGCGCCAGGGTCCCAGAATCGATTCCCGGCTTGGGTCACTCTCTGTGTGGAGTCTGCACGTTCTCCCCGTGTCTGCGTGAATTTCCTCCGAGTGCTCCAGTTTTCTCCCACAAGTCCCGAAAGACGTGCTGTTAGTTGAATTGGATATTCTGAATTCTCCCTTTGTGTACCTGAACAGGCACCAGAATGTGGCGACTAGGGGATTTTAACAGTAACTTAATTGCACTGATAATGTAAGCTGACAATAAAGATGATGATTATTATTATTGGATGACCTTCTAGTTATTTGAATTTCTCCCAACAGCTGATGGTGCAAAACCATAAATATTCTCAATTATAGGGAAGCCAATTTTTATCAGGTAAATTCAGTAAAATTTACAGAAGACATGAGATTGGATGTCATGTTATCTGGCATCATGTGGTCAAATCATTGCATGACCAAATCTCCAGCAGTCTCTCCAATAGCGTTGTTAGCCTTACTCTACTGGTATCCCACCTAAGCTATAAGCTACCAACAGTCCCCTACTGCCCCTTGGGCAGCACAGTAGCATAGTGGTTAGCACAATTGCTTCACAGCTCCAGGGTCCCAGGTTCGATTCCCGGCTGGGTCACTGTCTGTGCGGAGTCTGCACGTTCTCCCCGTGTCTGCGTGGGTTTCCTCCGGGTGCTCCAGTTTCCTCCCACAGTCCTAAGACGTGCAGGTTAGGTGGGTTGGCCATGCTAAATTGCCCTCAGTGTCCAAAAAATGTTAAATGGGGGTTACGGGGATAGGGTGGATACATGGGCTTCAGTGGGGTGCTCTTTGTAAGGGCCGGTGCAGACTCCAAGGGCCGAATGGCCTCCTTCTGCACTATAAATTCTATGAAAAAACTTCTATACCCACTTTCCTGGCACTTTAATTGTTTGCTACAGCACAATGAACGGAGAGAGTCCTTTATACAGATGGTGTACTTAGATTTGCGGTCACTTTTATACTGCATTGCTATCCCAGGCAGGCATGCTCATTATGTGATTTCTCTTTCTATTGGAGGTGTGTGAATTACTTTGAGATGTGACTGAATTCACAGCACACACACACATGCACACACCCACGCACGCACATACCTATATATTATATATTTATATATGTACGTATATCAGTTTGCATGGCATCTTCCAGCACTTCTGCCTGACAGCATCTCTGCCCCATTAATATCAGATCCCAAGATGCAGCCATCCCTCCCTCAATAATGACCCTGGGATGGCACTTAACTGGGAAATGCAATCATCATTGTGTTGGCAGGACTCCAGAATTGGGCACAATCCCAGGTGAGGGCAAACAAAAAGAGGGAATGCTGCAAGGAGATGCAACCAATCCTAGACTTTGGTCTATCTGGTTTACAAGCAATGGCGATTTTGACAGTAAGGACGCCTGCAGCAAGTTCTTTAGTTGTTCTAATATATAGATTGAGTTGTATTCTCCTTGTCAGTCAGTGAAGCATTTAAATCTAGAGCCAGCAGAGGAAGAAGTGTTTGCTGAACCCATTGCACACTCATTCACTTCGATCCGTTTGGGGAAAGTACTAAATAAACATTGAAGACTTAATTTTAGTTAAAGTGCAGAGTTGCACATCCTTATCATCAACATGGTCTCCTCTAGCTTGAACACATATGATCTGTAGAATAATTTAGATTGCTTTCTATCTGAAACAAGTATGGTAATGCCGAATTTACCTTCAGTCCTATCATTGTATCTAAAAATCCTAAATCTTAAACATATGAAATTACAACGGAATATTATTGGCTATCCCTTGCTGGTGAGGATGATTATATTCCATGTGTCTGAAGATTCTTGATGAGGACGATTCAGGATCTGCAGACTTTATGGCACTAAGGGCATTTGGTGTCATGTGGGATGCTTGGTTGCGTGTAATCAGTTCCAGTCATGGTGTGTTATTTTTGCTGCTCTCGCTTTTCCTCTCCATTTTATCCTTATGGAGTCTCAAAATGCTGGATCCTTCCCATATAGGTTCTGCTGATTTACAATGTTACAATCACTTGGAGTGAATCCAGACTTGAAAAGCACAATCAAACCAAAAAGAATTAAAGAAATGTTTTTAAAAACCACTCCCATGCAAAAAACACCTGATGCAGTGATAAGAATGTAGTTGCAGAGAATGCCGTTAGATTCGGCAAACAAAATTCAATGGTCATTGCAAAAGGTTGTGCCATGCATTGCCAAGTAAATACTTGATTTGCTCAGTTTGAAGTGTCTATCTCAATGGTTCAAGCAGCAGCTGTTTTCTTTTCACAAGATAAAGGAGCAGAATTAGATCATTCAGCCCATCGAGTCTGCTCTGCCATTCTATCATGACTGATATGTTCCTCATCTGCTACCTACAATGCTACAGACCAAGAGCTGGATTGCGAAATCAGCCAGAGCATCTCCTCCCTAGAACTCATGACCTAGGAGCAGGAGTAGGCAATTTAGCCACCCGAGACTAACATCCTCAAGGTGATCATGGCTGATCCTATCCTGGCCTCAACTCCACTGTCTTGCCTGCTCTCTAAACTCTTCAACCCATTTCCAATTAAAAATCTATTAAATTTACTCTCTGTCCCTGCATCCACCGCACTCTGGGGTAGCGAATTCCACAGATTCACAACCCTTTGGGAGAAGTAGTTTATCCTCAAATCTGTTTTAAATTTGTTACCTCTTATGACCTCTCGTTTTAGAATGCCCCACAAAAGGAAGCATCAGCTCCCCATCTACTTTATCCATACCTTTTAGCATCTTGTATACCTCAAATAGATCTCCCCTCATTCTTCTAAACTCTAGAATCTCTCCTCATACGACAAACCCCTCATGTCTGGAATCAATCTGGCGAACCTCCTCTGATCTTCACTGAACACAGGACTGAAAGCCTGCAGGTATTTGCCATAAAATCCAAATTACTTGCCCGTTTCATTTTTTGATTGCTTTCAAAGGAGTATATTTTGCGATTTGTATATGAGTAATTTGAGACATGACATGTGTAGTCTAGTAGGAAGGGGGCTGGCATCTTTGGACCAGTGGTTCCTAAAGTTCTCCAACACTTAAATGTTTTTTTTGGTGTCAAATCTGGAGTTCTGGTAAACTAATTGATAGAGATCGATTAATTGCCATGGTTCGTCAACAACGTAATTAGCATTCTTATTAAATGTTCCCCTCCAGTTTTTAATAATAAAGTAAATTCCAAAAGCATTAACCTCAACTTGACGCTGATTTGAAAATGACTTTATGGGTGGTGTAGTTGGAGTGTCACAGAATGAAACCAGTGCTGGTTGGGGTGGCTGTGGTGTGAATGCAGTTCCGGGTGAGGGGGTGGGGGTAGGCGAAGTGAAGGAAAATTGGAAGGAATCTGGGATGCCCGAGTGTGAATGGCTTGCAGCTGCAGAAGGCAGCCTGAAGACTTGGCCAAAGTGAACGAAGAGAGCATATTTTATAAAAGTTCAAAGGAGAAACTTGACCAAAATATACAGGGTGTGGGTGAAATAACCAGTTAATCGTCTCCTGATTTTTAATGTCCTAAAGTGGCGAAACCACCTGATTGCCAGAAGTTGTCTCAGGTGGATTGTTGGTGTTAGTGCGCAGCCGTTGTTTGACTCAGTCCATTTTATTGGAATATATTTAGGGCATTTCTCACATGCAGCACACGCCCTTGAGCAACTCTGGGAGCCAAATTGTAATTTAATGTAATTACAAGCAGAAAGACATTTTCCAAAATACGCAAGTGTTGTCTATTACAAGTTGTAATAATACACAAATTACAAATGTAATTTGTACATTCAGCCGTGATTGTAAAAGCAGATTTCTATACTGGTGGCAAAAGGCTCCAACCTTGGAACAAATAACCCATTGTAGAAATTTAATTTAAATTGGTTACAAATTCTTGCTAAGATTGTGTGTTTATCATTTTCAATTCTTTTCCCTTTTCACTAAGCAATGGGATGATCTTATCAAGTCCCCACTTATTTCAGACTGAAGACTGGGTGATGCTGTGTGGTTGCAGATGCTGCCTGGATGAGGCTGTTAATTTTACATTTCTGGTAATAGATGAGAATGCGCTTTCTGCGGTCCAGACCAGAGTGTGTATCTGCTCAAACTGAGCTGCACTAATCATGGGTGTGCCTTTATCTGTTACTTTTGTAAACTTTTGGCCTGCTAACAGTTTTGTGTTGCGAGAATTGCAGTACATTTCTGCTTTTTTTGGTGCATTTGGTTGTTTTGGGTCCACTGGAACTGCCCTATCTTCATCTGGGTTATGTTAGAACAATGGTGGAAGGTAGCAGAAAATGCCCATGCACATTGCCACCTAGTACAATAGAATGTATGCCACCAATCTACCGTATCAAGGGGTTTATTTGAGTAGCAGTTATCCTACTGCACTAGCAATCCAGAGGTCCGGCCATAAACCAGGAGAAGAATTTACAGTGCAGAAGGAGGCTATTCGGTCCATCGAGTCTACACCGGCCCCTGAAAGATCACCCTACCTAAGCCCACAGCTCCACCCCGTAATCCAGCAACGCATCTAACATTTAGACACTACGGAGCAATTTAGCATGACCAGTCCACCTAACCCGCACATCTTTGAACTGTGGGAGGAAACCGGAGCACCCGGAGGAAACCGCAGACACGGGGAGAAAGTGCAGGTTCCGCACAGACAGTGACCCAAGCCGGGAATCGAACCCGGTCCCTGGCGCTGTGAAGCAACAGTGATTACCACTGTGCTACATTGCCGCCCCCACTGTGCTACCCTGCTGTCCCCCACTGTGCTACCATACCGCCCCCCCCCCCCCACTGTGCATCCATAGCGCCCCCCTCACTGTGCTACCGTGCTGCCCCCCCACTGTGCTACCATACCACACCATGATAAAAGCTGTAAAATAGTCAGCTTTTTGTAAAGAAAACTCCGGCTGGTTTGCTGATGTACTTTAGGAAACTTGCAGTCCTTATCCAGCTTGGTCGATATGTGATTCCAGTCCACAGGAGTGTTGTTAACTCGAATTGCCCCCTTGAAGTTGGCATGATATTCATATAAACATACCATGGTGCAAACACACACACACACACTGATGGTCAGATCAACGGACCAATCAACACACACGCAACATCACAGCCAATCACCAGTGAGAGCACACGCACTATAAAACGGGGAACACCACAGTTCCCGGGCATTCCAGCAGGAGATAGCTCAGAGCACAGAGCTCACAGCGCGCCACTCAGACATACACCATGTGCTGAGTGCAAGGGCTGGGTCCACAGGTTAACGGGTAAAGTACGAACCACAGCCAGAAATATACAGTTGATGTTATCAAGAATAATAAAACAGAGTTGTACCATCTACAACCGTGTTGGTTCGTTTGTATAGCGGAACACCCAACACGACATAGTACCAGGATTGGAACCCAGCAACTGTGAGACCTACCTGCACATCTTCAGCGATCCACCATCCTGCGCCATGGACACCATCAGCCCGCCGCAGCCGCTCCAAATCGCTGCAAACCTCGGCGTCAACTGGAAGCTGTTTAAACAGCGCTTCCAGCTCTTCCTAGAAGCCACAGACAGGGAGAATGCATCGGACACGAGGAAGATCGCCCTCCTCCTCTCCACAGCAGGGCAACATGCCATCCACATCTACAACTCCCTGGCATTCGCGGACGGCGAGGACAAGACGAAGTACAAGTCGGTCCTTCTCAAACTTGAGCAACACGTCAACGTCAAAGTGAATGAGAGCTTCGAGAGGTACCTCTTCCAGCAGCGCTGCAGGGTAAGGATGAGCTTTTTCAATCTTTTCTGACACACCTCCGTATCCTCGCGCAGTCCGGCGGCTATGAGGCCACCTCCGATTCCATGATTTGGGACCAGATAGTTTTTGGGGTCACCTCGGGCACCCTACGCCAGCAGCTCCTCCAAATAAAGAGCCTCTCCCTAGCCACCGCCATCAAAACCTGCGTCCTCCACGAAAACGCGACCAGCCGGTACTCCCAATTCCAGGCGGCCCGGACGAGGGCGGCCATTTCGCGCGCTTTCCGCAGCCTCCCGCGCTTATACGCGCCAAAAGAGACGTTGACGCAGAGGGACGTGACGCGCAGGTGCGCTCTACGCAGGACCGAACTGCGCATGCGCGGTGGCGCAACGAACGCTATGACGTCACGACGTGCGGCAACTGTGAATCCGCACATTTAAAGCGGCAATGTCCAGCGAAAAATCGACAATGCCTCCGCTGTGGCAGGATGGGCCACTACGCTGCCTGCTGTCGAACAGCTCAACCTGCCAACGCTCCCCAATTCAGACAGCCTCGCAGGGACGTGCGGGCCATTCAGCCTCCATACACCGAGTCATATCCTGACGACGTACAGACCGGTGACACCGACGACCGGGAAGCCTTCCGCGTTGCGGTAATTGACAGAAATCGGATGTCCCCAAGTAGGACCCACCAGCTGATGCCAGGGCATAGCGTCAATCCGGGTGATGAATGGTGTGCCACCCTAACGGTCAACCGATCACCAATCACATTCTGCTTAGACATTGGTGCCTCCGCCAATCTCATTGCATGGTCAGCCTTCGACGCCTTGAAGGTCAAACCACCGATTCGGCCATCCCGCTGTCAGTTGGTCGATTACAATGGTAATGTTATCCCGGCCATGGGATCCTGCCAGCTCGAGGTTACGCACAATTCACACGCAGCCACACTGTCTTTTGAGATAGTTGGATCCTCGAAGGACTCCCTGCTAGGCGCACAGACGTGCAAGGTTCTCCACCTCGTTCAGCGGGTACACACTCTGTCTCCAGAAGGCACGTCCGATTTCCCGGATGCAGACTTTAGGGCACAACTCCACTCGCTCCTCGCCCACAACCAGGAAGCTTTCGAGGGCATGAGCACACTGCCCTACACTTAGAGAATACGGCTCAAACCGGACGCCACCCCGGTCATTCACGCACCTCGTAGAGTCCCAGCACCACTCAAGGACCGCCTCAAGCAGCAGCTGCAGGATCCCCAGGACCAAGGAGTGCTTTCCCAGGTCACGGAGCCCACGCCATGGGTCAGCTCCATGGTGTGTGTTAAAAAGCCCTCTGGCGGGACTTCCGGGTGCGGCGATGACCAGCTAGGTTGCACGTTTCGGCACCTCCCGTTGAAACTGACTTTAGGGCTCTTATTAGGAGCCCCAACGGCAATTTTTAACGGCCAAAATCATTGTGCGGTGAAATAGGAGGGAATCCCCCCCGGATAAATATGGATAAAGGAGAGGATAGCGACCGGATTGCAGTGGATCCACTGGAGCAGCGGCAAGGAAGGGAAGCTCGAAGCAAGATGGCGTTGGAAGGTGGCTGTTTAGTATGGGGCCCGGAGCAACAAGAGTTCCTGCGGCGCTGTGTGGAAGAGCTGAAGAAGGAGGTGTTGGCCCCGATGCTACAGGCGATTGAAGGGCTAAAGGAGGCGCAGAGAACCCAGGGATTGGAGCTTCGGGTCGTGAAGGCACAGGCTGCAGAGAATGAGGATGAAATACAGGGCCTGGTGGTAAGGACAGAGACGCACGAGGCACAGCACAAAAGGTGTGTGGAGAGGTTGGAAGCCCTGGAGAATAACTCAAGGAGGAAGAATTTAAGAGTCTTGGGTCTTCCCGAAGGCACAGAGGGGGCGGACGTCGGGGCATATGTGAGTACGATGCTTCACTCGCTAATGGGATCGGAGGCCCCGACGGGCCCTTTGGAGGTGGAGGAAGCTTATCGAGTTCTGGCGCGAAGACCTAAGGCAGGAGAAATACCTCGAGCCATAGTGGTGAGGTTTCACCGCTATAATGACAGAGAGATGGTTCTAAGATGGGCGAAGAAAACTCGGAGCTGCAGGTGGGAGAACGCGGTGATCCGCGTGTACCAGGATTGGAGTGCGGAGGTGGCGAGAAGGAGGGCAAGTTTCAACCGGGCCAAGGCGGTGCTCCACAAAAAGAAGGTTAAATTTGGAATGTTGCAGCCGGCGAGACTGTGGGTCACACACCAAGGGAAGCACCACTACTTTGAGACGGCAGAAGAGGCGTGGACATTCATTGTGGACGAGAAGCTGGAATAGTCTGGCAAGAGAAAAAGCTTCTGTAACAAAGTGGTGGGGTGACTATGTGGGACGAGGAAGGGGGGGGGAAGAATCTTTTCACACACATATTCAGCTGCACTCAGTACACACCAATATTTATTACCCTATCGGCACATATTCTTGTGAAAATGGGGGATCTCATGATATTCATATAAACATATCATGGTGCAAACACACACACACTGATGGACAGATCAACGGACCAATCAACAAACACGAAAAATCACAGCCAATCACCAGTGAGAGCACACGCACTATAAAACGGGGAACACCACAGTTCCCGGGCATTCCAGCAGGAGATAGCTCAGAGCACAGAGCTCACAGTGCGCCACTCAGACATACACCATGTGCTGAGTGCAAGGGCTGGGTCCACAGGTTAACGGGTAAAGTACGAACCACAGCCAGAAATATACAGTTGATGTTATCAAGAATAATAAAACAGAGTTGTACCAT
Source organism: Scyliorhinus torazame (assembly GCF_047496885.1). Lineage (NCBI taxonomy): Eukaryota > Metazoa > Chordata > Chondrichthyes > Carcharhiniformes > Scyliorhinidae > Scyliorhinus > Scyliorhinus torazame. Next base: position 67,665,790 of record NC_092724.1, on the reverse strand, counting down.
CTACAACCGTGTTGGTTCGTTTGTATAGCGGAACACCCAACACGACATAGTACCAGGATTGGAACCCAGCAACTGTGAGACCTACCTGCACATCTTCTGCGATCCGCCATCCTGCGCCATGGACACCATCAGCCCGCCGCAGCTGCTCCAAAACGCTGGAAACCTCGGCATCAACTGGAAGCTGTTTAAACAGCGCTTCCAGCTCTTCCTAGAAGCCACAGACAGGGAGAATGCATCGGACACCAGGAAGATCGCCCTCCTCTCCATGGCAGGGCAACACGCCATCCACATCTACAACTCCCTGGCATTTGCGGAAGGCAAGGACCAGACGAAGTGCAAGACGGTCCTTCTAAAACTTGAGCAACATTTCAGCGTCGAAGGGAATGAGAGCTTCGAGAGGTACCTCTTCCAGCAGCGCCTGCAGGGTAAGGATGAGCCTTTTCAAACTTTTCTCACACACTCCGTATCCTCGCGCAGTCCTGCGGCTATGAGGCCACCTCCGATTCCATGATTTGGGACCAGATAGTTTTTGGGGTCACCTCGGGCACCCTACGCCAGAAGTGACCCAGCAAACGACTCAATTGCGTTATGTAGCTGCTCATCAGTTCAAGAAGAAGGCCCAGCACCATCTTCTCATTGGAATTTAGGAGGATGAGGGGGGATCTCATTGAAACTTAATACAGCGAGGCCTGGACTGGGTGGACGTGGAGAGGACGTGTCCACATGTAGGAAAAACTAGAAGCAGAGGACACAATCTTAGACTAAAGGGAAGATCGTTCAAAACAGAGATGAGGAGGAATTTCTTCAGCCAGAGGGTGGTGAATCTGTGGAACTCTTTGCCGCAGAAGGCTGTGGAGGCTAAATTACTGAGTGTGTTTGTGATGAACGGTTCCTGCCTTATCATCATGTAAGGTGATGTCCCCTTTAAGACCAGGCTTGGAACTCTGGGGACTCCGCCTCTGGCTCCGCCCATCTGGGAGCCATACATAAAGGCCTGCCTCATGGTCTGTATAGCAGTCAGCTCTTGTCCAAATCTGTAGCATGGTTATTAGCCTAATAAAGCCTTCTTTACAGTTTAATCTCTAAGCATCATTATTGAGGGTACCTCAGTGTTTAAGACAGAGATAGATAGGTTCTTGATTAATAAATGGATATGGGGTTATGAGGAGAAGGCAGGAGAATGGGGATGAGAAAAATATCAGCCATGATTGAATGCCGGAGCAGACTCGATGGGCCGAGTGGCCTAATTCTGCTCCTACGTCTTGTGGTCTTATAATAACTCTAATCGGGCAATAAATGCTGATCCTGCTAATGGTGTCCATATCCTGAAATTGAAAATACAGTAACTTCCCTCCAGCCATGTCCACCTGCTCGCTGACTATGTGGGTGCATGATGGCTGAGAGGGGTGGGAGGGGGAAGCAGCTGTGCATCTGCCATGCTTGGCAAGCCACCAAGTGATTGAAAACTCTAATATGTTTCTATTTGAAAGCTGAGGTTTAGTTTAGCAGAACAAGGATTTAAAGACCTTTAATATATGCCAAGGGCTTTGCGAACTCAAGCCACACAGATTACCAGAGCAGACGACAAGAAAGCTTTCCATTTGCCACCTGTCCGAGTCCCCAACCCATTCGGGTATTCAGCCTGCAAGGTTATCTAGAACTCGCTGGGAAGAATCTGAATCCTCAGTGATTTTGGAAGTGAGGCAGGGTGGCTGACTCCTTCACACTAACAATCACACTAGTATCAACTATGCTGCAAAAGGAATTCTCAAGTCTACTTTGTCACCAAGCATTGCTGGTGTAAAATGCCATTGTGGTAGTTTGAGGTCATAATTTGACAGGCTTGAGATGCACAGTGATACAAATGCTGCAGGGTTCTGCGCAGTGAAATTGCCAGTTGTTTTGAGAGCCAGCATAAAAGTAGCATTGGCTTCTTAACTTCATTTGATGTTTTTGCAGGTTTATTCGTCACATGGTGCTGCAATTACCTTTATTGCTCTTGGCATACTGCCCATGCAAATGGTATTTCCTGTGGCAACTGAGACATAGAAATTTCCGTGGTTTTGGCCACACATTAAAGTGATCTTGAAGGTTTTAGAATTGGTAACCACGTTTTAACAACCTGCTGAATTTTAGCTGCTTAGATATTGAAAGTCTTGTTTTCTACGTTACATTTTTCTCGAGGTTGTGAAAACATGGCTGCTGAGTCAAAGACCTTAAAGAATCCCATTTGAACACATTCAAAATAACACTGAAATATTCCGTGGTCACTTTATATCCCAGTACCATTAGGAAATACTATCTGCATGGACACGTATGCCAGCAACAATAAAGCTAATCAAGGCACCATATGGTGGCTGAGGGAGAGCTGTATAAACACTATGTGAATTACTTAGAAATTTGACAAACTTCAACAAAAAATAGTATTGATCTCGAGATAGTCCAGAATTTCAGGCCTCTGTAACGAACTTCAACTGCCTGTTGATTTGTGCAGGATCTGGGTCTTTGAGCATGAAGTGCAAATATTACAGCTATGTTTAGGTTGACATCTAGAGCAGTGGTTCTCAGACCCTATTGTCCCTGGACCACCGAGGCAGGACAAAAGACCCTGTGACCATTTATCAACCCTACCCCATCTGCTTTTGGTTGCCAGCGCAAAGAAAATCTTATCAGATTTAATGGAAAGAATGGCGCTGTTTTTGATGAGACACCAATCAACTAATGTCAGGTTCTAAGCTGGAGGTGTCCATCTCGTGCCAGGCACCATTTCCAGCTAATTCTTCCACTTTCTTTTTAGCCCCACAAGTGCTGAAAATCAAATCTCACCGTTGTAACAGTTTCCAAAATCTTGCTTATAAAACTACATTGTTGCTCAAGCTTACGGCGACGAGTGCCACACACTCAGGAGCCAGGCTGGCTGTGTGATGTCTTGTATGGAGAATAAGGGTGCTTGCCTGCCCTCTTGTATGGCCTCCAAGGGCCGCACACGGGGAACCACTGCTTTAGAGTTACTGGACGTCTAATGCATACCAGTCAAAGCTTGCAGCAGTCACAATGCAGTGTAGCTCTGACCTGCTGAATTACATTGTTTGGGGGGGAGGGGGGGTGGGGGGAGAGAGAAATGTTTTGTCGATCCCAAGCCACCATGTTGAAAATAAACAGGCCAGATCAAATTACATTTATGCAGCACCTTGAACATCTGGATACACTTCACTGTTTTAGGAAGAAAAGCACAATACCGAAACAAAGGAAAATATTAGGCTGGCTAAAAGCTTGGTTAAAGATTTAGGTTTAAAGTAGGGTCACAAAAGAAGAGAGGGAGGTGAAGGGGTTTAGGGAAGGAATCCAAATTAGTTGTACCTAGGTGGCTAAAGGCACGACTGCTAACGAGGTGAAGAGGGAGGGTAATAGCCAGGAGGCTGAAGTCAGAGAAACTGAGATGTAGGATAATATAGAAACAGTTATGGTGCAGAAGAGGACCAATCCGCTCATCGTGAATCAGCTCTCCAGATGGCCAGTGCACTGTGTGCCATTCTCCCCATAAACCTGCACATTCTCTTTCAGATAACAGTTTAGTTCCCTTTTGAATATTTTGATTTAACCTATCTCCACCACACTCTCAGGCACTGCATTCCAGACCACTTGCTGCATAAAAAAGAATTTTCTCAGTTCATTTTTGCTTCTTTTGTCAAATACTTTAAATCTGTGCCCTCTCGATACATGTGTGCTGTCCCTGAATGGATGTATTGACTGCCAAGCTTGCCCCAATCTGCTGAAAGGTCAGTGAAGATCCTCACAATAGCCTGACCTCTTCGAATGCCTGTCACTGAGGAGTTGGTGGATGGCCCATCTGATGTTGCCCCACAGGAACTCCAAAAATTGTCTTGGGATTGACGTACATGTGCCCAGTTTAATTTTCACCTCTCCTGCCAGAAAGGTGATCGGCAAGCGCGATTTGGCATGGATTCTATTTGATATAACTCTGGGTGCCTACCTTTGCTGCATCAGGCTTTTCTAGCAGACGTATTATGATTATCTAACCATTGGGCAGAAGATGTAAGCTCTTTACCTCTCTTGCCCCCTTAGATTTCCAAGAAGGGCAGGCATGAGGTTCTGCCCATGTCTTTATTTATACCTCCTTAAGTCAGGGGATGGTGTGTAAGTTCACTACTGGTTCACTCATCCTTGTATCCACTTGAGATGGGGAGCTTGCTGACTGAGGGAGCCTACTCTGACTTACCATAGCCGACTATGTCCTTGTATTGAACCCATCAAGTTTCCTTGTGTTGTAACATGATCAAGACCAGACAGTGTCCTTTTCTTGTACCCCTTAAATACATTTTGAGATTCCAGTTGGATTAAAGACCTTTTTTATCATTTGATAAGATCAACATTTATTGTCTACCCCTAATTACCCTTGAGAAAGTGGTGATGAGCCATCTTCTTGAATTGCTGCAGTCCAGGTAGTGTAGGAACACCCACAGTGCTGTTAAGGAGGGAATTGCAGGATTTTAACTCTGTGATGATGAAGGAACATCATTATGTTTCCAAATCGGAATGCTGTGTGTCTTGGAGGAGACCTTGCAGGTCGTGGCACCTACTTCCCTTGCCCTTTTAGGTGGTAGAGGTCTCATGTTTGCTTTTGAAGAAGCCTCAATGAGTTGTTGCAGTGCATCTTACAGATAACAAAATTTATGTTTATCGAAGTGCCTTTAACATAATAAAATGTCCCTAGATGATTCACAAGACTGTTATAATGCAAAATTAGAGACCGAGCCACATAACGTGATATTAGAGCAGATGGTCAAAAGTTTGTCCAAAGCGGCAGGTTTTAAGAATCATCCAAAGGGAGCAGAGGAAGGTTGAGAATCCAAGAGATTGAGAGACTTTGGACGTCAACAGCTAATGGCATGGCCACCAGTAGTGGAGCAGCTAAAATCAGAGATGTTCAATAAGCCAGAATTAGATGAGCTCAGATGTCTCAACAGGTGGTGGAGCTAGATGTAATTACAGAAATAAGGAGGGGCGGGGTGATGGAGAGATTAGAAAACATGGATGAAAAACTTAAAGTCATGGAGTTGCTTGATCGGGAACCAATGTAGGTCAAAGACTTATGGAATCCCCACAGTGCAGAAGGAGGTCATTCGGTCCATCGAGTTTGTGCTGATCCTTCGAAAAAGCACGCCACCCAGGCCTTATCCCCCACCCTATCCCAGTAACCCCACCCAATCTTTTGGACACTGAAGGGCAATTTAGCATGATCAATCCACCTAACCTGCATACCTTATAATAATCTTTAGAATAATAATCTTTATTATTGTCACAAGTAGGCTTACATTAACACTGCAATGAAGTTACGGCGCCTATTCGGGTACACTGAGGGAGAATTCAGAATCTCCAATTCACCTAACAGCATGTCTTTCGGGACTTGTGGGAGGAAACTGGAGCACCCGGAGGAAACCCACGCAAGGGAGAATGTGCAAATCTGCACAGTCCGTGACCCGGGTTTAGGGAGGATTTGAGGAAAAACTTTTTTACCCAGAGGGTAGTGATGGTCTGGAATGCACTGCTCATATGAGCTTTTACAGTCTATTTTTATGTTTCTGGCTAGTTTACTTTCATATTCTATTTTTCCTTTCTTAATCAGGTTCTAAAGTCTTCCTTTGCTGAATTCTAAAATACTCCCAATTCTCAGGCTTGCTGCTTTTTTTGGGCAACTTTATAAGTTTCTTCCTTTGATCTAACATAATCTTTTACCATATCTTATTAGCCATGGTTGGAACACTTATCTTGTTGAGATTTTATGCTGCAAGGAAATGTACATTTCTTGTAACCATATATTAATTCTTTAAATGCTATCACCTGTTTACAATCGTATCTTTTAATGTTTCCCAATCTACCATTGCCAACTTGCCCCTCATACCTTCATAGTTTCTTTTGCTTCAATTTAAGACCCTAGTTTCAGATTAAACTAGATCACTTTTGAACTTAATGTAAAATTCCAGCATATTGTGATTACTCTACCCTGAAGCCTCATCTTGCAACAAGATTATTAATTAGCCCTTTCAAATTGCATAATAGCGGATCTAAAATGGCCCATTCTCCAGTTGATTCCTCAACATACTGTTCTAGAATAGTGTCTTGTTTCCTTGCCAGGAATTTCTCCTCCACAGAATTAATGCTAATTAGGTTTACCCATTCTATATGTAGATTGAAGTCCCCCATGATTACTGTATTACCCTTGTTACATGCAACTCTAATTTCCTGATTTATATCGCTGATGTAAGAAGTCTTACAACACCAGGTTAGAGTCCAACAGGTTTGTTTCGAATCACTAGCTTTCGGAGCGAATGATTCAAAACAAACCTGTTGGACTTTAACCTGGTATTGTAAGACTTCTTACTGTGCCTACCCCAGTCCAACGCAGGCATCTCCACATCATCACATATATTGCTGTTGTCCGTAATTTATCAGACTCTTTGACCAGTTTGTTAGTAGAACGTTTTACCCACTTGCCCATATTTGTGAGATGAACAAAGGTTCACGATTCAATCAAAATTTACTCCAGTACAATAAAACCGTTACAGTCACAAATTATTCCCAGTATTATCTACCCAAGATTCTAGTACTACCCGTGGCGATTAACTTAATTGCGCTGCAGGTCCAATCCTCTGAGCCTCCATCGTCTCAGGGCACTCGTTTGCGAAGATGGTTCTCACAAACCTCTTCCACCCATCTCTGATTCGCTGCTGAGTCTTCGTCATAGTCTCCGTGTCAGGTCATCGGTGGGGAGGGTCCCTGGGTATCCCTTCTTATCCCCCTCTTTGCGCCCTTTCAGAGATTTTCCTGGCCTTCAGCCAATGAGGTCACTGGGTGGAGGTCGCAACACCCAATGGAGTAGCCGATTCCAACTCAGCAGGAAACCAAGAACTTCCCCGAATAGGTCCATCCTCAGGAGCACTGTCCGCACGTAACCTTATCCAATATAAAGTAACGGCGGGAAATCAAGGTGCCAGAAAGTCTAGCTGCATCTGAGCAATCCACAGCTATCAATCTATCTGAATAGGGCTGATTATCTCCAATCTCCTGTTTCAGGACAAGTCCAGAATTGCCCTTGCTTGCCTATTTCTGACCAGTATATTCAAACTTGGCTGTTTGAATTCCCATCGTGCCTGCCTGTGGTTCTGACTGTGGTAGTAACCAATTCTGTATTTAAAGTGTCCAATCCTGTATCGGGCCTACGATTCAGGCCATTGCCCATTTTGCCTCATTGTGTCTTACGTTATCACTACTGTTTGGTGGCCTATAAACAATTCCCGTAATGCTTGCTGCCCTTCACTGTTTTGTAGCTCCATTCAAACTGATACTTCATTTTGAACTTCCAATCTAAGATCCTGCCTCACTAATGTACTGATCTCATCCTTTATTAACATCACTATCCCACCTCCTTTTCCTTTTCCCACCCTTCCCAAATGTCGAATACCATTGAATATTCCGTTCCTAGCCTTGGTCATCCTGCAGCCATATACCCTCATGACAATTAGATCATACCCATTTACCTCTATTTGTGCGTCGTTTCATCTACCTTATTGAAAATTTTGCATACATTCAGATTTTCAAGTGCCTTTAATTTTTGACTTTTAACATTTTTCCTTATTTTGACCCTATTTAATGCCGGTCTTTGTTTCTGCTGCATTCAAACTTCGCTCACTGCTTTTCTTCCTACCATTACCAGTTTTGTTTCTCTCCTAACTTGATTCCTCTCAGTTCTCATCCCCCCACCAAGCTAGTACTGCCGCAGCACTGGTGAATCTTGCTGCGAAGATGGATGTGCCTTTGTTGTATCAAAGTCAATGCTGGGTGGGCCAGAACATTTTGTTCTTTATAGTTTTGTGTTGCAGTTTGAAACAACTGAATGGCTTACCAGGCCAGTTCACAGGGCAGTTAAGAGTCAAGCACATTGCTGTGGGTGTGGAGTTGCATATAGGACAGACTGCAGTGGGTGAACCAGGTGTGTTTTTACACATGCCCTTAATGATGTTAGCTTTTTATTCCACATATATTTAATTATGTGCATTTAATTCCATAGCTGCTGTGATAGGATTTCATCTCTGGCCTCTGGGTTCCTAGTCCAGTATCACAGCCACAATGCTACCTTATTTGCCACCATGTCCTCATCTTCCATTCCCCGAAGACTGCTGCTGTTTAAACCAATCTACAAAATGCTGGAATAAATGGGAGCGAATACAGCTCAACAGTTAAGATGTTTTGATGAATTAGCATATTGTACTATGCCAGTCCTACGTTTGTTTTGTGTAATGTCAAATGACCATATTGGTCAAAATTGAAAGACCCCATCATTAAGATACACAGTGGGTTTTATACACTCTGGGGCCCGAGTTTAAGGAAGAGCAGCATGAAAGCATCTTCTTGGCTTACTGCGAGCAAAAAAGCTTCTCTGTGCCCACAGAGCTATGCCTAATTTTAGTCAAGGAGGCTTGCTGCAGAATTGTAAATGTTCCACTCATACAGAAGAGACCAATTTATTGAGTTTACAGTAAGCCACATGAAAGGAGATTTTGCGCAGATCACACTAGCTCAAGGCAGAGGTCGCCACTCCAAAGTGGTGGCGATTGGGTCATATGACCCTACATCAGACCTGGCGCAAAGTGACTTTAAAATTAAACTCCCAAAGCTTAATGCAAATATGGGCACCATTAACTAACCAACATTAAAGCTGTATGTCTTAAACAGGGAACCGTAAAACAGGAACTTACTGTATGTGCAGGTGGAGCATTTTGACATTTTTAAAGGCTGAACCGTGGATTTGTGGGTTTTATTTGGTAAATATTATTGGTGGATTTAGCCAACTAAACCAAAAAAAAATAGCTGCACCTTTCATATCAGGTTAACTACTATGATTGGGCCCATGTGATATGCTGGTTTACATGATTTTGGCACTATTATATATCTCTGGGTAGTCTTATAACACCGATTAATTTTCTTCCCTCTGCCCAGACCACCTTTTGCTGTTGTTTCCTTGATAATTTACTTTATTACATCGCTAGAGTTTGAGTTCCCTTGACTCATTCTTCTGTCGTTGACTGGGCGGCATTATCACTGACTCCTAAGGAGATGAGGGGTTTTGCGCCACAGTGAGACTCAGACCAACTGTAAGACACAGTATCGTCACAAGTTGTGTGGTGGTTTCAAATTTAGTTAATGCATTGGATTTCCATGAAAGCATTCATTTTGCAAAACGAACTGCCAAAGCTACTTAACTTTATTTCAATCTTGAGTCATCAACTACCTTCTGAGCAGAGCAACCTTTAGTCATTCAGCCATTACGGTTAATGAATCTGTGGACATCCACAGCGTTGGAAATGTAAACTAATTCATTGCATATGTTAACATTTCCAAACAGTGGTCTAGGCATTCAGCACCGTAACCAGTTGACTTCTCAATTAGCAGTGCTACTAACTAAGGAAATCAGCCAACTCTTGATGAGACGGGATGATTTTGAGGAGAGTATAACATATTGCCACAAGAAACTAAGAAACTGTTTTCTAGCTATATGTATCTGAAGCCAATTTTAAACGCAAACTTGCGCTATCGAAAGTCATATAAATGTTCTCTATTTGATGTAAAACGAGAACTCTAAATTTTGTTGCAACCATCATGGTTAAGGAAAAGGAACAGAAAGTAAAAGGGGAAAAATGTTAGGGCCATAATTTTTGATACCGAGGCGGGTAGCTCAAGTTGGGAACATTTCCCATCCTGACAGACCTGCTTGAAAGGCCTCCTTCGGCCAAATCTTTGCTTGGAGGGTGGGGGGAAGAGGCGGATAGAATCGGGTCCACTGGCCCCAGAAGCAGTTCCTAGGCGGTCATGGGAACTGGCGAACATTACGGTGGTCTGGTTAGAATGCCTGCCCTGGTTCTCTGAGACTTTGTTGGATTGGATTTGTTGGATTTGTTTATTGTCAAGTGTACTAAGGTACAGTGAAAAGTATTGATCAGCGTACAGTCCAGATAGATCATTCCATACATTAAAAAAAACATAGGGCACATAATGTAAATACAAAGACATAGGCATCGGGTGAAGAACACAGGAGTGTGGTACTACTCAGTAGAGAAGATGTGTGAAGAGATCAGATTAGTCCATAAGAGGGTCATTTAGGAGTCTGGTAACAACAGGGAAGAAGTTGTTTTTGAATCTGTTAGTGCATGTTCTCAGACTTTTGTATCTCCTGCCCGGTGGAAGAAGTTGGAAGAGTGAATAAGCCGGTGGGAAGGGTCTTTGATTATGCTGCCCACTTTCCCAAGGCAGCGGGAGGTGTAAACAGGTCAGTGGATGGGAGGTGGGTTCACCTGATGGACTGGGCTGTGTTCACGACTCTCTCTAGTTTCTTACGGTCTTGGGCCGAGCAGTTGCCATACCAGGCTGTGATGCAGCCAGATAGGATGCTTTCTATGGTGCATCTGTAAAAGTTGATAAGAGTCAATGTGGACATGCCGAATTTTCTTAGTTTCCTGAGAAAGTATAGGCACTGTTGTGCTTCCTTAGTTGTAGCGTCGGTGTGGTGGACCAGGACAGATTGTTGGTGAGATGCACACCTAGGAATTTGAAGCTGTCAACCATCTCCACCTCGGCACCATTGATGCAGACAGGGGTGGGTACGATACTTTGCTTCCTGAAGTCAATGACCAGCTCTTTAGTTTTGCTGACATTGAGTGAGAGATTGTTGTCATTACACCACACCACTAGGTTCTCTATTTACCTCCTGTGCTCTGACTCATCGTTGTTCGAGATCTGACCCACTACGGTCCCGGGTCACTGTCCATGTGGAGTTTGCACCGTTCTCCCCCTTTCCGCATGGGCCACGCCCCACAACCCAAAAAGATGTGTAGGTGAATTAACCACGCTAAATTGCCCCTTAATTGGGAAGAAAAGAATTGGGTACTCAATGTTTTTAAATATATATATATATATATATATAAATTTAGATATATTAGCAGATTTTCTATTATCTGGAATTGAGGAGAAGATTGAGCTTTGACTGTAGTAGGATATCTAGTGGAAAAAGTGAAGGACATTCCTGAGGCTTAGGGTGAAGACTGGCTTCATGCTGAGTTATGGTGTGTACAAATATCATTGCTGTATGTTGCTATGAAGGGTACATTTACTTCAGAATAAAATAAAGCTAATACAGATGGAGCTGATGTAGAGTGATGTGCAATGTCCAAGGCTTGTGGAGGCCCAGACACTTGTGTGCCAGTGTACTATAATAGGAGTTTCAAGTTGGCCAGAACTTTATTTTTCATGGTAATCTACTCATCATCGAACTCCTTATATTTTAAACAATGTTGCTATGGAAAGCTCTCCCTCAGGCAGGAGCTGTGCAGAGTGTGTCATGGCACCTTGGAGATGTTGTAAAATTCTCTAATACAAATGGTTAAAATTTGTTTTGTACTTTGAATGTGGTTAGGAGAAAAATTTAATTGAAGCGGAAGATTTTTTTCTAATTTGATTTGATGAGTAGTGAATGAAAAACATAGCCAGGGAGAAGGGTATGGGGATCGCAAGAAACAGGAAATGGCGAAGAAGCAGAGAGTATCCATGGTCGCAGCATAAAAAATACTATAAAAATGTAGAGCGCTGAACTATGTACGAGGCAGCAGCCTACAACAACCACTCTGACCCTTTAAGCACCTTATTAAAGATGTGAGTGACATCTCCCCCTTAGTTTGTAACTGTTGATTGAAACGTTTTAATTGTGTTTAGATTTGCATTTATTTCTGCATTGTATGATTATTGCAAGTGAGCTTGTCTGTTAAGAGAGGTGCTGGAGTTCTTATCAGTCTTCTTTGAGGTTTGGATTCGTCTCCAGACTGCTGCTCCTCACCACACGTTGTAAGATGTGTTTTTCTTTCACTGCATCCTAGAATTACCAACATGACCAGATATGTCCTGTGCACAGTGAAAATAGTTTTAGCTGGTTTGCCCTAAAATTCTGAAATTCTGAATTACTCTGGAGCCTGCTGTCTTATTAATATAAGACTTAAGTAATGTTTTGACTTTGACCATTGAAATAATCAAGTTACTATATGAAGTCTGCCTTCAAAGTTATTACCCCACCCCCATCGCTATTCTTTGACCATGAAAACGGGCAAGCAGCCTGCTCCCAAGTGCCCTCTCTACTTTCCTGTCAGCCACTAGAAGGTGTAGAAATATAGTGTGGGCTGACTAACTCTGAAAATGTTCGTTGTCCCACCCTTCTGTCATGTGAGAGTACCTTTAAGAAATGGGTGTTTAAGAAATGTACCTTTAAGAAATGGGTGTTTAAGAAATGTACCTTTAAGATATGGGTGTTTATCAGTGATGTCAGAGTGTGGGTGGAGCTGGGCTGTCTGTCAGCTTTTTTACTTTCGTTTTAGGCTGTTTGCTGCAGTCACAGCCAGAAGGGGTATTAGTCTCTCTCTCTCTGTAATCGAAAAACTATGATCGATCCTATGGGGATTTAAAACTAATAACTGCCCTCAGTAGTGACTTTAACCTGATGTGCTTCTGTTTAAAGTTATTTTTGAGTCTTATGGATGTTGAAAGGACAGCTTGAGGATTACTAAGTGTTGTCGTCTTTGGGGGTTGTATTTGAATTAATGGTTGTTAAGATGTTCACTATGTTTTAAAAAGGTTAACTTGAGTTCATAGAATAAACATTGTTTTGCTTTAAAAAAATACTTTTCCGGTTCTGCTGTACCACACCTACAGAGTGGGTTGTGCTCCCCATACCACAATCTATTAAAAGTTGTGGGTCAGGTGAACTCCATGATACACTTTGGGGTTCTCTAAGCCCTGGCCCATAATACTTCTTACTCCTCAATGCTTTTTTCTGCTTGGTTTAGGTTCAGGAGCTTGTGTGGGGAAACTGGGCACCAAACCACATCCTCCTGTCCTGTGTTGGTGAACCTGCTGATCCTGATTGGGACTTTGGAATGGGTTTGTGCAGGGTTAAGTTTGTTGCAGCAGATGTTAGGCTCAGTGAGAATTTCCCCTCCAATGTCTAAATACAGTTAAGATTATTTAAGCAATCAAAACATTCATTAATATTTTGCATTATACTACAGCCTCCAAGTGTGCAGTTACTCAGAATTACCCGAGTTTAGATAAGTATGAGAAAACACATTGATGTGTCACGCCCTTTCTTTCAACTTCATGTGGCATGTTTACAAAAATATCACTTCGTTTTGCAAACCCACGAGAAACTTTAGAACAGTTTTTTTTAACCCTCCCTCGATCACTCTCCTGTTCTGAAAGTGATGACTTATTTTGAAGTAAGGATTACTCTCAAATTAGCATTTTTTGATTGGTGAGCCTCTGTATCGAATATTGAGAAAGCTAATTGACTCTGGGAGCACTATAGCTGAGCTTCATCATGTTCTTGCTGCACCTTAACATGTATGTGGGAGCCCTAGTTGACTATCATCCATTTTAACCCCTCTACCATGTCTGTCAACACTGAGGATATACACTTGGGATTGCCTTTGGACACTTGTGGCCTGGGACTCAGTACTATTTCTGAGTAATGTGTTTACCTGCATAGAACTGAAACTGCTGATTAACACTGAGGACCTGCATTGGCATGTTTTCTGTGACATGTTAACTGCCCCACACATGCAAGTTACTGGCTGCCTGATATCAATGACATCAGCTCTTCTCTGTAAAGGTGGGTGGACGAATGAAGTTGAATCAGTTCCATTTTTATTTGCTCTTGGGATGAGTGCTACAGGCAAGACCAACATTTATTGCTTATCCCTAAATGACCTTGAGAAGGTGGTGATGAGCTGCAACTCAACCCATGGAATCCCCAAATATAAAAGCACTTTACAGCAACAGGCTTTCAAATCAGCAATATATAATATCAGTGATGGTACTGTGATCCAGTAAAATCAGATTAAATTGAGGGTAGCACGGTGGCACAGTGGTTAGCACTGCTGCCTCATGGCACTTAGGACTTGGGTTTGATCCCAGCTCCAGGTAACTGCCCGTGTGGGGATTGCACATTCTCCCCGTGTCTGCGTGGGCCTCACCCCCACAGCCCAAAATATGTGCAGGATAGGTGGATTGGCCACGTTAAATTGCCCCTTAATTGGAAAAATCTTTTCAAAAATCAAACTAAATTGGATTCTATTCCACCTTTTGGGGTCCCTGTCTTTCTGTAGGACATTAATTTGAACAGCCATGCTTGAGTCTAAGGCACAAAACTGCAGTTAGTGCAGAGCTGGTTATTACCAACCTGGCTATGCCAATCGGGTATTAAAAAAGTCATGCTGGCAAACCTGTTTGTGTTAAAACTTGCTCACATGGGCATTAATAATTATTTCCTTTCTTTCCTTTCTGGTGGCCCACCTCATTTTCCCTTTATCTTTTTTTTTAACCTGTGTGATTTAGGTGTTGCATTATTCCTTTGTGCTCAAAACCCTCCATTTTGGTGTGCAGGTCACATTTTTCCTTCAGTGTTTTCCCTGGATGCCCAGAGACAGCTATGAGGCTATATCAGTATCCAAAGCAAAAATGAAATCTCTAAATTAAATCTTTAGTATTTAATGGTCAGATATCTTTACCACTGTCGTATTTGTTAATATCCGCAACAGGATTTATCAACATTTGATTTAATTTATTTATTGTCATGTGTACCGAAGTACAGTGAAAAGTATTTTTCTACGAGCAGCTCAAGCAGATCATTTAGTACATGAAAAGAAAATAAAAGAAAAAGAAAATACATAAAAGGACAACACAAGGTCCACAATGTAAATACATAGACACCGGCATTGGGTGAAGCATACAGGAATGTATTATTAATCAGGTCAGTCCATAAGAGGGTCGTTTAGGAGTCTGGTAACAGCGGGGGAAGAAGCTGTTTTTGAATCTGTTTGTGCGTGTTCTCAGACTTTTGTATCTCCTGCCCGATGGAAGAAGTTGGAAGAGTGAATAAGTCAGATGGGTACAATTCGCCCCTATTTGTTTTCTATCATGTTAAGGGAGTATTAGTAACTCATACTTTGGGTGAGGCCAGGGGGTGTTCTGAAGTTTTGTTAGGGGCACTGAGTAGCGGAATGTTCACTGTGTGCAATGTTCTATTCCAAATGATAACATTACTCACCCTATCACTCTACACATTGATAAATGCCAACTAGCCATGCATCTAAAAACAAAAACCCTAAGAATTTATTTTAACTTTAAATGTGACAATGCTGCTCATAGAATAAGACATTTCAATAACATCCAATCTCCTTGTTGGTGTGTATGCTGTTTAAACAAACCATTTCTGAATGAAGCGCACGTATGTAGCACCTCACCCACCTTTCAAATACTGTTTTATAAATTTAGAGTGCCCAATTATTGTTTTGCAATTAAGGGGCAATTTAGCATGGCCAATCCACCTACCCTGCGCATATTTGGGTTGTGGGGGTGAGACCCAGGCAGACACAGGGAGAATGTGCAAACTCCCCACGGACAGTGACCCGGGGCAGGGATCGATCCCGGGCCCTCGGTACCGTGAGGCAGCAGTGCTACCCACTGTGCCACCACACCGCCCGCCTATCAAAATATCTAACGTGGGTTTCAAACTAAGGACTCTCCTAACCACCTGATATTGGGATTTTCAAACTCAAGCAAGGTTTAAGCAGAAATTAAACAGTTTAAAGTTGCATTTATATTGTACTGACACCTGCGTGAAAACTGCCACTCCTGAATCTCTCAGCCAGTTGCAACTTGAAAATATACTTGCCTGAATCTGCTAGGGCAGGTAGCTGTGGAGATCCTTTTTAGTTGGATCTTCTCGCCCTGGAAATCCTAGCAAAATTAACAGCTGATACCGCTGGCACTGGCTTTGTATGATATTAGAGCAGATGTGATACAGTTAAACCTGTGACTGGCATTAATCAAATGCTGCAGTTGTGTTATGAATTTAGATTAGAGAAAGTGGGTGATGCCTATGCCCCAGCATGCGTGGGAGTAATTTTCCGAGGTTGTTGGGGAAACAATCTATTCCTCAACAGCATCAATCTTCACCAACCAAAATAAAAGTTCCATATTTTAATTGGTACAAAGGACTGTTAATTAATGGAAAACAATCAAAACCAGTTTAAACTGTCATAATTTTCTGTCAACCTTTCTGAGTAAACTGTTTACTAACGTCCGGTTATGTTAAATAACAGATTTTCTTTTTCTCAGCGTAGGTGTTGGTGATTGATGATAGGAGAAGTGGGTGCAATGGTACTTTGATAAGTTGGAGCCATCTGCAAGTCCCCACCCTAATCCACTTCCTCTGTGTACCAGCAAACTTTCCTCCTGTGGCTTTCGGTATGCCGCTTGCTGCTGACTTGGTGGAAGTGTGCACCACTGACCAGCCTTTCACCTTTATGCTGCTGAGTATTTACTGCCACCCATGGCAGTGACCTTTTGCCCCCGTTAAAACATCCAACAAAAACATTAATTGTGGAAAAAAAATTGTTGGGGAGTCAGAGGAACTGTGAGTTTCAAATGAGGTTAGACCTTACTTCAAAAAACAATCGCTCGCAGCTGTATCCGTGAACAGATGACGAGCACTGCTTTTATGTTGAACTTTTTTCTTTGCCCCTCCTCTCTGCTGATTCTTGCTGCACTGTTCCAATGCTGCAAACCATCGCCAATCTTGAACATTCACTCGCTTGCCCCTCACTCATTTACAACCGTGTACATTTTCTGGCATGTCCTCTCTCACATGTACATGTGCAGTTTTTACAATAATGATATAGAACAAAATACCTCTCTTGTTTTGACTTTACCCTGGCCCAGTCACTGCACTCAATTCTGGTGTCTGAGTAACTGCCTGAGCTTGAAATCAACCAATTCCATCCACATTGATTTTGCAATTGAATGAGCAATTCACCACTCCATATGGCTATGTTGAGTGGCAGGAGCAAATGGCAAAATTGCAAGATGGGCACAGATGTGGTTAAAATGGTGGCTCTCCATCATAATTTCAGAGCAAACATAATTTGAGGAACAAATTAACGGCTCACATCGTTCATCAGCCAATTCTATTTTTGCAAATTTTCACATTGCGCCATTATGTTCTTGAGATTGTGACAGTTTAATTTTCACTTCACTTTTTTAAAGTTTGTATTTAAAAATGTTCAAATGTTCTTTATTTGAACACTAAATTCAGGTGTATAGGAAAGGTGATTCGTTTTGGACTAATGCACAGACTCAAACTGGTTTAACGCACCAATAAGCTGCTTTCCTTTTTTTTGTAAGTTTAAAGTACCCAATTATTTTTTTCCAATTAAGGGGCAATTTAGCGTGGCCAATCCACCTAACCTGCACATCCTTTGGGTTGTGGGGGCAAAACCCACGCAGACACAGGGAGAATGCAAACTCAACACAGACAGTGACCCAGGGCTGGGATCGAATCCGGGTCCTCGGCGCTGTGGACAGCAGTGAGCCACCATGCTGCCCACAATCAGCTGCTTGCCAAATTGCCATGGACCCTTCTCAGGAAAATTAAAGATTTAATTATAAATTAACCTATTCCCAGCCTAATATTTATAGATGTAGATTTTCAAAAAGTAGATTTGTTACCTATAAATATAACTTTTATGTCACTGGCTATTCAGTCGATGAAACCACTTTGTAAACCACTTTGTAAAGGGGCAGCACGGTAGTATTGTGGTTAGCACAATTGCTTCACAGCTCCAGGGTCCCAGGTTCGATTCCCGGCTTGGGTCACTGTCTGTGCGGAGTCTGCACGTTCTCCCTGTGTCTGCGTGGTGGTTTCCTCCCACATTCCAAAGATGTGCAGGTTAGGTGGATTGGCCGTGCTAAATTGCCCTTAGTGTCCAAAATTGCCCTTAGTGTTGGGTGGGGTTACTGGGTTATGGGGATAGGGTGGAGGTGTGGACCTTGGGTAGGGTGCTCTTTCCAAGAGCCGGTGCAGACTCGATGGGCCGAATGGCCTCCTTCTGCACTGTAAATTCTATGAAATCGATGAAACTCATTTAAAACCCCAGAGTTCTCTTCCATGTGACAGTGCTGATTTATATCTGATCCCTTGCTAGGCTGTGTGCTGTTTGGTACCAAGAACTCTGAATACTTTACAGTGCTGTGCTAGAAAAGGTCTCAGTCAGTGCACACAGTCACATTTTGTGGAATGCGCCGTTCAGCCTATGCAACTCAATTGTTAATACTTAGCCTTATTTGCATGGCCAGTCTGTGACACTGCCCAGGGCATCTACATGCCTCAGTCTTTCATGCAGACCGGGCTTAGGGCAAAGATAAGTCCATTCAATCCCTTAATAGAGTTGGCTCAATTCCTGCACTTCCTAAATTTGGTAAATCATGTGATCTGGTGTGATAGAGGGGGTGAGTGCATGTGCGAGAGAGGATACGTGCGTTTGAGAGAGGGGACGTGCGTATGAGAGAGGGGGTATGTTTGTGTGTAACAGAAGGGCTGAGGGTGCATGCACGCGTACGCGAGAGAGGGGTTGAGTGCGAGCGCGAGAGAGGGGGTGAGTGTCAGCACGAGAGAGGAGTGAATTTGAGTGCAAGACAGGGGGTGAGTGCAAGCCCGAGAGAGGGGGTGAGTGTGCGAGCGCGCGAGAGGGGGTGAATGTGCGAGCGTGAGAGAGGGGGTGCGTGAAAGCGCGAGAGAGAGTGTGAGTGGGCGAGCGCGAGAGAGGGGGTGAGTGGGCGAGCGTGAGAGAGAGTGTGAGTGGGCGAGCGCGAGAGAGGGGGTGAGTGCGAGCGCGAGAGAGGGGGTGAGTGAGCGAGCGCGAAAGAGAGTGTGAGTGGGCGAGCGTGAGAGAGGGGGTGAGTGCAAGCGCGAGAGAGGGGGTGAGTGTGCGAGCGTGAGAGAGAGGGGGTGAGTGCGAGCCCGAGAGAGGGTGTGAGTGGGCGAGCCCGAGAGAGGGGGTGAGTGTGCGAGCACGAGAGAGGGGGTGTGTGTGAGCGTGAGAGAGGGGGTGAATGTGCGAGCACAAGAGAGAGGGTGTGGGCCAGCGTGAGAGAGGGGGTGAATGTGCGAGGGCGAGAGAGGGGGTGAGTATGCGAGCGCGAGAGAGGGGGTGAATGTGCGAGCACGAGAGAGGGGGTGTGGGCAAGTGTGAGAGAGGGGGTGAATGTGCGAGCACGAGAGAGGGGGTGAGTGGGCGAGCGTGAGAGTGGGTGTGAGTGGGCGAGCGCGAGAGAGGGTGTGAGTGGGCGAGCGCGAGAGAGGGTGAGTGGGCGAGCGCGAGAGAGGATGTGAGTGTGCGAGCGCGAGAGAGGGTGTGAGTGGGCGAGCGCGAGAGAGGGTGTGAGTAGGCGAGCGCGAGAGGGTGTGAGTGGGCGAGCGCGAGAGAGGGTGTGAGTGGGCGAGCGCGAGAGAGGGTGTGAGTGGGCGAGCGCGAGAGAGGGTGTGAGTGGGCGAGCGCGAGAGAGGGTGTGAGTGGGCGAGCGCGAGAGAGGGTGTGAGTGGGCGAGCGCGAGAGAGGGTGTGAGTGGGCGAGCGCGAGAGAGGGTGTGAGTGGGCGAGCGCGAGAGAGTGGGTGAGTGAGCGAGCGCGAGAGGGTGAGTGTGCGAGCGCGAGAGAGGGGGTGAGTGGGCGAGCGCAAGAGAGGGTGAGTGGGCGAACGCGAGAGAGGGGGTGAGTGAGCGAGCGCGAGAGAGGGGGTGAGTGCGAGCTCGAAAGTGGGGGTGAGTGCGTGCGTGAGAGAGGGGATGAGTGGGCGAGCGCGAGAGAGGGGTGAGTGTGCGAGCGCGAAAGAGGGGGTGAGTGCGAGCGCGAGAGAGGGGGTGAGTGCGAGCACGAGAGAAGGGGTGAGTGCGCGTGTGCGAGAGGGGGTGAATGTGCGAGTGAGGGTGAGTGTGTGAGCGCGAGAGAGGGTGAGTGCGAGCGCGAGTGAGGGTGAGTGTGCGAGCGTGAGAGAGGTGGTGAATGCGAGCGTGAGAGAGGGGGTGAGTGCGTGAGCACGAGAGAGGGGGTGAATGTGCGAGCACGAGAGATGGGGTGTGGGCGAGCGTGAGAGAGGGGGTGAATGTGCGAGGGCGAGAGGGGGTGAGTGTGCAGCGTGAGAGGGGGTGAGTGGGCGAGCGCGAGAGTGGGTGAGTGCGAGCGCGAGAGAGGGTGTGTGTGTGCGAGCGCGAGAGAGGGGGTGTGTGCGAGCGTGAGCAAGGGTGTGAATGCGAGCGCGAGTGAGGGGGTGAGTGCGAGAGAGGGGGTGAGTGTGCGTGCACGAGAGAGGGGGTGAGTTCAAGCGCGAGAGGGGGTGAGTGCGAGCGTGAGAGGAGGTGAGTGTGCCTGCGCGAGAGAGGGTGTGAGTGTTCAAGCGCGAGAGGGGGTGAGTGTGCGAGCGCGAGGGTGGGGTGAGTGTGCGTGCACGGGAGAGGGTGTGAGTGTCCAAGCGCGAGAGGGGGTGAGTGTGCGAGCGCGAGAGGGGGTGAGTGCGAGCGCGAGAGGGGGTATATGTGCGAGCGCGAGAGGGGGTGAGTGTGCGAGCGCGAGAGAGGGTGTGTGTGCGAGCGCGAGAGAGGGGGTGTGTGCGAGCGTGAGCGAGGAGGTGAATGCGAGCGCGAGAGAGGGGGTGAGTGCCAGAGCGAGTGAGGGGGTGAGTGTGCGAGCGCGAGAGAGGGTGAGTGCGCGACGCGAGAGAGGGGGTGAGTGCGAGCGTGAGAGGGTGTGAGTGTGACGCGAGAGAGGGTGTGAGTGAGAGAGGGTGTGAATGTGCGCGCGAGAGAGGGTGTGAGTGCGAGTGTGAGAGAAGGTGTGAGTGTTAGCGCGAGAGAGGGTGTGAGTGCGACGCGAGAGAGGGGGTGGGTGCGAGCGTGAGAGAGGGTGAGTGTGTGAGCGTGAGAGAGGGTGTGATTGCGAGCGTAAGGGAGGATGAGTGCGAGCGCGAGAGAGGGAATGAGTGCGAGCGCGAGAGAGGGAATGAGTGCGAGCGCGAGAGAGGGAATGAGTGCGAGCGCGAGAGAGAGGGTGTGAGTGGGCGAGCGCGAGAGAGGGGGTGAGTGGGCGAGCGCGAGAGAGGGGGTGAGTGTGCGAGCACGAGAGTGGGGGTGAGTGTGAGCACGAGAGAGAGGGTGAGTATGCGAGGGCGAGAGAGTGGGTGAGTGTGTGAGCACGAGAGAGGGGGTGAGTGCGAGCGCGAGAGAGGGGGTGAGTGCGAGTGCGAGAGAGGGGGTGAGTGGGCGAGCGCGAGAGAGGGTGAGTGCGAGCGCGAGAGAGAGGGTGAGTGCGAGCGCGAGAGAGGGGGTGAGTGAGCGAGCGCGAGAGAGGGGGTGAGTGCGCGAGCGCGAGAGAGGGGGTGAGTGGGCGAGCGTGAAAGGGGGTGAGTGGGCGAGCGTGAGAGGGGGTGAGTGAGCGAGCGCGAGAGAGGGGGTGAGTGCGAGCGCAAGGCGGGTGAGTGCGAACGTGAGAGAGGGGGTGAGTGCGAGCGCGAGAGAGGGTGAGTGCGCGACGCGAGAGAGGGGGTGAGAGCGAGAGAGGGGGTGAGTGGGCGAGCGTGAGAGAGGGTGTGAGTGGGCGAGCGCGAGAGAGGGTGTGAGTGGGCGAGCGCAAGAGATGGTGTGAGTGGGCGAGTGCGAGAGAGGGTGTGAGTGGGCGAGCGCGAGAGATGGGGTGAGTGGGCGAGTGCGAGAGAGGGTGAGTGGGCGAGCTCGAGAGAGGGGGTGAGTGGGCGAGCGTGAGAGAGACGGTGAATGTGCGAGCGTGAGAGGGGGTGAGTGGGCGAGTGCGAGAGAGGGTGTGAGTGGGCGAGCGCGCGAGAGGGGGTGAGTGGGCGAGTGCGAGAGAGGGGGTGAGTGGGCGAGCGTGAGAGAGGGGGTGAATGTGCGAGCGTGAGAGGGTGTGAGTGGGCGATTGCGAGAGGGGGTGAGTGGGCGAGTGCGAGAGAGGGGGTGAGTGCGTGCGCGAGAGAGGGGGTGAGTGGGCGAGCGCGAGAGAGGGGGTGAGTGGGCGAGCGCGAGAGAGGGGGTGAGTGCGAGCGTGAGAGAGGGGGTGAGTGCGAGCACGAGAGAGGGGGTGAGTGGGCGAGCGTGAGAGTGGGTGTGAGTGGGCGAGCGCGAGAGAGGGTGTGAGTGGGCGAGCGCGAGAGAGGGTGAGTGGGCGAGCGCGAGAGAGGATGTGAGTGTGCGAGCGCGAGAGAGGGTGTGAGTGGGCGAGCGCGAGAGAGGGTGTGAGTAGGCGAGCGCGAGAGGGTGTGAGTGGGCGAGCGCGAGAGAGGGTGTGAGTGGGCGAGCGCGAGAGAGGGTGTGAGTGGGCGAGCGCGAGAGAGGGTGTGAGTGGGCGAGCGCGAGAGAGGGTGTGAGTGGGCGAGCGCGAGAGAGGGTGTGAGTGGGCGAGCGCGAGAGAGGGTGTGAGTGGGCGAGCGCGAGAGAGGGTGTGAGTGGGCGAGCGCGAGAGAGGGTGTGAGTGGGCGAGCGCGAGAGAGGGTGTGAGTGGGCGAGCGCGAGAGAGTGGGTGAGTGAGCGAGCGCGAGAGGGTGAGTGTGCGAGCGCGAGAGAGGGGGTGAGTGGGCGAGCGCAAGAGAGGGTGAGTGGGCGAACGCGAGAGAGGGGGTGAGTGAGCGAGCGCGAGAGAGGGGGTGAGTGCGAGCGCGAGAGAGGGGGTGAGTGCGAGCTCGAAAGTGGGGGTGAGTGCGTGCGTGAGAGAGGGGGTGAGTGGGCGAGCGCGAGAGAGGGGTGAGTGTGCGAGCGCGAAAGAGGGGGTGAGTGCGAGCGCGAGAGAGGGGGTGAGTGCGAGCACGAGAGAAGGGGTGAGTGCGCGTGTGCGAGAGGGGGTGAATGTGCGAGTGAGGGTGAGTGTGTGAGCGCGAGAGAGGGTGAGTGCGAGCGCGAGTGAGGGTGAGTGTGCGAGCGTGAGAGAGGTGGTGAATGCGAGCGTGAGAGAGGGGGTGAGTGCGTGAGCACGAGAGGGGGTGAATGAGCGAGCGCGAGTGAGGGTGTGTGTGTGCAAGTGCGAGGGAGGGGGTGAGTGAGCGAGCGCGAGAGAAGGGGTGAGTGAGCGAACGCGAGAGGGGGTGAGTGCGAGAGGGGGTGAGTGGGCGAGGGCGAGAGAGGGGGTGAGTGGGCGAGTGCGAGAGAGGGTGAGTGGGCGAGTGCGAGAGAGGGTGAGTGGGCGAGCTCGAGAGAGGGGGTGAGTGGGCGAGTGCGAGAGAGTTTTTGAGTGGGCGAGCGCGCGAGAGGGGGTGAGTGGGCGAGTGCGAGAGAGGGGGTGAGTGCGTGCGCGGGAGAGGGGGTGAGTGGGCGAGCGCGAGAGAGGGGGTGAGTGTGCGAGCGCGAGAGAGGGGGTGAGTGTGCGAGCGCGAGAGAGGGGGTGAGTGCGAGCACGAGAGAAGGGGTGAGTGCGCGAGTGCGAGAGAGGGGGTGAGTGTGCGAGTGAGGGTGAGTGCGAGCGCGAGTGAGGGTGAGTGCAAGCGTGAGAGAGGTGGTGAATGCGAGCGTGAGAGAGGGGGTGAGTGAGCGAGCGCGAGTGAGAGGGTGTGTGTGCAAGCGTGAGAGAGGGGGTGAGTGCTTGAGCACGAGAGGGGGTGAATGAGCGAGTGAGGGTGTGTGTGTGCAAGTGCGAGGGAGGGGGGTGAGTGAGCGAGCGCGAGAGAGGGGGTGAGTGCGTGAATGCGAGAGGGGGTGAGTGCGAGAGGGGGTGAGTGAGCGAGCGCGAGAGAGGGTGAGTGCGAGCGCGAGTGAGGGTGAGTGTGCGAGCGTGAGAGAGGTGGTGAATGCGAGCGTGAGAGAGGGGGTGAGTGCGTGAGCACGAGAGGGGGTGAATGAGCGAGCGCGAGTGAGGGTGTGTGTGTGCAAGTGCGAGGGAGGGGGTGAGTGAGCGAGCGCGAGAGAAGGGGTGAGTGAGCGAACGCGAGAGGGGGTGAGTGCGAGAGGGGGTGAGTGGGCGAGTGGGCGAGTGCGAGAGAGGGTGAGTGGGCGAGCTCGAGAGAGGGGGTGAGTGGGCGAGCGTGAGAGAGGGGGTGAATGTGCGAGCGTGAGAGAGGGGGTGAGTGGGTGAGTGCGAGAGAGGGTTTGAGTGGGCGAGCGCGCGAGAGGGGGTGAGTGGGCGAGTGCGAGAGAGGGGGTGAGTAGGCGAGTGCGAGAGAGGGTGAGTGGGCGAGCTCGAGAGAGGGGGTGAGTGGGCGAGCGTGAGAGAGGGGATGAATGTGCGAGCGTGAGAGAGGGTGTGAGTGGGCGATTGCGAGAGAGGGTGAGTGGGCGCGTGCGCGAGAGGGGGGGTGAGTGGGCGAGCGCGAGAGAGGGGGTGAGTGCGAGCGTGAGAGAGGGGGTGAGCGCGAGCACGAGAGAGGGGGTGAGTGTGCGAGTGAGGGTGAGTGCGAGCGCGAGTGAGGGTGAGTGCAAGCGTGAGAGAGGTGGTGAATGCGAGCGTGAGAGAGGGGGTGAGTGAGCGAGCGCGAGTGAGAGGGTGTGTGTGTGCAAGCGTGAGAGAGGGGGTGAGTGCGTGAGCACGAGAGGGGGTGAATGAGCGAGTGCGAGTGAGGGTGTGTGTGTGCAAGTGCGAGGGAGGGGGTGAGTGAGCGAGCGCGAGAGAGGGGGTGAGTGCGTGAACGCGAGAGGGGGTGAGTGCGAGAGGGGGTGAGTGAGCGAGCGCGAGTGAGAGGGTGTGTGTGCAAGCGCGAGGGAGGGGGTGAGTGCGCGAGCGCGAGGGAGGGGGTGAGTGCGCAAGCGCGAGTGAGAGGGTGTGTGTGTGTGCAAGCGCGAGAGAGGGGGTGAGTGCTCGAGCGCGAGAGAGGGGGTGAGTGAGCGAACGCGAGAGGGGGTGAGTGCGCGAGTGCGAGAGGGGGTGAGTGATCGAACGCGAGTGAGAGGGTGTGTGCAAGCGCGAGAGAGGGGGTGAGTGCGGAGCGCGAGAGAGGGGGTGAGTGAGCGAACGCGAGTGAGAGGGTGTGTGCAAGCGCGAGAGAGGGGGTGAGTGCACGAGCGCGAGTGAGTGTGTTTGTGCAAGCGCGAGAGAGGGGGTGAGTGCGTGAGAGCAATGAGTCTGCGAGCGCGAGAGAGTGGGTGAGTGTGCGAGTGCGAGAGAGGGTGAGTGGGCGAGCTCGAGAGGGGGTGAGTGGGCGAGCGTGAGAGAGGGGGTGAATGTGCGAGCGTGAGAGAGGGGGTGAGTGGGCGAGTGCGAGAGAGGGTGTGAGTGGGCGAGCGCGCGAGAGGGGGTGAGTGGGCGAGTGCGAGAGAGGGGGTGAGTGGGCGAGTGCGAGAGAGGGGGTGAGTAGGCGAGTGCGAGAGAGGGTGAGTGGGCGAGCTCGAGAGAGGGGGTGAGTGGGCGAGCGTGAGAGAGGGGGTGAATGTGCGAGCGTGAGAGAGGGTGTGAGTGGGCGATTACAAGAGAGGGTGAGTGGGCGAGCTCGAGAGAGGGGGTGAGTGGGCGAGTGCGAGAGAGGGGGTGAGTGCGTGTGCGAGAGAGGGGGTGAGTGTGCGAGCGCGAGAGAGGGGGTGAGTGCGAGCGTGAGAGAGGGGGTGAGTGCGAGCACGAGAGAAGGGGTGAGTGCGCGAGTGCGAGAGAGGGGGTGAGTGTGCGAGTGAGGGTGAGTGCGAGCGCGAGTGAGGGTGAGTGCAAGCGTGAGAGAGGTGGTGAATGCGAGCGTGAGAGAGTGGGTGAGTGAGCGAGCGCGAGTGAGAGGGTGTGTGTGCAAGCGTGAGAGAGGGGGTGAGTGCGTGAGCACGAGAGGGGGTGAATGTGCGAGTGAGGGTGTGTGTGTGCAAGTGCGAGGGAGGGGGTGAGTGAGCGAGCGCGAGAGGGGGTGAGTGCGTGAACGCGAGAGGGGGTGAGTGAGCGAGCGCGAGTGAGAGGGTGTGTGTGTGCAAGCGCGAGGGAGGGGGTGAGTGCGCGAGCGCGAGTGAGAGGGTGTGTGTGTGCAAGCGCGAGAGAAGGGGTGAGTGCTCGAGCGCGAGAGAGGGGGTGAGTGAGCGAACGCGAGAGGGGGTGAGTGCGCGAGTGCGAGAGAGGGGTGAGTGCGCGAGCGCGAGTGAGAGTGTGTGTGCGAGCGCGAGAGAGTGGCTGAGTGTGCGAGCGCGTGAGAATGGGGTGAGTGTACAAGCGCGAACGAGGGAGACGTGTGTGCGCGAGCGGGGAGGTGCGTGTGTCCGATATGACTGTTAGCTTTTGCGTGATCGCTAGGCGCTCTGCTTTAGTGTATTCCTCTGGGTTCTGAGCTCCGAGTTACAACCACCGATATTGCTGTCAAATGTAATTCACCGTGGCAGCCATGGATACTGATTGTTAGTAGGAAATATTTCTCCTGATAACATATTTTAAAATTCTTTCATGCGATATGGGCAACACTGACTGGGCCAGCATTTGTTGCCCATCCTTAATTGTCCTTGAACTGAGCAGATTGCTGTGCCAAGAGCCAACCACAATACTGAGGATCTGGAGTCACATGTAGGTCTGATCAGGTAAGAATGGCAGGTTTCCTTCCCTAAAGTTCATGAGTGAATCAATTTTTAAAAATCTGTTCATGGGATGTAGGTGTTGCTGGCTAGGTCAGCATTTATTGCCCATCCCTAATTTCCTTAGAGAACGTTGTGGTGACCTGCCTTCTTAGACCGCTGTAGTCATGCGTTGGAGGAATACCCAGAGTGCTGTTAGGGAGGGAGTTTCGCGAATTTTGACCCAGCGACAGTGAAGAAGCGGCTGATGTATTTCCAAGTCAGCATGGTGAGTGGCTTGGAGGGGAACTTCCGGGAGGTGGGGTTTCTAAGTATCTGATGCCCTTGCTCTTCTAGTCAATAGAGGTCGCTGTCAAAGGATTTTATGACAATCGGTGATAGTTTCATGGTCACCATTACTGAGACTAGTTTTATATTCTAGATTTTTTTATCAGTTGAATTTAAATTCAGCCATGGTGGGATTTGAATTTGTGTCCTGAGAACATTAGTTTGGGCCTCTGGATTACTAATCCAATGACATTACCACTGCACCACCATATCCCCCTGTGTACTTAAAAGGATGCCTCATTAACAGGTTTTTACACATTTTACTCAACCCAGGCACTGGCCACCAATCACAACCCCAGCTTTTTCCTCTTCTCACTCTCATTCTGTATGTCATTATCTTACTACATTTATTAGTAACTGCATTGTAAGATCCATACATCACTGCAAGTTGTTGGAATCCATATCAGCAAAAAGGAAGCCAGCCTTGCCTTTACTGTACTTTGATCAGTGTCCTTAGACTCTGATATTGGGTAGAGCCTGAGCTTTATCAGTAACCTTGCGGTCTTGTATTGGGTAGAAGCTGAGGTTTAAGCAGTGGTCTTGGGGTCTTGCATTGGGTGGGAGCTGAGGTTCTATCAGTGGTATTGGGGTAATATTGAGCTCGAAGCTAAGATTTCAGCATACTGTTTTATTTAAATCCTGACACAATTTTTGTGAACCTATTGGTGAACAACATGATTCCGTCCTATGCAGACAGTGATTATTTCTGCTAATTTCTGTATAAAAGAGCTCAATACAATGAGGGTTCCCTTTCTGCAAGGAATTGCATACTGAAAAATGCAACTTGTGGTACTCTGCACTTTCTGATGCTGCTTTTATTTTCAGAGGAAGCAACACCCACCACAGCAAAATAAAATCTGCAAAGAAAACAAAATCCACTGTGAGAAAATAGTTGTTATCAACCAAAGCACCCGTGAATTAGACAATAGCCCTCTATCAGGATATAGAACACAAGCTGATCTGATGGGGTGGACAGAGTAAGGTGAGGGTTCAGGTGACATGTGAACTAATGTATGAAATAAAGGAAATCTGTCACTGGTTCTGTTAAAGGATTTTAGCTTTCTAACAAAGGATTTAATTCCTCCTCTGCAATGCTGTCAGCCTAAATCTTAGCTGATTGATGGAAATACCTGTCAGTACTTTTTATTTAGAATTAATCCAATTAAAATTAGGCTGAATCTCTGTTGAAATAACATGGTTCGAATTGTACAGATCTACAGCACCCAAAGGACGTAATGTTTTTACCAGCTGAAAAAGAGTGAAGAAGCCAAATCTCACTTTCCAACTCTTAGTCTCTAGTCTTGTAGGTTACAGCATTTCAGGCAGATCTCCAAGTATTGTTTCAAATAGAATGAGGGTTTCTGCCTCTATCATTCTTCCTGACAAGTGAATTACAGACTGCTACCACCCTCTGGGTAGAAAAAAAAGGAGATCTCACTCCCTCAACTCCTTCTGATCCTTCTATCGATTACTTTAAATATGTGCTCCTGGTTATTTATTGCCTTTCTAAATGAAAACAAGGTTAATCCTATCCGATCGATCTCGGCCGTTCATAATTTATACTTAATTAAATAGGAGATGGAAGGAGTTAATGGGTGGACTTGAGAGCAGTGTTTTTCAAACTTTTTCCCCCGGGACCCACTTTTACCAACTGGCTGACCTTTGTGACTCACGCCCGCCAACCTTCACGACACACTAAACGTTTGCTTTCCTTTAATACGACAGGTGAGCTTGCTTCGTCCTCACAATCTCACTTGCTTTGTCATTCAGTGATATATTTCTGCGAAGGACTTCAGCTGATGATTTAAGTTGTTGCGACATCCTTTGAAAAAGGTCAAGAGGTTTGTCCTCAAACTTGTCATGCCTTGAAGTTTTGAGGGTTTTAAATTTTATTTTTATTTGCCATGATCCATCTTTAGTTCTTCACAATCCTGTCGCATTGCTTGCTCGCAGCTAGAAAATGGAGGAATCTCTCCTCGAGATTTTGCACCAAAAGCATGAACGTACAGGGCGTGCGACATGAATTTACGTGCCGGGACCTCCTCTCTGCTGCCCCTTCTGGATGGAAAACTACATTGTTCCATTTAGTAGAACAGTGGTTAGCACTGTTGCTTCGCAGCACCAGGGTCCCAGGTTCGATTCCCGGCTTGGGTCACTGTCTGTGCGCAGTCTGCAAGTTCTCCCTGTGCCTGCGTGGGTTTCCTCCGGGTGCTCCGGTTTCCTCCCACAAGTCCCGAAAGACGTGCTGTTAGGTCATTTGGACATTCTGAATTCTCCCTCCGTGTACCCGAGCACGCGTCGGAATGTGGCGACTCGGGGCTTTTCACAGTAACTTCATTGCAGTGTTAATGTAAACCTACTTGTGACAATAAAGATTATTACTTATTTAAAAGCCAAATTTGAGCCATTGGAGGAACAGTAGATACATTAGATCACTGGGGGCAGGGTAATGGGAAAGTGGAATTGGTGCTGGATGGGATTGGAAGAGCAGAGTTTTGCATAGGCTCTGATTTGTGGAAGGAGAAGAAATAGAGACCAGCCAGGAGATCATTGCCATAGTCAAATCATCACGGGCATTAATCAAGGTTTCTGGATAGTTGTTTGAACAATGACTGTAGATTTTGATAGAGTTAGTCGTGAGCAAGCAAAGACTGGTGGCGGCCAAAGACGATGGCTTCAATCTTCCCGACATTTTGCAGAAAGGAGTTAATGTTTATCCAAGACCAGCTGTCAGATAAGCTATCTGAGATAAGAAGCAATGGAGAGATTAAAATCACTGGTGAGAAGGCAGAATAGGATGTCTTTGGCCTTTATCTCAGTATGACATGATATCTTCTAATGAGTCCCGCATAGGAAGGGCACTATGGGGATGCCACATGCGACATTCAAGGTGAGAAATGAAGCTTTTCGAGGCATTTTGCCCACAATCAGAAAGCTAAGGAGGGAAATAAGCAAGGACAGTTCCATTGAGATAGGCAGCAGAGGAAAGCTGCTGTGTCTAACTATCCTGATTATATTCAAGTGATGGACCAGTCTACATCTTTGAACAGGCAAGAAAATTTGAAAACGGGATGATAGGTAACTAGCATTTTTTTTTGTATTTGATGGTGATTCGAAAGAGGGCCGTGAGGGGAGTCTCAGCGAAAGCCAGGGCAAAAAGCATTTGGTCCCATTCACAAAGTTGATTGAAGAAGAGTTTAGAGGGAAGGGGATAAAAAGAGTAAGCAACAAGGTGTCTGACAAATGAACTTGATGTCAAGAGTAGAGAGAATGGAAGCAGTGGAAGGCCAGAGACAACTTGCATCGGAATTCCAGCAAAGACATAGAATCTTGCTGGCATATGCTTTGAATGAGATATCCAAGTGATTAGTTGATGGTATGTGACTTGGGAAAAGTTAAGGAAAATGGTCATCTGTTTTTGGGTGAAATCTGCTGATGTAACAGGCACAGTGCATGAGTACCTTAATAAACCAAATATGTAGGCCTTAAATTGAAACCATCCACCATGTGCTATTACCCAGTCACACCAGAATTAACCACTTTTAAAATATTGGTAAATGTGGCTCAGATTGTTCAATTGTCTGTGTTGAATACAGAACGGAGGTTTTCATTCCATGTTTGCTTCTGTTATTGCACTTTAAATGGTACAAAAACATTTGTCACTTAAGAAAACGAGGCAATAATCTATCAAATCCTATGGGTTTTTAAAATATAACAGCAACTTGCAATTCTAGCACTTTTATCAGAGTCGGATATCCCAAGGTGCTTCAAAGGACTTTTATCAGGCAACAAAAATAGTAAAAATATTAACAAAAAAAGGCCACATTAACTATCAGCAAAGATGACCAAAAGCATGGTCAAAGATGTGGATTTTAAGGAGCACCCTAAAGGAGGGAGTGGTTTAGGGATGGAATTCCAGAATTTTGGGACCTGCGCAGCTGAAAAATATAGCAATTAAAATTGGGAATGCGCAAGAGATCAGTATTAGTGGAGTACAGAGACTTTGTTTAAAAAGCGATGTAACCTTGAACTTACGAACATATGAATTAGGGGCAGTAAGCAACTGGGTCCTTCGAGTCTGCCTGTGCCATCAATAAGATCACAGCTGATCTGATTGTACTTCAACCTCACGTTCCTGTCTATTCCTGATAACCTTTCACCTCCTTGTTAATAATCTGTCTAGCTCTGCCTTAAAAATATTCAAAGACAGTGTCTTCACTGCCCACTGAAGGAAGAAAATTCTCCTCATCTCTGTCTTGAATGAGTGATCCCTTATTCTTAAACATTGACCCCCAAGTCCTAGATTCTCCCACAAGAGGAACCATCTGCACCAAATCCATCCTCAGGATCTTAAAGGTTTTGATCAAGTTGCTTCTTACTCTTCTAAACTCCAACCTTTCCTCATAAGACAACCCGCCCTTTCCTGGTATCAGTACAGTAGACCTTTTCTAAACTGCTTGTAACAGACTTGGATCTCTGTCAGTGACTGAACAGATTTAGAACTGGAATAGGGATCTCAAGTTTATTAAGGCAGGAATATATGTTTTCTGAAGCTGTTTATCCAACATAGAAACTATGTTGATAATATTGCAGTCCCATATAAAACCACTGAAAGCCATTGCCCAATAGCAGACCAGCAGATATCAGATATATTTTTTATCCTAATTTATTGGTTAAATAGAGAAGTACGGATTGGATGGTGCTGAAAAGATCTGACGTATCTGGAGTTGAGATATCATCTCAATGCCTTGTCATTGTTCTTGCCAATCTGTATCACCCTAGAGACAATACATTGGAACCTTGAGTTCACACTGGAACCTGTGCAGTGTGTTTGTGTACACACTGGACCTTGTGCAGGGTATGCTGTATGCATGCAACAACAACAAATATTTACATTTACGTAGCTTCATTAAGCACAGTACTACAGCCCAAAGTTTTAACAGAATTTGACATCAAGTCACGTAAGGAGGTATTTGGGCAAAAGAACAATTAGAATCAGAGATGTTCAAGAGGTCAGCATTGGAGAAACACTGAGATCTTAGTGGGAATTAAGATTCAAGGTTTCATAGTTGAGGCTATGGAGGAATTTGAAAACGTATGAGAATGTTAAAATTGAGGAATTGCTTAAGAGCAATTGCGGTCTGTGGAAACAAGGTTGAGTAGTGAATGGAACTTGGTGTGAGTTATTGAACAGGTGAGTTTACAAAGGGGAGAGCATGGGGGCCGGCCTGCAGCATGTTGGAATAGTCAAGGCCAAAGGTAGCAAAGCAGCAGATGAGCTGAGACAGGAACAGACTTAGGTGATGCAGCAGAGGTGGAAATCCTCATAATGGTGATGAAAAATCAGCTTCAGCCAGGGAGAGGGATGGAGTTGGCTTGGGAGCAGAATTCTTAGCAGGGATCGAAGACTATGGCACGGTCTTCCTTTAATGTAGTTGGAGAAAGTTTCCACTCACCCAGTACTGGATGTCAGATAAGTAGTGTGGCAATTTAAAGAAGGGAGAGAGATCGAGGAGATGGTGCTGAGGTAGACCTGGGTGTCGTCAGCATATGTGTAAAACCTGATGCTACATCCCATTTCATTACTATGGCAGGAATGGAAACTCGATTGGAAGGGTTCAAACATAAATGCAGCAAGGATGGTGCCTGATTTGGAAAGTTACAGCACTTTGGAGAGGAAATTAAGGTGGCAGATATTTTCAAGGACATAAGGGGTAAAGGAGTCTTTTTGAGGATTGCGATGATGACAGTTGACTTGAAGGAGAAGAGGATAGTACCTGAGGGGAGAGAACTGTTAGCAAGGTTGCTAACATTGGAGATCAGGAAGGAAAGGTGAGTGGTCAGCAGTTTAATAGGATTGAATAGGCACAGGAAGTAGATCTCATGCACTAAATACGCTCAGAGAGGATACGAAGCAATGTAAGAGAGAAACTATGGAAAGATATCTAACCTTGTGATACGCACGTTAATGGAAAAAGTTCTGAGAGACCGTATTAATCATCATTTAGAAAGGCACGAGTAAATCAAAGCCAGGATTTTGGAACAAAGGCCGTGTCTGACCAACTGGATTGAATTTTTTGAGGAGGTAAAGGAGGGCTAATGAGGGTTAAACATTTGATGTAGTTGACATGGACTTTGATAAATCCCACATGACAGACCTCTCCGAAAAATAGAAATTCCTGAGGTTCAAGAGAAAGAAAGTGACAAATTGGATCCAAAATGGATTCAGTGGCAGGAAGCAATGGACATTGATCAGATTTTTCCTTTTTACTGGAAGATTGTTTCCAGCGGGGCTCAGTACTTGTTTCTGTGGTTTGTATCAATGATTTAGACATAAATGCAGGGTGCGTTGACATAAAAATATGCCATGGGTGAAATCAGGGAAGAAAGCTGTCAATTTCAATATGACACTAAGGAACTTGTCTGGTGAGCAGCAAAACAGCAAATAGGATTCAGTCCATAGACGTATGAGCTTAAGCATTTGAGGAGAGGGCAGCATGGTGGCGCAGTGGGTTAGCCCTGCTGCCTCACGGCACCGAGGTCCCAGCTCTGATCCCGGCTTTGGGTCACTGTGGAATTTGCACATTCTCCCTGTGTCTGTGTGGGTTTCGCTCCCACAACCCAAAAGATGTGCAGGCTAGGTGGATTGGCCACGCTAAATTGCTCCTTAATTGGAAATAATGAATTGGGTACTCTAAATTTATTTTAAAAAAGCATTTGAGGAGGGCAAACAGGGCAAGGGAATACACAATAAATGAGTGGTAAGATTCTGGAAAGTGTAGGAGTGGAGGGACCTTGGAGCGCATGCGGTAACAGGTAAGTACATAAGGCGGTTAAAATATGTGGGATTTCCTCCTTTAACTAAGGGGTGGATTACATGAGGAGGGAAGTTATGCTAGAATTACATAAAACACTAGCCAGACTACAGCTGAAGTATTGCATGCAGTTCTGGTCACTGTGATACAGGAAAGATGTGATTGCGTTAGAGAGGATGCAGAGCAAATTTACAAGGATATTACCTGGACTGGTGAATTTTAGCCATAAGGAGAGCTCCCACTCAATCTAAATTTTGTATATTTTAGAACAAATCCTTTGCGATTTCTCTGATTTTAAAGCTAGTGGTGGAATATTTTTTTAAATTAAAGTCACCATAGTCCCAGATGACCATAGGCTGTTTTCCCCTTTGAGGGAGGGAGATGACTAGTGGTGATTTAACCTGAGGATCACCACACCTCAGGCAAGAAGCAAGGTTGAGAAGGCAGGCCTTCATGAATAATATATTTCCATTGTAGTTGACGTTAAGCCGAGAGTGGAGAATGGTAGACAATGGTGATCCCAAAGGGTCAGTGCTAAGACCACTGTTCTTTTTGCTTTTTATAAATGACTTGGATCTTGCAAATCAGAGTAAAATTTCAAAGTTTGTTGATGATACCACACTTGGAGGTACAGCAAACAATGAAGATGATACAAATTGCCTATGAAAGGATACAGATAGGCTAGCAGAATGGGCAAAAAAGTGGCAGATGGAATTTAATACAGAGAAATATGAGGTGATACATTTTGGCAGAAGGCGATAAAGAGAGACGATAGAGACTTAATTACACAGAGGGTGTAAGAGCAGACAGACCTTGGGGTGCATGTGCATCGATCTTTGAAGGTAAACGAACATATTGAGATAGTAGTTAGCATAGCATATAAACCTTGGGCTTTTAAAAAAAAATTTTTTTAATTTAAAACAAATTCATAACATTTACAGAGAAAAAAAAGGCCATATGCAAAGAGCCTTAACATAGTGAAAACGTACTTCTGGTTGCGGCAGGGATGAGCTAGCCGCACGTTTCGGCGGCTCCAGCTCCGACGGAACTTCGGGCTCTTTTAAGAGCCCCAACGGGGACTTGGACGGCTGTAAAACCCGGTGCGAGGCGCGAGGGAAGGGAGCCCCCCCCCCCCCCCCGAAAAACGGAGGGAAAAACCGGCGGCGGCGGCTGCAGCCCAAAGAATCTGCAGCCAGAAGATAAGATAGAGAGAGAGAGAGAGAGAGGGAGTGAAACAAAATGGCGGCGGAGAAACCACAGGTGACATGGGGGCCTGAGCAGGACGAGGTGGTGAGACGGTGCGTGGACCTGCTGAAGAAGGAGGTAATGACCCCGTTGTTACAGGCAATTGAGGGGCTTAAGGAGACTTTAAAGACCCAGGAGATGGAACTTCGCGTGGTGGAGGAGAAGGCGTCAGGTATTGAGGACGAGGTCCTGGGCCTGGCGGTCAAGACTCAGACGCACGAGGCACTTCATAAAAAGTGTGCTGACAGGATTGAGGCCCTTGAAAATGGAGCGCGAAGGAAGAACCTTAGGATACTAGGTCTCCCGGAGGGTGTGGAAGGAGTGGACTGTGGAGCGTACGCAAGTAAGATGCTGAGCTCACTGATGGGTGCTGAGGCCCCTGCGGGCCCCATGGAGGTGGAGTGGGCAAATCGGATCCCGGCGATAAGACCAAAAGCGGGAGAACCACCGAGGGCGATAGTCGTGCGATTCTACCACCTTAAGGACAGAGAAGAGGTCCTGAGATGGGCCAAAAAGGTGCGGAGTAGCGGGAGAATGCGGTGGTAAGGATCTACCAGGATTGGAGTGCGGAGGTGGCGAGAAGGAGGGCGAGCTTCAACCGAGCCAAAGAGGTTTTGCACAAAAGGAAGGTGAAGTTTGGGATGCTGCAGCCGGCAAGAGTATGGGTCACGCATCAGGAGAGACAATATTATTTCGAGACGGCGGAGGAAGCATGGTCCTTCATCAATGAAGAGAAACTGGACCGGAACTGAGGGACTGATGCTGCAGGGAACTGTTATTGTTGTTATTATTGTTTTTGTTAATGGGATGGTGAAAGTTAAGCGAGAAGTAAACAGGGAAGGGGGGGACACTGGGGAAATGTGGGCGCCGGTGAGGGGGGAGAGGCGGGACATAGTCAGAGAATGGGGAAGGAGAGGGGGAGGGGAAAGGGAGCTGCGCCATAAGAGGCGGGACAGGTAAAGGGATGTTCCCGCGCTAGAAAGAATAAGGCGGGAAAACAGGCGCAAGGCGGATGGGAGTTCCCTCACACCGGGGGGGGCGAGGAGCGAGCAGGAGTACCCGGGGTCAGTTGAAGTCAGCTGACTTACGGAAGTGATATGGGGGGAGCAATCAAGCTAGATAGGGATCTAGTGGGGGGGGGGGGGGGGGGGGGGTCAACTGGGTTGCTGCTGTGGAAATCCAAAAGGAAATGGCTAAAGAGAAGGTGGTCGGGGGCGGAATGCGACGCTGGGGGAGCGAGCGGGAGCGCGGAGGCGGGATATGGGACTGGCCTAGAGAAGGTAATGGCTAGTCGACACGGGAGGGTGGCAGGTAGCCCCCCAGTGAGGCTGATCACATGGAACGTGAGAGGCCTGAATGGGCCGATAAAAAGGGCCCGAGCGCTCGCGCATTTGAAAGGACTAAGGGCAGACGTGGTTATGCTCCAAGAGACGCACCTAAAGGTGGCGGACCAAGTTAGGCTAAGGAAAGGATGGGTGGGACAGGTGTTCCACTCAGGACTGGACGCAAAGAACAGAGAGGTGGCCGTTTTGGTGGGGAAACGGGTAGCATTTGAAGCAAAGAATATCGTAGCGGATAGTGGAGGTAGATATGTAATGGTGAGTGGTAGGCTGGAGGGAATGGAGGTCGTGTTGGTTAATGTGTATGCCCCAAATTGGGACGATGCGCGGTTCATGAGACGGATGCTGGGGCGTATTCCGGACCTGGAGGCAGGAAATTTGATTTTAGGAGGGGACTTCAATACGGTGCTGGACCCGGGGCTAGATAGATCCAGCTCAAGGACTGGAAGAAGGCCGGCAGCGGCCAAGGTACTTAAGGGGTTTATGGACCAAATGGGGGAGTGGATCCATGGCGATTTCTTAGACCCAGGGCTAGGGAGTATTCCTTCTTCTCCCACGTCCATAAAGTGTACTCCCGGATAGATTTTTTTGTTCTAGGAAGGTCGTTGATCTCTAGGGTGGAAGAAGCTGAATACTCAGCCATAGCGGTTTCGGACCATGCCCCACATTGGGTGGACCTGGAAGTAGGAGAGGACAGGGAGCAGAGAACACTTTGGCGATTAGATGTGGGACTGATGGCGGATGAGGGAGTGTGTGCAAGAGTGAGGGGGTGTATCGAGAGATACCTGGAGGTCAATGACGACGGCGAGGTCCCTGTGGGAGTGGTCTGGGAAGCACTAAAAGCGGTGGTCAGAGGAGAGCTGATTTCTATTGGGGCCCACAAAAGGAAAACAGAGGCCAAGGAAAGGGATAGATTACTGGGGGAGATTTTAACGGTGGACAGGGAATTTGCAGAGACCCCGGAGGAGGAGCTGTACAGGGAGAGGAGACGACTCCAGACCGAGTTTGACCTTCTGACCACCAGAAAGGCGGAGGTACTGTGGAGGAAGGCACAGGGGAGGAGGTATGAATATGGGGAAAAGGCTAGTCGCCTGTTGGCGCACCAACTGCGAAAGAGGGCAGCAGCGAGGGAGATAGGAGGAATTAGGGATGAAAGGGGAGACACCGTGCGAAGGGCAGGAAAGATAAATGAGGTGTTTAAGACCTTTTATGAAGAACTGTATAGGTCTCAGCCCCCAGAGGGAGAGGAGGGGATGTGGCAGTTCCTGGACCAGTTGAGGTTCCCGAAAGTGGAGGAGCAGGCGGTGGCAGGCCTGGGGGCGCCGATTGAGGTGGACGAGGTTATTAAGGGACTGGGAAGCATGCAAGCAGGGAAGGCCCCGGGGCCAGACGGGTTCCCGGTGGAATTCTACAGAAAATATGTGGACTTGTTGGCCCCGTTGTTGGCAAGGACGTTCAATGAGGCCAGGGAAGGGGGGACACTACCCCCGACAATGTCGGAGGCGACAATATCGCTAATTTTGAAGAGGGACAAATATCCGATGCAGTGTGGGTCCTATAGACCTATTTCAGTATTGAACGTGGACGCCAAACTGCTAGCAAAGGTGCTGGCATCGAGGATAGAGGACTGTGTCCCGGGGGTGGTGCACGAAGACCAGACAGGGTTCGTAAAAGGGAGACAATTGAATGTTAACGTGCGACGGCTATTAGGGGTGATAATGATGCCCTCAGTGGAGGGGGAAACAGAGATAGTGGCGGCAATGGACGCAGAGAAGGCATTTGATAGGGTGGAGTGGGAGTATTTATGGGAAGTGTTAAGGAGGTTTGAGTTTGGGAACGGATTTATTCGCTGGGTTAGACTACTTTATGGGGCACCAACGGCAAGCGTAGTTACAGGTCGACATAGATCGGAGTATTTCCGATTATATAGGGGAACAAGACAGGGATGCCCGCTGTCTCCATTGTTGTTTGCGCTGGCAATTGAACCTCTGGCCATGGTGCTGAGAGACTCCAGGAAATGGAGAGGGGTGACTAGAGGGGGAGAAGAACACCGAGTCTCGTTATACGCGGATGACCTATTGCTATACGTGTCGGACCCAGCGGGGGGGATGATAGAGGTTATGCGAATCTTGAGGAGGTTCGGGGAATTTTCGGGGTATAGGTTAAACATGGGGAAGAGTGAATTATATGTGATACATCCAGGGGACCAGAGTAGAGAGATAGAAGGCTTACCGCTAAGGAAAGTGGAAAGAAACTTCCGATACTTGGGGATTCAGATCGCTAGGAGCTGGGGAACCTTGCACAGACTTAATCTGACACGGCTGGTAGAACAAATAGAGGAGGACTTTAAGAGGTGGGACATGCAGCCTTTATCACTGGCGGGCAGGGTGCAGGCAATTAAGATGATGGTCCTCCCGAGGTTCTTATTTGTATTTCAATGTCTCCCTATTTTAATCACCAGGACCTTTTTTAATAAAATAGATAGGAGCATTACGAGCTTTGTGTGGGCAGGGAAAGTTCCGAGAGTAAGGAGGGGGTTCCTGCAGCGCAGTAGGGACAGAGGAGGACTGGCACTACCGAATTTGGGAGATTATTATTGGTCCGCCAATGTGGCAATGATACGTAGATGGATGATGGAGGGTGAGGGAGTGGCGTGGAAAAGTCTGGAGAGAAGGTCCTGTAAAGGGACGAGTCTAGAGGCGCTGGTGACGGCGCCGCTACCGTTCTCACCGAAAAAGTACACCACGAACCCGGTGGTGGCGGCAACACTGAACATATAGGGACAGTGGAGGCGACAGAGAGGGGTGCGGGGAGCCCTGGTGGGGTCCCCAATCAGGAACAACCATAGGTTCGCCCCAGGAAGAATGGATGGAGGATTTCAGAGCTGGTACCAGTTGGGAATTAGGAAGGTGGGAGATTTATTCATAGATGGGACTTTTGCGAGCTTGGGAGCACTGGAGGAAAAGTATAAGTTACCCCGGGGGAATTTCTTGAGGTATATGCAGGTGAGGGCGTTTACTAGACAACAGGTGAGGGAATTTCCGCGGCTCCCGACACAGGGGATACAGGACAGGGTGCTTTCAGGGGTGTGGGTCGGAGAGGGCAAGGTGTCAGAGATTTATAGAGAGATGAGGGAAGAGGGGGAGGAGTCGGTGGGCGAACTAAAAAGAAAGTGGGAAGAAGAATTAGGGGAGGAGATAGAGGAGGGTATGTGGGCTGATGCCCTAAGCAGGGTAAATTCCTCTTCCTCATGCGCCAGGCTTAGCCTGATTCAATTTAAGGTGCTACATAGAGCACACATAACGGGGGCAAGATTGAGCAGGTTCTTTGGAGTGGAGGACAAATGTGGGAGGTGTGGCGGGAGCCCGGCAAACCACGCATATATGTTTTGGGCGTGCCCGGCACTGGAAGGGTATTGGAAGGGAGTGACGGGAGTGATTTCGCAGGTGGTGAAGGCCCGGGTCAAACCAGGCTGGGGGTTAGCTCTATTTGGAGTTGCGGAAGAGCCGGGAGTGCAGGAGGCGAAAGAGGCCGATGTCGTGGCCTTTGCGTCCCTCGTAGCCCGGCGCAGGATCCTACTCATGTGGAAGGAGGCGAAACCCCCCGGACTGGAGGCCTGGGTAAACGATATGGCGGGGTTTATTAAACTGGAGCAGATAAAGTTTGCCCTGAGAGGATCGGCTCAAGGGTTCACCAGGCGGTGGCAGCCATTTCTCGACTACCTAGGGGAACGTTAGAGGGAAGACGGATGACCAGCAGCAGCAACCCAGGGGGGAGGGAGGGGGAGGGGGGGGAGGCAGTTGAGTATAGGTCAATAGAGTACGAGGTTTTGTTACTTGTATATTATTACTACTATTATTATTATTGTTAAAAAGTTTAAAATTTTCTGTTTTGTTAGTTATCGTTTCGCTTGTTTTGTAAGCGGGAAAAATGTTGCTCAGGGAAAAAAATTTCAATAAAATATATATTTTTTTAAAACATAGTGAAAACGAACAGTGGGAAAGAATAAACATGTTAATAAGGCACTTTCCCTGTCAGCTCTGTTTGCTCATGCCCCACGTGTTCAACTAAACTAATGTGGCTCTAATCCTCCCCCTCTCCCCTCCCCGGGTGCTGCTGCTGCAGGTCAGCCCTGCGCTTGGCCCTAGCCCGCCCCCTCGCCTACTCTCCCTGGGTGCCACCTGACCTACGCTAGCTACGCTGACCCCTGCCCTTGGTGCCTGACTGTCTCCCGCCCGAGTGCTCAGGCCCTCCCCCCACACACCAAGGACCCATTAACCTGATTGTATCTCCCCGTGCCCTTTCAAGTCCCTTAACCAGCCCCCTAGCCCATCCCCCCCATCAGAGGCCCCGATCTCCCGAAAAAGATACCAAGTGCAGGACCCCCTATGCAGGGCCCCTCTCTCTCTCTTCCGCGCGCCCCCCCCCTCCCCCCCCCCCCCCCCTCGTTGCAATCTCCCCAAAAAGTGTGCCCTCCAGCCCCCGCTCTCTGTCCAGGCTGAAAACAATCTTCGATAAACCATTACAGTACAGGATAATTTAACAAACCGCCGCCACACAAAAGCTCTGAGAGCCCAGAGTCCTTTAGTTCAAGTCCAGCTTCTTTTAATAAAAATCCACTCCTAGTCAGAGCAAGTTCAGGTTAACAGATCGCCGCCACTGTACAGCACTGAAAAAACTAAGTGCCCGTTAGTTCAAGTCCAGAGTCTTATCTTTAATGAAAGCCCAAACCTGTTCTGGTGTCTCGAAATAGTGATGGAGTTCCTCAAACGTAACCCAAAGCTTCGCAGGATACAACATTCCGAACCGAACCTCCTTTTTGTAGAGGGCTGCCTTTACCTTGATGAATCCTGCACGCCTCTTGGCCAGCTCCGTTCCCAAGTCCTGGTAGATGCGCAGCTCGCAGTTCTCCCATTTGCTGCTCCTCTCCGCCTCGGCCCATGGCAGCACACGTTCCCTGTCAACAAGCCGGTGAAAGCAGACCACCAAGGCCCTCGGTCGGTCGCCCGTCCTGGGCTTCCTTGCGGGGGCTCTATGGGCCCCATCCAACTCCAGGGGTCGAGGGAAGGCCTCCGGTCCCATCAGCGCCTCGAGCATACCCATCACGTATGCACCCGCATCCGATCCCTCGCAGCCCTCGGGGAGGCCAACGATCCTCAAGTTCTGCCTCCTGGCTCTGTTCCCCAGCTCTTCAAGCTGCTCTTGCATCCTCCTCTGGCGGGAGTTCAGCTCCTCCACCTCGTGCTCCAGCTCCGTTACCGTGTCCGCCTGGCTGGAGAGCTTCACCTCGACCTCCCTGAGCGCCTTCTCTTTGACCGCCTGCGCCTCGACCATTCGGTCCATTACCGCCCTCATCGGGTCCAACGTGTCCCTCTTCAGTTCGGCGAAGCAATTCTTGAAGAACTCCATCTGTTGCTCCCTTGGCCAGTGAGCCTCCGTTCCCTGGTCCCTGCCGTCCGCCATGCTTCGCCGCCCGGTCTGGGGTCCCCGCTGCTCCCGCTTCGATCCTTGCCACTCCACTCGACCACTTCTGGTCCAGCTGTCCATACCCTGGGGGGGAAAGCCTCTTCCCTTTCGTCTCCTCCACCGATTCAGGTCGGCAGGTCCCGAAAAAGTCCTTTGGAACAGGTCCGTTTGCCCATCACGGGCGGGAGCGATCCGACCTGTGACCTGCTTCCCCAAGGGCGCCACCGGAAGTCAACCTTGGGCTTCTTAAACTGAGGTATTGGGTACAAAAGCAGAAAGGTTATGCTGAACCTTTATAAAGTTCTGGTTAGGCCCCAACCTCTTGTGTCCAGTTCTGGTCACCACACCGAAGGAAGGATATGAGGATCTTTGAGAGGTGCAGAGGAGATTTGCCAGAATGATTCCAGTGATGGGGGATTTTGGTTACAAGGTTAGATTGGACAAGCTGGGGTTGTTCTTCTTGGGGGAAGGGAAATATGGTTGAGGTGTGCAGATTTTAAAAACTATTCCCGTTATCATATAGTACAAGAACTGAATTGCACAGATTTAAGCTCCTGGGCAGGAGATGCAGGGAAAAATGAGGAATAACATTTTTATGCAACGAGTGGCAATGACCTGAAACTCACTGCCTTTGAGGATGGTGGAAGTGGAAACACTCTATGATTTCAAAGGGAAATTGGATGGACACTTTAATTGAATAAACTTGCAGGGTTAAGGGCATCAAGCGTGTGAGTGGGATTGACTGGATTGCTGTTGAGAACTGACATAGACTAGATGGGCCGAATGGCCCCCCATGAATTATTCTATAACTCAAATTGCGTTCCACTGTTGGCAAAATAGGATCAAATTATTAATGTAACGACAGACAAAATAGGCTGGTGTTGTTTTCTTTGCAACAGAGGAGAGATTTAATTAATGTGTATAAAATTATGAATGGCTGCCCAGAGGGTGAAGAAGGTGCTTCTTGAACGGGGGAGGGCGGCTTGGTCCTTCCAAACTTTATTAATTACTACTGGGCGGCTAATATATCGATGGTTAGGAAGTGGGGGGGGGGGGAGCGAGTGGAGGCGGCATCTTGCAAGAGCACGAGTCTGAAGGCTTTGTTAACGGCACCTCTGCCATTCTCGCCGGCTCGGTACTCCACAAACCCGGTGGTAGTGGCAGCCTGAGAGTGTGGTGGCAATGGAGGCAGCACATAAGACTGGTGTGGTCACCGATCTGTGATAACCACTGGTTCGCTCCGGGGGAGCTGGACAGGGGCTTTAGGAGGTGGCAGCGTGCAGGGATTGAGAGATTTGGTTACCTTTTCATTGAGGAGGGTTTCCTGAGCCTGGAGGAGCTAGAGGAGGAGTTTGAATTGCCGGGTGGAAATGGGTTCCGGTACCTGCAGGTATGGGATTTTGTCCGGAGGTAGGTTCCAAGCTTTCCTCGCCTCCCACTAAGGGGACTACAGGGTAAGGTGTTGTCTAAAATAGGGGTTGGGGAGGGGAGGGTCTTGGAAATATATAAGGAACTGATGGGAAGAGGTCCCAATTGGGGGGGTGAAGAGGAAGTGAGAGGAAGAGCTGGGAGGAGAGTTGGAAGTCGGGTTATGGGGGAAGACCCTGAGGAGAGTCAATGCATCCTCATCATGTGCCAGGCTTAGCATGATTCCGTCCAAGGCGGTCCACATGGCTCATATGACTGTGGCCCGGATTAGTAGGTTTTTTGACGAGGTGGAGGACAGGTGTGGGGAAGTCCTGCGAATCATGTACATATGTTTTGGGCGTGTCTGAGGCTGAGGGGTTTCTGGCAGGGATTTTCGGATGTCATGTCAGAGGTCCTGGAAAGGAGGGTGACTTTGAGGCCAGAGATGACAGTATTTGGAGTGTCGGAAGATCCTGGAGCCGGGGGGTGGGAGGCGGGGAGGAGAGAGGCTGACGTTTTGGCCTTTGCCTCCCTGGCGGCTCGGAGTTGCATTTTGCTGGGATGGAGGGACCCGGAGCCTCCAAAGTTGGGGGTTTGGGTCAGTGACATGCAAGGTTTCTTAGGCTAGAGAAAATGAGTTCGCCTTCAGGGGTTCGCACGGAGGTGGCAGCCGTTTTTAGAGCAGAGTTGAAAAATCTTTTCACCCAGAGAGTGACAGGAGATCTGGAATTCAATGTGTGTTCGAGTGGGGGAGGCAGAAATCTTCATCACATTGTACGTGGATATGCACTTGAAGTTTCACTTTTGTGGCTTATGAATTTTTTTTAAAGCTCCTCTATTAAATTCTGACCTTCTTAATCCCAGTTGTTCAAATGCTATACATTATAGAAGAGATATCTATGATTTAAAAGCTGATGGTTGAGTAATATATTTCCGGCGTAGTTTACATGACTTGTCTTTCATTGTTTTGGTTGGGGAGAAATAGGAGCAAATTATTAATTTAACCACCGGCAAAATAACAAGAACCCTTAAATCAGACAAGATAGATTTTAAAATATCAATGTTGAGATTGATTTTTTTGCCAATGGGAAAGCTTCATTATTCAAGGACATCCCTTCCCTCAGTTCCAAACTTGCACACAAGGCAATTTTCTTCTGTTATAAATTTCCCTAGCTCCAAATTCTTATTTCCTATTCAGTTTTCTGATCGAGGTTAATGTTTTATCAAATAGGTCTCATTACCCCCTCTCCTTTTCATGCTCTTATATTTTATTCTCTTGTACTCTCTCTCTCCTCTATCTCTCTTTCTCCTATCTGTTAAACTTTTGTAGTCTCCCACACTCTGTTGAGCACATTTGCAATCTGTCACAGGGCCTTCTCTCATTCTCCTAGTTTTCATTCTGCTATTACACATCTGATTCTGGCTGCCGAATTCACATTCACTCGCTTTCTTTGCTCTCTGTGACATGTGCTCTCATCCCTCTAACACGTGCACTCCTTTGCTCTCACTTCGCACATTGTTTCTCTATGTGCATTATGTACATAGTTACTTCACAGATAAGTGTTCACACAGATAGCACTGGAAACCCACCTCTTTTTTGATATTCTGGTCACAAAATAACACAAAGGTGCTGATAGGCTGCTTGCCTGTGATTCACAGACAACATCAAAACATGCTTGAGACCTCTCAGAGTTTAGAAACCTGCATATGCCCATCAAGGAACGATGTCAGAGGAAGTCCCACCCCTCTACCGCACC
The DNA here is from genome assembly GCF_047496885.1 of Scyliorhinus torazame. Classification (NCBI taxonomy): domain Eukaryota; kingdom Metazoa; phylum Chordata; class Chondrichthyes; order Carcharhiniformes; family Scyliorhinidae; genus Scyliorhinus; species Scyliorhinus torazame. The sequence continues at coordinate 67,621,018 of NC_092724.1, read as the reverse complement.
CCCCAACACACACACCCATTCTCGACCCCCATCCATGTTGATCTGCCATTAAGCTTTCTGGAAGGTGCTTGCTGGTAAAACCCACCCATAAGGCACACTGAGTGCAGTTTGTTAGGATTACTTTTACTGTCTTATATTTTTGCCACAGGGTGAAAAGCGTCACTATTCTAGTCACTTGTTATTTGAATCTTTTGCTGTTCCATTGCCTCATTGTCGTTGTCAGTCACTCCGTTGGGGTTCAGATTTGTTTGGAATTCTGGTGTTGCCATTTCTTAATTTCCACACTGATGTGTTTGTGCTAATTTGTCTGCACTTGGATCCTACAATGCCAATATTTGGCATTCTTGGGATGTTGTTTCTGATGGTAGATAATTCTAATTTTCCTTTGTGAGAACCAAGACAATAAATTTCTGAATTAAAACCTCAGCGGCCACCACCCATTCGCTCAAACAAGCTGCCCTAGTTACTGTTAGCGAGAGCAATCAGTGTGCTGCAATTTTTAAAATAGAGCAGAATAGTTTTTCAAAATGTTTTTCTCTACTAACACGTGAACGTTGTCTCTTGTGGTTTTGGTGTACCGACACGGTAAGGGTTAAAAGCTGCTGTGGCTTTTCGGGGTATTTGGGTTGGTACACTGAATAAAATGTTTCAGCAGCTAAGCTTGCGACGAGCATTGTTTCTTCACAACAGAGGCTTGTGGCAAATATTTTCAAGTAACTGACAAGTTTCAGTTTGAAGATAGCTGGTGTAACCGTGTTTTATTTTTATTTGTTTTTTTAATGACCCCTGTTTTCCTGGCTTTTTAAAAAAAGATTTTTTAATATGTATTTTTTAATATAATTTTCAGGAAAGTTCTTATGAAAATTTCACTTGCTATACCCATGTCCTCTGAGAGATGTCGTCCTTGTCCAGCACCTGACGTGCTTCAGAGTAAGAAACCTGCAAAGTCTGCAACCTGAGCTGCAGGAACTGAGGAAGGAGGGCTGGGGGGAACGAGCTGCAGTCATTGAAGTTCACAAAACTTTTGCTGAATGCAGGTTTTACCCAAAGTTACCACTTGTTACAGGGGAGTGCTGCTGCTCATGGGTGTATGATCCACTGCTCTCAACAGACTTCCCTGAGCAAGGGAGGAAACAATAAGTGTGGGAGGGCTACTTTTACTGTCTTATATTTTTGCCACAGGGTGAGAATCGTCACCATTCCAGTCACTTCTGTTAATTGATTCCTTCGCTACTCATTGTAGTTGTCAGTTCTCGCACTTGTATACCTACCCTCAGCTTTCTGGATTCCCATGTTCTTCTCGCTTTTGGCCTCTCCTTTCCTGTATGTCCTTCCACTTGCCGCCTTGTTTTCAATGCTTGCCTTTTGCGTGTTTTCCTTCTGTGCATTCGCACTCTGTGGATCATTCAGCATGAGCCACTGAGTGAAATTTCTGCTACTGTTTTTAAGTAGTGAGAAAGGCTGTCCAGTACTTGCTGGGCACATTTTTTTATTCATTTATCAGATGTGGGTGTTGCTGGTAAATCCAGCATTTATTGCCCATCCCGAGTTGCTCAAGTGGTGAGCAGTTGTCTTGTATTCAATTGAGTGGCTTGGGGTAGACCATTTCAAGGACCAGTTCAGAGTTAAATGACATTGTTATGATGTTACAACACAGATCATCAGACAATGAAGGATGAGACTGGATTTACAGGCTTTTATATACAGAAACAATACATTGTGCACCTGTAACCTACAACCAAACTTTCCATGTATACACTCCTGTATATATGAGCGCAGTTGAGTCCTCAATTAATACCCACCACATGAAAACAATGAACTCATAATTGATATCCAATTAACAACAAATAGCCAGCCGAGTAAGGACGGCAGATTTTCTTCTCTAAAGGATGTTGGTGAACCAGATGGATTTTCATGACATTCTACTAGTTTCTTGTCTATCATTACTGAAACTGGCATTTTTTAATTCCACATTCTATTTGAATTTGAAGTTCTTCAGCTGCCATGCTGGGATTTTATGTCATTAATCTAGGCTTCTCGATTACGTTTTGATATTACAACCACTGCGCTATCATACCCCTCTTGCTGCTTATTTCTTTGCAGAAAGAGCTCAGCACTGGTTTGTGACAAACACCGTCAGTAAGCGGGAGGCTGACACCAGGCTTCTCAGCTTATCATCTTGTTATCTTTGTCATCAGACCATGGGACGATAGAGTACCGATGTACTCACAATCTCAATCGTTTGTATCTTTTTTGTTTTGTTTTTCTCTTCAAAGTTGTATTTGCATTCTGCGTGTCTTTTAGACTGCATTTCACAAAACATATGTTGCAATCCACCACAATTAAGTGAAATGGTCTAGGGTGCCATTTTTCATGAGCGTAGTTTGCATTTAACACCAAATAGGTTTATTTCTCTAAATGCTACAGGGTGGTTTATGTCCTTCAAGATCTGGCTGATGTTACTGGTGACTTGTTTTTCCTTTATTCTTTAATGGTATATGGGCGTCCCTGACAAGGCCAGCATTTCTTGCCCATCCTTTCGCTAGGCCATTTCAGAGGGCAGCTAAGAGTTGACCACATTGTTGTGAGCCTGGAGGCAAATATAAACCAGTTTGGATAAGGACGGCAGATTTCCTTCCCTAATGGACATTAGTGAACAAGATGAGTTTTTACAGCAATCAATGATGGTTATCATGGTCACCATTACTGAGACTAGCTTTTTATTCCAGATTATTAATCGAGTTTAAATTCCACCAGTTGCTGGGATGAGATTTGAACCAAAGACCCCAGAGCATTAGCCTTGGCCCAGGATTACTGGCCTAGTTATATTGCCACTCAGCCGCCATTTCCCCCAGTGGTTAATTTATGTTCAACTTCCAAGGAATAGGATTTTCTTTTGGGAAAAAAAGTCTACTGAATGTTGTTCTGAAAATGCATTCGGTATTAGGCATATCAAAGATCATGAACCACCCCATTAAATCCAGCTGTGCTGTGACAATACTGTACATTTATACCAGATTGTTAGCACATAAATGCTGTATTAGCAGCTGATGAGCAGCCAAGAATGGTTCCTGTGTGTATACATTGGTCAAAAAATGTTTGGCAAAACATCTGTAGGTGTAAATAGCGATTGTGAATTAATCATTGTGTACTGGAGTGTTTTTTTAATCAAAAATGAATGCCGGAATGATCTAGGGACAGCTCCCTGGCAGCATTTTTATTTATTTTCCCTTGCTGTTCTTTCTCCATTCTCCAACTCTCTTTCCCTCTAACTTTCGCAGAGGTGAAGGTTTGCATTGAGGTCCAGTTGCACATGCGTGGCTGCCTTTTGAACCTCCTCAAGTGGTCATTCTTAATGTGTCAGCCGAAACAGTGAACATCTGTCAGCTGTTTGACAGCATCACAACTGAACCTGATGTTGCCCTCAAATTGTATCCATGCAAACATCTCCAGCAAGAATTCTATCTTGAATGTGCATATTCCAGCAAGTATACTGTCCTCCATTTACGTCCGTACACACTCCCAGCAGGAGTACTGCCTGTCATGACTTCATATCCACATATGCTATTTGCAGGAGAGGTCTCTGGATACCAGTCAGGAATGGGAATCAGAGCTTGGCTTTTGTCCCTCCACAACCGGCCAGGGACACTGAGGCAAAATTTGGTACCAATAATGCTGATTATTGAGAGGTTAACTTGGCATAAACCAAGGGATTGAAGCTGGGATATCTTCAAACTGAAGGTGTGGGATGGAGGTTTCTATATCCGCTGAACCATTCGAGAAGTCTAGTGTGACATTTAAATTCTCCATACCATTCACTTTTTTGGGGGGAAATATTTTTATTAAAATTTTTAAATAATTTTAATGCAAAACCTACATAAACACAGGATAACAATAAAACAGTAGGAGTCCCCTCCACCATTCCCCCTCTTCCTTTACAACACTAAAACTAAGTCTCCCCCACCCACCCTGTCCCCCACCCTTCTAACAGCGACCATCTCTTTAAAGTACAATATGAAGGGCAGCACGGTGGTGCAGTGGTTAGCATTGCTGCCTCACGGCACCGAGGTCCCAGGTTCGATCCCAGCTCTGGGTCACTGTCAGTGTGGAGTTTGCACATTCTCCCTGGGTTTACGTGGGTTTCACCCCACAACCCAAAGACGTGCAGGATAGGTTAATTGGCCATGTTAAATTGCCCCTTAATTGGAAAAAAAAATTGGGTACTCTAAATTTATTTTTAAAAAGTACAATATGAGCGGCCGCCACCTGCAGTAAAACCTTTCCACTGGCCTTCTCACGCTAAACTTAACCTTCTTGAGATGTTAAAACTCATCAAGTCACCCAGCGAAGCTGAGGCACATGGTAGTGTAATTGACCTCCAACCCATGACGATCCATCTCCTTGCCGCCAGTGAGGCAGAGGACAGGACACGTGCCCCTGTCCGGAGTTCTGCCACAACCAAAACCCCGAACATTACCCCAAAGGGCAAGGCTCCAACCCAATGTTCAGGAGTGCTTACATAGTCTCCAAAAAGGTCTCCAGAGATCCACCAGCTTTGAGCACAACCAGAACATATGCGCATGCTGTATCGGGTCCCCAGACACCGATTGCATCTATCATCTAACCCTTTAAAAAAAATTGGCTCATTCTAGCCTTCGTAAGATGTGCTCAGAACACCAGTTTCAGCTGGATGCGACTCAGCCTCGCACAGGATGAGGTTGAGTTCACCCTCCTCAGCACCTAACTCCAAACCTCCTCCTCTCCTGCACTTTCCAAGTGCAGACCCAGCTCCTCTGTCCAATTTGCCTTCACTTCCTCAACAGAGCCCGTCTCCTCCCCCATCCTCCGCTGGTATATACCCGATGTGCTGGCCCCCTCCGAACAAGAGCAGGATCCTCTCGAGCAAGGTAGAAGGCAGCTTCATTGGAAAGGCTGAAAAGTACTTTTTGACCCAGCTGTGCACCTGGAGATGTCTGAACCCATCAGCATCTGTCAGCCCATTTTTTTCTTTCAGTTCCCCTAAGCTATCGAATTAATCTTCTGAAAATATGTCTCCCACTTTCTCTAAACCGTTCTCCTTCCAGTCCCTAAATTTCACATCCAACATAGGAGGTTTGAATAACTGAATCGCACAGGTAGGGGTCAGCCTGGAGGCGGCTCTCAAGTGAAAATGATGGCGGAGTTTACTTCAAATTTTTAACGTGGCTACTACCGAGTTAGACGAGTGTAGTTTTGGTACCACCGGTAATGGAGCTGATACAAACGCCATTAGGCTTGCTCCCCTCACAGACTCTGCTTCCACTTGAACCCAAAGCCCATACAAATCTCCGATTCAATCTAGCACCTTTTCAGCATTAGCTGCCCAATAATAATATTGAAAGTTTGGCAAGGCCAAGCCCCCTAATTGGCTCTCCCTCTGGAACAATGACCTCCTGATCCTTGGGCTCTTACCCGGCCAAATAAACTTAGACACCAGACGGTCAATCTCTCTGAAAAAACCTTGGGTAAGAATATCGGAAGGCACTGGAGTAAGAATAAAAATCTCGGCAAGCTATTCATTTTAACTGATTGCACTCGGCCCGCCGGGGATAATGAGAGACCGTCCCATCTTTGCAAGTCTGCTTTGACCTTTGCCACCAGAATCGTACAATTCAACCTCCAGAGTTCCCTCCAGTACCTCACTATCTGGGCACCCAAATACCGAATGGTACTCCCAGCCCACCCTCTCATCAACCCTACCAAAATAGTTACTCTTTCCTTTATTGATCTTGTAACCAGAAAAGGACCCAAAACGCTGCAAGATTCCCATAATGTTACCGATTGGCGCCTCAGGATCCCTCACATATAATAAGTTGTCGCTGTACAGCGGGACCCTGTGTTCCACCCCACCTCTATAACTATTCCCCCCCCATGTATTCGGGGACCTCAGGGCCATGGCTGATGGCTCTATTGCGAGTGCAAATAGCAACGGTGACAATGGATATCCCCGCCTGGTACCCTAGTAAAGCCAAAAGGGGTCAAAGAACAAAGAAAAGTACAGCACAGAAACAGGCCCTTCGGCCCTCCAAGCCTGCGCTGACCATGTTGCCCGTCTAAACTAAAATCTTCTGCACTTCAGATTCCCATCCTATTCATGTATTTGTCAAGATGCCCCTTAAACATTACTATCGTCACTGCTTCCACCACCACCTCCGGCAGCGGGTTCCAGGTGCCCACTACCCTCCATGTAAAAAAACTCACCTCGTACATCTCCTCTGAACCTTGCCCCTCGCACCTTAAACCTATGCCTCCTAGTAATTGACCCCTCTACCCTGGGAAAAAGTCCCTGGGTCGGAGGCCACTTTGTTGGTGCACACACTGGCAAATGGGGTCGTACATAACTGCCGCACTCACCCCACAAAGCCGCACCCAAATCCAAAGTTTTTCAAAACTGCAAACAGATAATCCCATTCTACCCGGTCAAACGCCATCTCCAAGTTGAGCAAGATTATGATCTCCGGGACGCGACCTTCCCCTGGAGCAAGCACTACATTTAACAGTTGTGTCTCATTCATAGAATTTACACTGCAGAAGGAAACCATTTGGCCCATCGAGTCTGCACCAGCCCTTGGTAAGAGCACCCTACCTAAGCCCACACCTCAACCCTATCCCCGTAACCCAACCTAAACTTTTTGAACACTCAGGACAATTTAGCATGGCCAATGCACCTAACCTGCACATCTTTGGACAGTGGGAGAAAACCGGAGCACCTGGCGAAAACACGCGCAGACACGGGGAGAACATGCAGACTCCGCACAGACAGTGACCCAGCCGGGAATCGAACCTGGGACCCTGGAGCTGTGAAGTAACAGTGCTAACCACTGTGCTGTACTGTGAGGATAAGGCCCATCAACCTCCGCCCCTTAATAAAACCAGTTTGGTTTTTCCCCACCGCCTTGGCTAACAGTTGCGCATCCACATTTGATAGGGAGATTGGACGATACATCCCACAGTCTAAGAGGCCCTTGTCTCTTTTCAAGAACAGGGAAATCGAAGCCTGCCTTAGCGTCTGTGGCAAAGTTCCCTTTTTCCAAGGAGTCCCTGAACATCCTGAACAATAGAGGGGCTAATATGTTTTTTATAAAATTCTGTTGGGAACCCGTCAGGTGCCGGTGCCTTCCCAACTGCATCAGTTTCAGCGCTTGTTTGATCTCATCCAATGCTAGCGGAGCTTCAAGGTCTTCTCGTAATTCCTCCTCCATCTTGGGAAACTCCAACTCACCCAGGAATTCCACCATATCTTTCCCATCCCATGAAGGGGCCGACCTATATAGATTTTGACGAAGGGTCTTAAATACCTCATTTACCTTCTGATCCTAGACCAGACCCCCCCATCCCCCTCCCCCGTGTCCTAATCGGGGCAATCTCCCCCTCAGCCTTCTGTTTCCTCAGTTGATATGCCAGGAGCCGACTTACCTTCTCCCCATATTTGTAAATAATCCCTTTAGCTTGCCTCAGCTGTCGTACTGCCCTATCTGTAGTGATCAGATCAAATTGCATTTGCAGTTTTCTCCTCTCTGTTAATAGTTCTTGAGATGTGCTGTCCGCATACTTACAATCTACCTCTACAATATCATCACTAGTTTTTCCCACTCCCTCCTTGCCTCCAGCTCAACATGGGCCTTAAAAGATATAATTTTGCCTCTAATTATAACCTTCAGTGCTTGCATAGTATCGAGGGACAGACCTACCCACATCCAACTGCCAACCCTTTCGATGCCCTTTATCTACCCCCAACTCAAGGTCCATCCAATATGGGGCATTGTCAGAAATGACTACCGCCGAGTACTCATTCTTCACCCCTGCCGCTAGCGCTCAGTTTATGACAAAATAGTGAATCCTGGAAAAACATTGTGTCCTGAGCAGAAGAACGAGAACTCTTATTCACCCGGGTGACTGAACCACAAAGGGTCTGTCCTCTCCGTTTCTTCCAGAAAAGCAATCAATGCCTTTGCCACACCCCTCAGGGCCTGCCATCTTGGCCTAGAACGATCTACCCTTGGGTCCAGCACATAATTCATGCATCCTCCCATTATGACCACCCCACCCCAGGTCCCATCTATTCCTTAGCCATCGCCTTTATATCTGCCCCAAGCACGTTCATACCATTCACTCTGAAGTGCGGTGTGCTCAAGAGTCGGGAGGTGAAGTACTTGCTGCAGAATTCCCAGCCTCTGATCTGCTCTTGTAGCCACAGTATTTATATGGCTGGTCCATTTTAGTTTCTTGTTGGTGGTAATCCCCAGGATGTTGGTAGTGGGGGATTCAGTGGTGGTAATGCCATTGAATAGAGATGGTCACTGCCTCGCATACTTGTGATGTGAATGTTATTTGCTACTTATCAACCCAAGCCTGAATATTGTCCATGTCTTGCTGCATATGGACACAGACTGCTTCAGTATCTAAGGAGTCATCAGTGAACATTCACACTTCTGATCTTACAAGGGAGACAAGGTCATTAGTGAAGCAGCTGAAGATCATTTGGCCCAGGACATGACTCTGAGGAACTCCTGCACGATCATCTTGCTTTGTGCTAGTTAAGACTCGAATCAGTGGAGAGCTTTCCCCCTGATTCTCATTGACTTTTTTGCTAGGGTGGTCCAACTCAGTCAAATGCCTTGATGTCAAGAACAATTACTCTCAACTCACCTCTTGAATTCACTTCTTTTGCTTATGTTTGGATCAAAGTTGTAATGAGGTCAGTAGCTGAGTGGCTCTGGTGGAACCCACACTGAGCATCAGTAAACAGGTCATTGCTGACCAAGTGCCCTTCGACAGCATAGTCAAAGACCCCGTCCACCACTTTGCTGGCGTTCAGGAGTTGATTGTTGGGGCTGTATTTGGCCGGGTTGGGTTAATCCTGCCTTTTGGACATACCTGGGAAATTTTCCACATTTCTGGGTAGATGCCTGTGTTGTAGCTGCACTGGAACAGATTGGTTAGGGGTGCAACTACTTTTAGAGCACAAGTCTTCAGTACTATTGCCAGAACATTGTCAGGGCCCATAGCCTTTGCAGTATCAAGTGCCTTCAGCCGTTTCTTGATATCATGTGGAGTGAATTGAATTGGCTTAAGCCTGGTCTGTGATGCTGGGGACATCAGGAGGAGGGCAAAATGGAGCACCCATCAGGCACTTCTGGCAGAAAATTGTTGCAAATGCTTCAGCTTTGTCTTTTTCACTGATGTGTTGGGTTCCCCCATCATTGAGGAAGGGAATATTGTGATATTGGTTGACGGATATGTTGTCCAGGAAATTGGAGAGAGTACCCCTGCTGCCCTTCAAAATGCTGATCATAGAATCTTTTACTGTATTTCCATGGACATTTTTAAGCACTGCAAGATGGCATCCTTTGAACACAATAGTTACTCTTGCCTGGCCCAATAGGTTGCCCAAGGAATTTCATAGAGGTGTAAGGAGAGCAAACAATGAGCCAGAAGAAGAACTTAAAGAGAGTTGGAGGTAGAGGTGAAAGTTCTGGGGAAACTGAAAGGTCTGAAGGTGGATAAATCACCCGGATCGGATGGACTACACCCCAGGGTTCTAAAGGAGATAGCCGAGGAGATTATGGGGGCATTGATGGTGATTTTCTGGGAAAAACTGGAGGCAGGGAGGATCCTAGAGGATTGGAAAATGGCTAATGTAAATGTAACACCCCTGTTTAAGAAGAGAGGGAGGCAGAAGACAGGAAATTCTAGGTCGGTTAGCCTGGCTTTGGTTGGTGGTAAAATTTTAGAGTCTATCATTAAGGATGAGATTGTGCAGTACTGAGAAGTGCATGATAAAATAGGACTGAGTCAGCACGGCTTTGTCAAGGGGAGGTCATGTCTGACATCTGTTAGAATTCTTTGCGGAGGTAATGAGGAAGTTAGACAAAGGAGAACCAATGGACGTGATCTATTGGGATTTTCCAGAAGGCCTTTGACAAGGTGCCATACAGGAGGGTGTTAAATAATTTAAGAACCCATGGTGTGAGGGGCAAGGTACTGGCATAGATAGAGGTTGGCTGACTGGCAGAAGGCAGAGAATGGGGATAAAAGGTCTTGTTCAGGATGGCAGCTGGTGACTAGTGGTATTCCGCAGGGGTCAGTGTTGGGACCACAGCTATTCACGATGTACTTTAATGATCTGGAAGAAGGAACTGAGGGCATTTTTGCTAAGTTTGCAGATGATACAAAGATGTGTAGAGGGACAGATAGTGTTGAGGAAACGGGGGGCTGCAGAAGGACCTGGACAGGCTTGGAGAGTGGGCAAAGAAGTGGCAGGTGGAATACAATGCGGAAAGTGTGATGTAATTTGTTAGGAAGAGGTATAGACTCTTTTCTAAATGGAAAATGCTTCGGAAATCAGAAGCACTAGGGGTCTTAGCAGTTCTAGTTCAGGATTCTCTGAAGGTAACATGCAGGTTCAGTTGGCAGTTAGGAAGGCAAATGCAATGTTAGCATTCATGTGAAGAGCGCTAGAATACAGGGGCAGGGATATACTATTGAGGCTGTAAATAGCTCTGCTCAGACCCCATTTGGAATAATATGAGCAGTTTTGAGCCCCGTTTCTAAGGAAGGATGTGCTGACCTTGGAGAGGGTCCAGAAGAGGTTCACAAGAATGATCCCCAGAAAGAAGTACTTGACATATGAGGAGCGATTGGGTCTGTGGAGTTTAGAATGATGAGGGGGGGAACGCATTGAAACTTAAAGAATACTGAGAGGCCTAGACAGAGTGAATGTAGAGAGGATGTTTCCACTAGTAGGAGAAACTAGAACTCAAGGGCACAGCCTCAGACTCAAGGGATGACCCTTTAAAACAGAGATGAGGAGAAATGTCTTCAGCCAGAGGGTGGTGAATCTGTGGAACTCTTTGCCGCAGAAGGCTGTGGAGGCCAAATCACTGAGTGTCTTTAAGACAGGGATAGATAGGTTCTTGATTAATAAGGGGATCAAGGGTTGTGGGTAGAAGGTAGGACAATGGGGATGAGAATCATATTAACCATGATTGAATGGTGGAGCAGACTCGATGGGCCAAGTCATCTCCTATGTCTTGTGGATTAGGCAAATAAAAACCTTATTCAAAGAGTCAGGTTTTAAGAAGGAAAGGGAGTTCAAGAGATCTCGGGAAGAAATGCAAGTGTGTGGCTGAGGAAGCTGTTGGCATGACTGTCATAGTATGGGTCAAAGAGAGACGTTGGAGTCAGAGGAATGGATTTTTGGGGCAGTTGTAGGTCTGAGAGAAGTTACAGAGGTAAGGAAAAGCGAGGCTACATGTGGATTTAACTGTCAAAAAGAGAATTTTAAATTTGAAGCATTGGAGGACCTGGAGCCAATGTAGATGACTAAGGACAACAGGGGGTAGCAAGCTGGCTTGCTGTGGGATTTAATGTAGACAGAAGAGGCGCGATTCTCTGCTCCGACGGCAGAGTATCAACGTCGGCGTCAAAACGGGAGTGTTTCACTCCGCGGTCGACCCCCGTTCCGGGACCTCAATCTCTGGCATACCAGGGGGCTAGCAGGGGCGCGACAGGAAGCGCGGGGGCACGGCCTCAAAGCAGCGTCGGTGACCCTGCACCACGCAATCAACGCGGTGCTGTGGCGCACATAAGGTGACGCGAGCGCACAAGCCGCCGATGGAGCAACATGGCGCCATGCCGAGCACCCACCCCCCACGGTTCTTCCACACCAACCCGCCCCCAGCCATACGACAGGGCCATGAGATGCAATGTCTGGGCCGCATGCAGGGTCCACCCAGGTGGAGGGTCTTGATGTGGCCATGAGTCAGACATTGTCGAATGGTGCACGGCTCGGAGCCCATCGCAGAGTGGGCTGTCATCATCCTCCATGCCTTGCACCAGACCCGCTTACACCATCAACCGTGTGCCCCCATCCCGTTGTGCCGCAGGTGAACATGTCATGGAGGGGTGGTATGCATGCGGGTGATGTGGTGGTGGGGGAGGTAAGGGTGGTCGGTGGTGGGGAAGGTGCCGAACTTTGCTGTCTGTGCCCATGCCCATCACGATTGACCCCCACCATGGTCGCTGAAACGTGCAGCTACCAGCGACACCCATGCATGCTGGCCCAGCCGGCAGCGCTGTGCAGCCTCCTGTTGCCATCCATCCCCCAAGTCCCGTACATCGGCTCCCCCCTCGCCATCTCCCTCATCTGGATCGTCCTCCTCCAGCACATCGCCCCTCTGCTGGGCTATGTTGTGCGACACAGCAGACCCCGACGATGCGGCCGACCCTCTCCGACAGGAACTGGAGGGCCCATCCAGAGCGGTCCACCTGAGGCGCATCTTCAGCAGCCCAAAGCACCTCTCGACCACACTCCTGGTTGCTGCGTGTTGTAGCGGCGCTCCGCGTTGGCCTGTGGCCTCCGTATAGGCGTCATCAGCCACGACCACAATGGATAACCCCTGTCGCCCAGCGACCACCCCTGCAGCCGGGGGGGGGGGGGGGGTGGTCCCCCTCAAACATGGCGAGGATGAACGATTGGGACAGTATAAAGGAGTCATGCACACTGCCAGGGTGCCTGCTGCAGACGTGCAGGATTGTCACCTTGTGGTCACAGACCACCTGCACGTTCATTGAATATGTACCCTTCCTGTTCAGGCTCATGGCCCTTTCATCCGAGGTGGGCTGCATGGCGATGTGCACTCCATCGATCGCCCCCTGCACCATGGGTATCCGGGCAACAGCGGCGAACCCCGCTGTGCGGGCATCCTGGTGGCCGCGGTCCACAGGGAACTGTATGTACCGGTCCGCGATGTCATACAGGACGTCGATGACGGCCCGGATGCACCTGTGCACCGATGGCTGGGAGATGCCAGACAGGTCCCCACTCGGCGACTGGAACGACCCCTCCGCGAAGAGGTTGAGGGTGACCGCCACTTTGACGGCCATCGGGAGGGCATGTCCACCCCCGGTCCCACGTGGTGCCAGGTGTGCCATCAGGTGGCAGATGTGGGCGACGATCTCCCGGCTCATCCGGAGTCTCCTCCTGCACGCCCTGTCCGGGATGTCCTCGTAGGACATGCGGGGCCGGTACACAGGTTGTCGCATTGGACGCTTCTGTGGCTGTGGCACACCCTCCTCCTCCTCGTTATCCCCGTGCTGTGGCACCCGCACAGCGTGGTGCTCCTCCTGCACCTCTCGCGCGTGCAGCCCTGCCGCCTGGGTGCCTTGCACGTGCCCCACTGCAGCCCGCTGCTCTTCAGCAAGCTCCACCACCTCCCAGTCACGCCCGTGCTACAGCTCCCACTGGACCTCATGCAGGGCAGCAGCCCCCGCCACGGCGGCCAACAACGCTGGAAGATGGCTAAACATTGTGCGATCTGTAGGGGGTGGGAGTAGACAGGGTTTCAGCATTGGTATACCCCCCTCCACAGCCAAGTACCATGGGCTACATGCCCGGCCTGGTTGCCAGCAGTCGCCCCACCCCTGCCCCCTCAGTGCCCTGACACCTGTCGGCTGTCCCCCCTGCCAGGGCCACCGTCTGGTGGCACTGCCCTCACCGGGGGGCTTCCGTGTGTGCCGCCCTGGACCTACCCGCTGGTGGGTGCCACCTGTTTGGTGCGGGAGTGGGGGGGTCTGGCACAAGTCAGCTCGGCCGGGCCGCCTGTGCCACGATAGCGAATGGGTTGGGTGGACAACCACGTGTCCGCCTTTGTCGCCCCCCCCCCCCCCCCCCGGCAGCAGATGTGTGGGTCCACCCCTGGCAGCCTCCCCCACACTGCCCGCAGACACGCCGTGCCGCTCCCCCTCACGGGGTCCCAACCTCCAAAGTCGTCACCCACCTCCTCCCGCAGCGTCATGCAGCAAGACCGTTTGACACTGTTTTATAGCATGTTAGAACGGTGCCGGTGTGACATCCGGCCCGGAGAATTGCTGCTCCATCGGAGAATCGCCGCTACGGCCGTTTTCATAGAATTTCATAGAATTTACAGTGCAGAAAGAGGCCATTCGGCCCATCGAGTCTGCACCGGCTCTTGGAAAGAGCACCCTACCGAGGCCCACACTTCCACCCTATCCCCATAACCCCTTAACCCAGTAACCACACCCAACACTAAGGGCAATTTTGGACACTAAGGACAATTTATCATTGGCCAATCCACCTAACCTGCACATCTTTGGACTGTGGGAGGAAACCGGAGCACCCGGAGGAAACCCACACAGACACGGGGAGGACGTGCAGACTCCGCACAGCCAATGACCCAAGCCGGAATCGAACCTGGGACCCTGGAGCTGTGAAGCAATTGTGCGATCCACTATGCTACTGTGCTGCCCGTTTTCCGCGATTCTCCGTGTGGCCGGGTGCCATGCGCGCTCTCCTGTCTTGGCACACATCGGAGAATGGCGTCCCGGCGTCGGAGCGGCTTTGCGTGGCGCCGCGGCGATTCTCCGACCCGGCGGGAGGCCGGAGAATCCCGCCCAAGAACTTTAGATGTGTTGGAGTTCACAGAGGATGGAAAATTGGAAGCATTTGGAAGTTTGGTAACAAAGGCACAAATAAAGATTTCAGTGACGGATGGATTGAGGTAGGGCAAGACGAGGGGAGCTCACCAAGTTGAAAGTAGATGATCTTTGTGATGGAGATGATTTCGGGTCAGAAGCTCAGCTTAGAGTCACCAGGTACTACGTTCGTGTATAGACTGTTTCAGCGTGAAGCTGTTGGCCAGCATGAATCCTTAAAGGATTCTGAAGGTGAATGCACAGGAGTGGGAATAGAGCCATTTCTGGAGATGTTGTGGCTGTGGTTCGATAGGTGTTATTGGAGCTGAAAAAAATTCAATCCCACAAAACCTGATAAAGGAGGATAGATATTGGAGCAATATGGTGTGATTGACTGTGCTAAAGTCTGAGTAAGTCGGGTGGGCCGATTCATCACAATCAAAGCCACACAAATGCTATTTGATGCTTTGGTTGGAGCTGTTTAGTGCTGTGGGAAGGACTCAGATAGTGCTTTATGGGAGAGATGAACACTACGTGGAGGTGACTACACTTGGCAGATTGGAGATGGGACAGTGGTGGGAACAGCGAGGACTGAGAATGGATTTCTTTGAGGAGGGGCTGATGGAGGTTGAAAGAGGCAGTGCACTTAATATCATCTAAAATGGGAGCTGGCTTAAGCTCCGAGAGGACAACGCCTGAAACTCTAATAATAATGATCTTTATTAGTGTCATCAGTAGACTTACATTAATACTGTTGTGAAAATCCCCGAGTCGCCACATTCCGGCGCCTGTTCGGGTACACTGAGGGAGAATTCAGAATGTCCAATTCACCGGCACGGGGCCTTCTCTATCTGCATTGCCCCCATTCTCGGTCGGCCTCCAGGCACCTTTTCCAACATCATTGCTCCTACATGCCAGCCTCCGCTCTTCAATGCCTTCGGGCATTCCCATGATCCGCAAGTTTTGTCTTCTGGATGCCAAGGTTTTGGCTAAGGTGCTGCCGCTTAGGTTGGAAGGGGGACTCCCGAAGATGATTGGGGAGGATCAGGCAGGGTTCGTAAAGGGCAGGCAATTGCTGTTGGACATGCGACGTCTGCTGAATGTGGTGCTTTCTCCGGCAGAAGGGAGGGAGCCAAATGTGGTGGTGATGCCGCGAGATGTGGAGAATGCGTTTAATTGTGTGAAGTAGAGCTATTTATTTGCAATATTGGAGAGATTTGGGATTGGGCCTAAGTTTGTGGCGTGGGTTAAATTGCTGTATAAGGAGCCGAAGAGGAGTGTGCGGACGAATGATGTGAACTTGGAGTACTTTCCGTTACACAGGGGAGGTCCCCCCTCCTGTTTGTGCTGCCAAAGAGCCCTTGGCCACAGCACTTACGTACTTGGATAAATGTAGGGGGATGGTGAGGGGGGTGGAGCATGGGTTTCCTTCTAGGTTGATGACCATTTGTTGTATGTCTCCAACCCGGTCTCTTCGGTGGGGGATATAATGGGACAGCTTAGGAGATTTGGGCTTTTTCAGGCTATAAGTTACATTTGGAAAAGAATGAGTGTTTTGTGGTGTCTTCTCCGTGGGAGGGGGTAGGCATGGGGGAGGGGGGTGGGGAGAGAGGGGGAGGGGGTTGCCTTTCGGGTGGCAGCTAGCCACTTTCAGTACTTGGGAGTGCAGGTGGCTCGGGATTGGGCCCGGCTCCGTAAATTGTATTTTACGATCCTGGTGGGTAGGGTCAAGCAAATATATTGAGATGGGACAGCCATCCACTATCGTTCGCAGGCCGAATGCAACCTGTTAAGATGAATATTTTGCTGTGGTTTTTATTTTTATTTCAGTGCTTACCAGTCTTTTTGCAGAAAATATTTTTTATGGGGGTGGAACGATTGATTTTATTGTTCATGTGGGCAGGTAAATTGGCATGGATTAGGAGGATGGTTCTTCAGAGTGGGTGACAGTCAGGGGGCCTGGCCCTTCCAAACCTGATGTATTATTAGTAGGCGGCTAAGCAGAGAAGGTGCAGAGCTGGAGCAGGAAGCTCCATATATGTATAAATATATATGTATCAATTAATACATATAATAAAGGACAACGGTGGATTCCAAACTGAACTTAGAGCCAGTGACCAAGATGTGTATTCTGCTGGAGTCAGTGGGAGTGCAGTGATGAAGTTTTCGTGTGTGCTTGGAGGTATTCTATGGATTCTCTGAAGCTTCAAACAAATTGAGCCATTTTTGCCACACAATCCTTCATGACCTCGCTGAGAGATAAAATGCATACAAAATGATCAGAGGGATAGATAGGGCGGACAGTGAGAGCCTTCTCCCGCGGATGGAAATGGCTAGCACGAGGGGACATAGCCTTAAACTGAGGGGTAATAGATATAGGACAGAGGTCAGGGGTAGGTTCTTTACGCAAAGAGTAGTGAGGCCGTGGAATGCCCTACCTGCTACAGTAGTGAACTCGCCAACATTGAGGGCATTTAAAAGTTTATTGGATAAACATATGGATGATAATGGTATAGTGTAGGTTAGATGGCTTTTGTTTCGGTGCAACATCGTGGGCCGAAGGGCCTGTATTGCGCTGTATTGTTCTATGTTCTATGTTCTATAAATGTAAACAGGTATAGGATTCAGTCTCTTCATTCAAACACAAGCTAACATGACTAAACAAAGGAATTAGGGCCATAACTTCCAGGCTCCCCAGCCTCGGATTTAGGGGGTACCACTATGATGCACTGGGAATCCCTCCAGGAAGTTCCCATGTAAGAGCTTACCCCGCAATTGCCTAGAAGCGCTAACTTCCTCTGGACAATTGTGCTGCGCTGGGAACCATCCGACAGGCGATTTAAATTGTCAACTTCGGATGCTTCTGCCAGTTTTACCTTAATAGTTACTCTGAAGGAGTTGGAAGGGGGAAGAAAATCACTTCTGACTCCAGAGTAACTATCTTAAACACCAGACCGAGCCTCGCACGGGACACCCCACGCAAACTTTTTTTAAAGTATGTTCATTGAAGTTTTCAGCCAGCTCTCTAAAACTGGAGCCCTCTACAAATAGGTCCCCAAAGTACTCATCATAGAATTTACAGTGCAGAAGGAGGCCATTCGGCCCATCAAGTCTGCACCGGCTCTTGGAAAGAGCACCGTACCCAAGGTCAACACAACCACCCTATCCCCATAACCCAGTAACCCCACCCAACACTAAGGGCAATTTTGGACACTAAGGGCAATTTATCATGGCCAATCCACCTAACCTGCACATCTTTGGACTGTGGGAGGAAACCGGAGCACAAGGAGGAAACCCACGCACACACAGGGAGGATGTGACCCAAGCCGGAATCGAACCTAGGACCCTGGAGCTGTGAAGCAATTGTGCCATCCACAGTGCTACCGTGCTGCCCGTGCTCATGTCCCTTTGCCTTCCAAGATTTAAACGAAGAGTCCAAATCAGAAGATAAGAAGAGGTGATTGTTACAAATAGGAGCTAAAGAAGACAGTGGGAAAAAAAGCTTAAAGTTCTGCTGAATCTGTTTCTAAATCCTAAGGGAGGAGACCACCACTGGGTTTGAGGCATATCTGGCAAAAGAGAAGGGCAGTGGTGCAGTCATTATGACATGAAGAGGAGAGGTAGTGCATGAGCGAGCCTCCATTCGTCCCCAAATAGAATCGGGATTGTGGTGATATGCCTGTAAGCAATATTGTAGATGACTGGTGGTGCGACCTCCGACCAGTAGGTGGTGGTACAGACCCACCATGCGGTCAAGAGGCGGTGGTCATGTGAACAGGCACTCTGTTGCCTTTTTACCCTTTATGTGAACCACAAGCTGTTTCTTATATTGACCAAATGACCACACAACCAGTATGTTAGTCCAAAACACAGTTTATTAATAACACACAACTTGTATCTCTATGCAATAATACACGTGGCTCCGTACTAAACTACACCTAACAACTAAGATGACCTTTACTTAACTTCGAGTGACCGGCACTGTGTGAGATAAGGCCTTTATCCGGGTCCATTTGGTCGGTTGGAAGTTGTTGGGTTCGTCTCAGCTGGGCTCGTCCTTCAGGATGGTCATGGGTCCTTGAACTTGGTTGTTCTGCTACAGTTGGTCATGCACAGGCCCGTCCCAAAAGAGACCTATCTCTAGTGTGCAGGAAGTTTTATCCTTCGTCTCTTTCGCGCCCTTTTGACAGTTGTTACTCCAGGTCTAATGGATCGATAGGGTTTCGATCCCCTCATTGATCTTAGCCAATTAGGGGGCGGATACCTTGATGGCTGGGCGGGTCCTAGCTATCATTGTCCCAGGCATGAAGGCCTTGCAAATAAGGGGTTTGGTGCCGGTTAGTCTGCTGTCGTTGATGGTCCTTAATGCGAATGCTATTGTCTTGGGGAAAATGGTAATTGAATCTCAATGGATGCAAGTTTCAAGTCTGGGTTCTTTGCACAATACCTGTCTGTGTCCCAAATTGACCACAATTCCCATGGCCCTTTGCAGGTGGCCATTTTACATGGCTACATTCCGTCCTCTTGATCCTGAACGCAAAGAGTGGTGGATCACACTCTTGATCCCGTAGTCTACCTTATCAAGCCGGCCACTGGTCAGTCAGTTAAAGTCCTACTTCACTCTGTCCTGGACTTCATTGTACAATTTTACCTAATACCTTATCACATACATTCATTAAAACAATTCACGACAACTGGCTATTTTATATCCAAATTAAATTCATCTAAATTATCATAGATTATCATCGAATTTACAGTGCAGAAGGAGGCCATTCGGCCCATCGAGTCTGCACCGGCTCTTGGAAAGAGCACCCTACCCAAGGTCCATACCTCCACCTTATCCTCATAACCCAGCAACCCCACCCAACACTAAGGGCACTTTTGGACACTAAGGGCAATTTAGCATGGCCAATCCACCTAACCTGCACATCTTTGAACTGTGGGAGGAAACCGGAGCACCCGGAGGAAACCCACGCACACACGGGGAGGATGTGCAGACTCTGCACAGACAGTGTCTCAAGCCGGAATCAAACCTGGGACCCTGGAGCTGTGAAGCAATTGTGCTATTCACAATGCTACCGTGCTGCCCTAGTATTAATTAAACTTAAATTCATACTAAACGGTTGGTTGCTAACTAAACTTTCTATGCTACACTCATGCTGCTGTTTTTACATAAAGAGCTTACCTACAACACAAAATCTACAAAACTTAAACAGCAGCATCACATTCTTCCTTCTTATCACATTTTATCAGTACAGAGACACAAAGGGTCCATTTAGCAGTGGTTATCACAGTTTTTTTTAAAGTTGTACATTCTTAGTAGAGCTCTATTGGATTCCAAAGAGGGGGGCTCAAACTGTGTATATAGGGGGTGGGAGGCTTTTGCCTTCCATTTACGGAGTTTGAATGTGAGGACTACACTACAGGTTACTGCAATCAGGAGGAGGGTCTCTATTATGTATGAGAGTGGGTTCCATTTTGCAATGACTTCCCACCAGGTGGAGGTTTCGGTCTCTATCTGTAACAGTTGTTGTATGGTATCCTGACTCGAGGTCGTCTGTGGGGTGGTGGCGTTCGGGGCTGGCTTAGGTACTACTGTAAGTATGTAACTTGCCAAATTACCTTTAGAGGATGTCCCGGGGCAATTTTGTCCGATTCTTATTGTGTTCCCTGCAATTTTATTTAAACATCGAATTTCGGGGCACCCTTCTTCTGTTCCAGTTGTGCCAATGTAACATTCTGATGTGGACCCATTGGGCTTTCTGTAAACTGTCCATTGGTTATTGCACCCAAATATGACACTTGTGTTCTTGCGCACCCATAGGGTGCCACTCTGACATTCCCCTGCATCTGGGGGATGGTATCATAGACCGCCGGGCTGTGGAAAGTCTTGGGTATCTTGTGCTCCGAGTCCGGTAAGTGCGGCAATTACCCAGACGAAGATCATGGGTGCTGGGCTCATCCTGCGGTGTCTGGTTTCCGTGTAATCCGAGGGAATCAAACATAGTATCATGTCAGTATCGTTGGTTAATATCTGTGTGTTAGACCCTCTCTCTTAGTTCCAATTTCCCTTTATGATTGTCACCATGTGTGACTCCACCATTTTGTTTTTAAAAAAATATTTGGAGAGGTACTAATCCAAGTGTGTCAATTCAAGTATTCAAGTGTCTCACAGCTTGTGTGGTCGATGTGAGGAGTGGGCGGACACTTTCTTTGACCATTCTCCATCTTTACTAGCAACCATGGGAGGTTGAGGCTTTGCTCAACCAGCAGAATTTCAGGGCGGCCAGTTTTATAGAGTTTCATCCCAGGGGCTCAGAGGTAGCAGCAGTGATCAGCAACCATTGTGTTTTAAGTGTAAATAGCATTTGGAGGTGACCCGAAGAAGTCTGAAAGAATAGTGGAAGAAATAAGGGTTTAGATTTGGAGCGGAAAGGAAGATTCAAGACCTGCCCAAAGCAGCTAAGGGTGTAGTAAACCATTCCAGAGAGCATGATGAGAAACGTGGGGTGCGTGTGGGCCGCTGCGGGACAAGAATGGATGGGATCCCCGGGTAGGGCGAGGATTAGTGCCGTTACTCCACTACCTGAGCGTGATTGACCGTATAATTTTGGGGCCCTCAAGTAGGGCGGGGATCAGTGCCGTGACCCCCTACCTGGGTGACCGGGATGAACAGGAAGAATTTGTAGTCATATTGTAGTGTATTCAACTGCCATTGGTCAGTAGACGGTGTCTGACGGTTTCATCAGAAGAGTAATTATGACTGCATAGCCGAGTGTCGGGCCGACGTAGATTAAAACCATGTTTTGGAGAGAAGAGGAGGTTAAAACAAGAATGCGGGCAGGCTCCATCAGAAATTTGGACTCTTTAATTCTTAGGTGGTGTCCGTTTCTTATCATCTGGACACCTCAAATACTTGCGTGCTTCAGTTCCGTTAAATCATTTCCCAGAGGGGGCTCATCGCTTAATTCATCACCCTCTCCTGGTTGCCAGACTCGTGTCTACAGATTCCGGGCGGTAGCCGCGTAGGCCTGTGGGTGGTCCGATTCGTCATGTCTTACCAACCTGTAGGAATTGTCACGGTAACAAAAAGGTGTATCGGTGTTGTCGTGTGACGGCGAGTAGTCGGGAACTGGTGTACTGGAAGTGGAAGCAATGTTGCTGGGAGTGGGCGTAGGAAAAGTTGTTGGGCGGGGACGGTCATACAAGGGGTTGGAAAAATCCAATGTGTCATTCCGGGGGCTAGGGTAGCTGATGATGCGGAGGTCGCATCTGTGGTTGAACCTGTGATTATGGGCGGAGGCGAGGGGAGAGTGTCGTCGGCAGGGGGAGGGTTGAAGTGGGCGTCAGACTGAGTCATCAGTGGGCAGAGCGTCATCCTCTCCCATTACCAAGGCTAAGTTGTGGGCGTGGCTACATTGTGATCTGTCGAGTTTCATTTGGTTGATGTGGAACCAACCAGTCTTACCATTGGGGTATGCTATCTTGTACACAGAGGGGCTTACTTTGTCAGAGATGGAGTAAGGGCCTGCGATTTTAGAGGCTAGGAAGGAGCTGGGGTTGTACAACAAGATCATAACTTGCTGGCTGACTGTATATTCTATGGGGTGAACCTTTTTGTCAAAGCTGGCTTTACTCTGCTTTTTCCTCGCGCTTAGTCGGACAGCAGCAGCTAGTTGCCAAATCGAGCCTTAATAAATATTCAATGCCTTTCACGGGTATCCCTGTCATAAGGGTGTGGGGAGGTGAAACCTGTGGAACTGGAAACTGTGTTCCTGACAATCATGAGAGCAAAGGGTAGTACCGTGTCCCAAGTGGAATTGTTCTGTTGTACCGTTTTCCTAATGGTTGTTTTTAAAGTGCGGTTCATGCGCTTTACTGTGCCGCTGGACTGGGGGTGGTAGGCTATGTGGAATTTCTATTTGATACCGAAAATGGTCATAACGTTTTGCATGACTCTGCCGGTGAAGTGGGAACCTTGATCTGACTCAATGCTGCGTGGAAGACCCCAGCGCGTAAATATCTGATGGGTCAAAATTTTTGCGGTGGCCTTCGTTGTGTTTGAACGTGTGGGGAATGCTTCGACCCATTTTGTAAATGTATCTATGACGACCAGCACGTACTTGAAACTGTTTCTGCAGGGGGGAGGGGACCAATGTAATCAATTTGCAGATTTGTCCAGGGGCCTTCTACAGGTCGGGTGTGTCTTAATTGTCCCTTCTTTGCATGATGTTCGGGATTGTTCTGGGCGCAAATGAGGCAATTGTCGATATAATGTGTGACATCGCTTTTTAACTCGGGCCACCAGCACAAAGGGGTCTTAAATGGGCAATGGTTGTGTCTATTCCCTGATGTCCGCGTCTGTCATAGAATCGGTAGATTAACTGGTTTCTGTCTTGGGTGGGGACGACATAAATTCCGTTCTTTAACACTATTCCGTCCTGTATTGTGAGTGTGTCCTTCCATTTATCATAGGGGGCTGGTAGGTGCCGTTCAGTACCTGTTTAAGAGAGTCGTCTGCTTTCTGTGCCTGAGATAAATCCTCAATATTGGTTTGGGAAACCTGGATTGAATGCATCTGTTCACACTCCGGGAGGGGGTGGTTGCCAGAAGTGACCAGTGCGTGATCCAGCTTTCGCTAAAGCGTAGGCCTTGCGATTCCCGGTGGGGGAGGTGCGGTGATGGCTCTTTACTTTAATGATGCCGTATGTGCGGTCGGTGGCTTTTTTAAGAATATGTTTCAGGAGAGGGGCGGAGGGTAGGAGTTTTCCGTCGGCGGATACAAAACCTCGAGATTCCCATAAGGGGAGGAATTCTGTTAGACTTGCAAACATACAAGCTGTTGAGTGTATGTCCGCAGGCGTTGGAAAGGAGTCTGGGTGATCAGTTACATAAGCTATGGCTGTGAGTTCGGCTGCCTGCGAACCCAAGTGGCCGGGTAATTTCAAAGATACCTCTTTTAGTGGGCGTCCCTGTGAGTCCTCCATGTAAATCCCGCATCCTGTGATTCTTACTCCATCCTCAACAGTGGAGGAGCCATCTACATAGATCTTTACTGTGTCCCCTATGTCTTGGGAACTTTGTGTCTCACCGTTTACACGTGGTTGTAGCGATTTGGGAACAAAGGGTCCTGTGTGGGGTGTGTGGCTGCAATTATCTGGCATTTGTGTGGGGTCCCTGCCTATTGTAAATTGTCTGCTCGGAACGTGTGGGTCTTGGTGCGTTTCACAGAAATATCCCTGCCTTGTAATAAGAGTGTCCAACGAGCTGTTCTGATCTGGCTAACTGAACCATCCTTTAGTTTGCCATCGAACAACAGTTGGGTGGGGGTGTGCTCGGTTAATATCGGGACTGGGTTGAGACCTGTAATGTAAGCCAAGTACTGGACTGCCCAGAAGACTGCAAGCAAGTCTCGTTCACAGGCAGAAAATCCTTGTTCTACGGGGTCTAAAACTCTAGAGGCTTAGGCTACCGGTCCTAATCTTTCATGGCGTTCCTGTAGGATCACTGCTGATAGGGTTGCTACCTCTATGGCATAGGGCAAGTCGGGGTCAGGGACTTGTAAAGCAGGAGCTGTACCTGGGGCCCGTTTTAAATCGTCTATGGCGTCTGGGTGCTGGGGAAGCCAATTCCATGGGGTGTTCTTTTTCAGAAGCTCGTGAGCGGGGCGGCCTTGGTGGCAAAACTGTCAATATAATTTCTGCAATGTCCCACTAAACCTAGAAGTGAGCGGAGTGTACTTACATTATTGGGCAGGGGCAATTTCACAATGGAGTCAATTTGCTTCTGTTCAATTTCACGTTTGCCGTGGGTAATAATGGTGCCTAAATAAAGTACCTTTTCCCTCAATATCTGTGCCTTTTTAGGGTTTACCTTACATCCGATGGACTGGAGCAGGGTTAGTAATTCGGCTAATAGAACCACGTGCTCTTCCCTGGTATCGGTTTGCAGGAGCAGGTCGTCTACATACTGAATTAGGCATTCGGGGCGGGAGAATTTAGAGAGACCACCAGCTAGCTGTCTGGAAAATGGAGGGGGAATTATGGAAGCCTTGGGGAAGACACGTCCATGTGTACTGTTGTCCTTGAAAAGTGAATGCGAATTTATACTGGCAAGCCCGATCTAGGGGAATGGACCAAAGACCATTGCTGATATCCAGCACGGTGAAATACTTTGCTCGCACTCCCTGCTTAAGCATGGTGGCAAGACTCGTGGCAACAGTGGGGGCTGTTAAAGGGGTAACTTTATTTAGTTCGGGGTAGTCAATGGTGAGTCGCCATGAACCGTCTAGTTTCTTTACGGGCCAAATCAGGGCATTATTAGTGGAAGCTACGGGTCGAATCACTCCTTGTTTTAACAGACTGTTAATTGCCTTTAAAATTTCGCCCTCAGCCTGCTGTGGAAATCCATACTGTTTCTGTGGTTTGGGGTCGGGACCTGAGATCATAATCGCACCTGGAATGTGCCTGCAGTCGTGCTTGTGTTGGGCAAACGCACCTTTGTGTGTGGCTAATACCCGTCTAATGGTGTCGTCTGTGCTAATTGCCGAAGGGCTAAGCCAATAGTCCCCTACTGAGCAAATCCTGTTTTCGTAATCTCCTACTGAGAGCGTGGCGGGAGCTTCAGCCGTCTTGGACATTCGCCAGACACACTTGTTTACGGGGTCGAAGGAAAGGTTATGGGAGTTCATAAAGTCTATGCCTAGGATGTGTTCTGCAGTCGGGACTAGGTCTACTAGAACAACGGGGTGCGTAGTGGCTATGTTTTCTACTTGGACGGATATCGGGGCTGTGATGTATCCCTCTTGCATGTGGCCTGTGAATCCACTGAGTGTGATGGTATCTGTGGTGGGCCAGGGTGTTTCTTGGAACAGGTTTGAGGAATTTAGTGTGGTTCAGGATCCTCCTGTGTCCCAAATAAAATCAACTGCTTGTCCCCGGACTGTGCCTGTGACTATCGGGTCTTCCGACTTTATCCCAGCGCGTGTCACAGACCCATGTTGGAGACTCTGGACACCGTCAATCTAGGGAGTTATAAGCGAGGTTATTTGATCAGGCGTTTACGGTATGCATGGGGCGAGCGTTGCCTTCTAGCTGTCGCAGCTGGCGATCGTGGTCTGGCCTCTTGTTTCTGGGTGGGGGGGTTGGGCAGTTGGGGTTGTTGGTGGTGTGGGGGGTTTTGTCTGCAATCGTGGGCGAAATGTCCTACTTGTCCACAATTGTAACATGAACTTCGTGGTGTGTGGGCTGGGCCTTGTGCTCTGGGGTGCTGTTCTCGGGGGTAATGTTCCTCTCTTCTGCCCTCATTTATCCATGAGGCGACCAGCAAAGGCGGTCGGATGTTCCCCTTTCTTTTGCCTGCATTTGTTCAACCACTCTAGCGGATCCCCTTTGTTGTATCCGATAGCATCTAATATTGCGGCCTTCATTTCCTCTAGGGTTCCTCCTCCTACGTTTTGGGGTTCTAGCAAAGCTGATTGTACTGACTGGCGGAGACTCATTACAATAAATTTTACTTCCTCCCTCTCATGTAACCCGTACATGACCTTTTGCTGGCGCACCTCCTTGAAGAAGCTATATGGGTCTGCGGTGGGCTGAAATGGAGTAATTTTACCGCAAGCGTCCCTTAACTGGGTTACCGAAAGTGGGGTGGTGTAGGTGATATCTGGGCCTGCTTGGTCTCTAATCCTTCTCTCTGTGGTTATCGGATTCATGGGTGTCGGGGGCAGGGGTGGGGGTTGGTGCCCCCTGTGCAGCCGGTGCCTTTCTTTTTGGGATACGTGGCGGCTGCTTTTGACTTTCCGTTCCTTTAACATACATTTGTGCGCTTTCAGTTAACTCTTCCCAATCTGCCATCTCTTCCTCATCTGTCTCGTCTGTCCCGAAGGTACACATAAAAACATTCTGAACTGAAAGTAACGTCTGGAGCTTACCTATCTTTCGCTGGCATTTAACGTGGTCAACGGTGCTCTGCCTGTGTCCTTCAGTGGACGGGTGGAGCGCTCTTAAAGCTGCCTGTAAATCGGCGCATTTCTTTGTTGATTGGGTGACCTGGTGTTCAGTCTCCTCTCTTATCAAAACAGCGAGCTGTGTCCTTTTTTAAATTTGTTTTTATTCAAAATTTTTCAATAATTTATACAAACCACTACAAAAAGAAAACAACAAAAAGCATAGTAATAATTAAGAAAACAACTTTACAAATTAGCAAAACAAGGTGGGGTATCTGCCCTTTACAAATGAAATCTATCCACCCCCCCCACCCCCTCTCTGGTTTGCTGCTGCTGCTGACCTCCACTTAACGTTCCGCGGGAAATTCAAGGAACGGTTGTCACCGCTTGGAGAACCCCTGCAAGGACCCTCGCAAGGCAAACTTTATCCTCTCCAACCTGAGAAATCCAGCATGTCACTGACCCAAGCCTCTACACTTGGGGGTTTCATGTCCCTCCACATTAACAAGAGCCGCCTCGGGGCTACCAAGGAGGCAAAGTCCAGAACTCTGGCCTCTTTTGACTCCTGCACTCACGGCTCGTCTGACATCCCAAATATCGTTATCCCCAGCTCGGTTTTACCCGAGTGTCCAAGACCTTGGACATAGCCTTTGCAAAGCCTTTCCAAAATTCTGTAAGTGCTGGGCATGGCCAAAACATATGGACATGGTTTGCTGGGCTCCCTGAACACCTCACACACCTGTCCTCCACCCCAAAGAACTTACTCATTCTCGCCACTGTCATATGTGCCCGGTGCACCACCTTAAACTGAATCAGGCTAAGCCTGGCGCAAGATGAGGAGGAATTGACCCTGCACAGGCCCTCATCTAGCTCCTCTCCCAGCTCCTCCTCCCACTTGCCCTTCAGCTCTTCCAGCGATGGAACAATGGAAATTCCCCCACCTGCTTTTTCACGAACGCCCGAACCTGCATGTACCGAAAGGTATTCCCCGGGGGTAGCCCAAATTTCTCCTCCAGCGTCCTCAGACTAGCAAAAGTCCTATCAATAAACAAGTCCCCCATCCTTTTGAAACCCGATCTGTGCCAGCTTAGGAACCCACCATCTATTCTACCTGGAACGAACCCGTGATTGTTCCGTATCGGGGTCCAGACTGAAGCCCTTGCCTCTCCCCTGTGCCGTCTCCACTGACCCCAGATCCTCAAGGTCGCTGCCACCACCGGGCTCGTGGTGTACCGTGTCGGCGGGAGCGGCAGCGGAGCTGCTATCAATGCCCACAGGCTAGTATCCCTGCAAGACGCCACCTCCAACCGCTTCCATGCCGCCCCCCTTCCTCTACTACCCACTTCCGAATCATGGAGATATTCGCTGCCCAATAATAGCTGCAAAAGTTCGGCAGCGCCAGCCCACCCCCACCCCAACTGCGCTCTAAGAACAGTCTCTCACGCGGGGTCTTGTTTGCCCACACAAATCCCGTAATAATCTTGTTTACCCGCTTGAAAAAGGACTTGGGGATGAGGATGGGAAGGCACTGGAAGGTGAACAAGAACCTGGGGAGGACCGTCATCTTCACGGACTGCACCCTGCCCGCCAGGGAAAGCGGCAGCATGTCCCACCTCTTAAAGTTCCCCTCCATCTGATCCACCAGCCGTGCTAAATTGAGCTTGTGCAGGACCCCCCCAGCTCTTAGCCACCTGAATGCCCAAGTAGCGAAAGCTCCTCTCCACCAACTTAAGGGGTAGCTCTCCCAGTCTCTTCCTGGCCCCTCGCATGTATCACAGAAAGCTCACTTTTCCCAACATTCAGCTTATACCCCGAAAAGTCCCCGAAATCTCTAAGGATCTGCATGACCTCCCCCATCCCCTCCACCGGATCCGCAATGTACAGGAGCAGGTCATCCGCATACAGTGAAACCCGATGCTCCTCCACCCCCCGAACCAGCCCCCTCCACTTTCTGGACTCCCTCAGCACCATGGCCAACGGCTCGATCTCCAGGGCAAACAGCAGGGGGGACAGGGGGCACCCCTGCCTCATTCCTCGATGTAACCTAAAGTACTCTGACCGCAGCCGGTTCGTCGTCACACTCGCTACCGGGGCCTGATACAACAATTTGACCCACCCTATAAATTCCTCTCCAAACCCAAATCTGCCTAACACTTCCCACAGGTACTTCCACTCCACCTGATCAAAGGCTTTCTCCGCGTCCATTGCCACTACCACTTCTGTGTCCACCCTTCCGAGGGCATCATGATCACATTCAGGAGCCTCCGCACCTTCGTGTTCAACTGCCTGCCCTTCACAAACCCCGTCTGATCCGCATTGATCACTCCCGGGACACAATCCTCAAGCCTAGTGGCCAAGATCTTGGCCAACAGTTTGGCATCTACATTAAGGAGCGAAATCGGCCTATAGGAGCCACATTGCAACGGTTCCTTATCTTGCTTAAGGATAAGCGAGATCAGAGCCTGCGACATCGTCGGGGGAAGGATTCCCTTTTCCTTAGCCTCGTTAAAAGTTCTCAACAATAGCGGACCCTCTGAGAATTTCCTGTAAAATTCTACGGGATACCCATCCGGTCCCGGGGCCTTGCCCGACTGCATACCCTCCAGCCCCTTAACTAATTCCTCCACCTCAGTTGGGGCCCCCAATCCCTCTACCCGCCCCTCCTCCACCTTAGGGAACCTCAGTTGGTCCTTGAATTGCTTCATCCCCTCCGCCCCTCCGGGGGTTCTGACTCATACAATTTGCCAGAAAAGTCCTTGAAGACCTCGTTGATCCTTGCCGAGCTCAGCACCGTGTTACCCCCCCATCTCTAATTCCCTCAATCTCCCTGGCCGCCTCTCTCTTCCGCAGTTGATGCGCCAGCATCCTGCTTGCCTTCTCCCCATACTCATACGCTCCTTGTACCTTCCTCAACTGAGCCTCAGCCTTCCCCGTGATAAGCAGGTCAAACTCCGCCTGCAGACTCCGGCGCTCTTTTAACAACCCCTCCTCGGGGGATTCCGCATACCTCCTGTCCACCCTAAGTATCTCCCTCACCAATCTCTCCCTCTCCATCCTGTCCCTCTTCTCCCTGTGGGCCCTGACTGAAATTAGCTCCCCCCTGAAAACTGCCTTCAGCGCCTCCCAGACCACACTCACTTAAACCTCCCCAATATCATTGGTCTCCACATAGCTTTGGATGCACCACCGAATCCGCCCACAGACCTCCTCATCCGCCAATAGTTCTACGTCAAGTCTCCACAGAGGGCGTTGGCCGCTCTTCTCCCCTAGCCCCAACTCCACCCAGTACGGGGCATGGTCCGAGATCGCAATGGCCGAATACTCCACCCCCTCCATTCTCGGGATTAACGCCCTACGTACCACAAGAAAATCAATTCGCGAGTACACTTGTGTACATGGGAGAAGAAAAAAAACTCTTTTGCCCTTGCCTGGCATATCTCCACGGGTCCACTCCCCCCATCTCGTCCATGAACCCCCTCAGGACTTTGGCCGCTGCCGGCCTCTTACCCGATCTCGACCTAGACCGGTCCAGGACAGTATTAAAGCCCCCCCCCACAATTACCAAACTGCTTGACTCCAAATCCGGAATCCTACTCAACATCCGCTTCATGAACCCTGAATCGTCCCAGTTCGGAGCATACACATTCACTAGCACCACCCGGGCCCCCTGCAACTTACCACTCACCATAATATATGTGCCCCCTTTATCCGCCACAATACCCGCCGCCTCAAATGCCATCCGCTTGCTCACCATAATTGCGACCCCCCCCCTGGTTTTCGCATCCAGCCCTGAGTGGAAAACCTGCCCCACCCATCCCTTCCTCAGCCGGGTTTGATCCGCGATCTTCAGATGCGTTTCTTGTAGCATGGCTACGTCTGCCTTTAGCCCCCTTAAGTGCGAAAACACACGGGCCCTCTTGACCGACCCATTCAGGCCTCGCACGTTCCACGTGATCAGCCTGGTCGGGGGGCTAATTCCCCACCCCCACCCCCTGCCGACTAGCCATCTCCTTTTTTAGGCCAGCCACGTGCCCGCGCCTCCCGCACACTCCAGCCCCCCAGCCGGAGGCTCCCCGTCCCAACTTTCCCCTTTAAAATCGATTCTCCTTCAGTCAGCAAAACAGCATCCCAGCCCCCCCTTAAACCCCCCCCCCCCAGTCAAACATCCTCTTAACCCCCCCCCATTGCACTCCCGCAAGTCAGCTGACTCATGCTGACCCCGGCCGCTCCCGCCTCCACCTCCAATCCTACTGTCGGCTCCCCTTACGAGTCTCCAACCCCCCCCCCCCCCTAAGTGAGGTAAAGAGAGTGTCCCCCCCCCTACACCCCGTGTGTACAGAGAAAGAAGAAAAAAAACAAGGCACAATACTCTCAAACCCCCTAGCTTCGGGTACTGCCCCCACCATTGAGCGGATAAACCGCTCTCCCTGTCTGGGCTGACCCCACCACTTGTGACGAAGCTCTTCCCAACTGCGACATCGTCCAAAGCCTCGAGGGCCCAGGGCAAAGGGGGCAACAACAAGACAAGAGAACACGGGAAAACCCCCAACATAACACCGCCCCCCCCCCACCACCCCACCAGCAACCCCCACAACATTCTACAGTCCATTAGCTCGAGTCCAGCTTCTCATTCTTGATAAAAGTCCACGTCTCGTCCGGCGTATCGAAATAGTGGTGCCGGACCTGATATGTAACCCACAGCCTCGCCGGTTGTAACAGCCCGAACTTCACCCCTTTGCTGTGGAGGACCGCCTTGGCCCGGTTGAATCTCGCACGCTTCTTGGCCAGCTCTGCACCCCAGTCCTGATAGATACGATTCTTGGTGTTCTTCCACTTGCTGCTCCGCTCCTTCTTCGCCCATCACAGGTGAAGCGGTGGAATCTTACCACCATAGCTCTCGGCGGCTCGTTCGCCCTCGCCCTCGCCCTCCAGGGGCCGCGGGAAAGCCCCCGCGCCCATCAGCGTACCCAGCATCGTGGTTACATACGCCCCAGCATCCGACCCCTCCACGCCTTCAGGGAGACCCAGATTCCGCAGGTTCTGCCTCCTTGACCTATTCTCCAGGTCATCCAGCTTCTGCCATTTTTTGTGCAGCGCCTCGTGCACCTCCACTCTAACCGCCAGGCCCAAAATCTCATCCTTGTTATCAGAGGCCTTCTGCTGCACCTCCTTTATCGCCGTCTCCTGCATCTTCTGGGTCTCCACCAACCTCTCAATTGATGCCTTCATAGGGGCCAGCATTTCCGCATTTAACTCTGCAAAGCAGCTTCTCAAAAACTCCTGCTGCTCCCGTGACCACTGGGCCACGCTGCCTGATCCCCGCCAGCCGCCATCTTGGTTTTTCACGCCCGTTCTCCTCTCTTCTCCAAAGCCACTTTTTTGATCGCTATACTCCTGGTCCACTCCATACAGCACTGGGGGACCCTCACTGTTTCCTTCCCACACCGGGAATCGCCGTCAAAGTGCCGCTGGAGCTCCGTAAAAGGGCCTAAAAGTCCGTTATCGGCGGGAGCTGCCAACCTTGCGACCTACCTAGGCATAGCCGCAACCGGACGTGTGCGCTGTGTATCTTGATAAGCCTTGTTGTACTGGGTCTGGAAGCTTCTAAGGTGTACTCTGCAAGACTGGTGGGCGCGTTTAACATCGGCGATTTCCCTGTCTTTGGCGGCTAACCTCTCCCGGAGTTCCTCAATAATGTTCTCACTTTCTTTACTGTTTCCCTCATTCCCTTCCTCCTTCTCTCCTAACTGTCTGCGGAGCGTCTCGACGACCTCCTCGATGCCTCGTTACTGTGCCAAGCAGCACACTATTGCCATTGGCTTCCTAAACTCTACTGCGTTTTTCTTATATACCTCACAAAGATTCTCCCACCAAGTCTGTCCTATCTTTCCTGGACCTGTCTCGGTGTTTGCACAAACATCCTTTTCCCTTTAAATACTTTCTCAACACATCCTCCCATCTGGGCACTGCTCTGACTTATCAACTACTGTAACCTCGGGTTGCTGCTGTGGATTCATCATTCTCGCTATCATCCGCACTGCCATCTCTTCGCTGCTTAAAATTTGGAACAGGGGGGAATAAAGAGTCGATCGAACAGCGGGGACGGCTTAAGGCTATATTCCGGTTCACAATCCCTCTAGATTTGCATGCAAGTCTGACGTGTTTACCTTACCCGTTAGTTACACATGCGGTTAGTGCACACTTCCAAAATTCGGTTATTTGGTTGATATGAAACTTACTCTTGTGGTTCGTTCTCTTTTTCCAATTTAACTCAAAGATGTGGGATCCCTCGGAGTAACAGAGTCACTTCTAATCGAGATCCCATCAGAGTCGCCAATAAATGTTGTCTTTTTACCCTTTATGTGAACCACGAGCTGTTTCTTATATTGACCAAATGACCACACAACCAGTATGTTAGCTCAAAAACACAGTTTATTAATAACACAAGACTTGTATCTCTATGCAATAATACACGCGGCTGCGTACTAAACTGCACCTAACAACCAAGATGACCTTTACTTAACTTCGAGTGACCGGCACTGTGCGAGATAAGGCCTTTGTCCGGGTCCGCGTGGTTGGTTGGAAGTTGTTGGGTTCGTCTCAGCTGGGCTCGTCCTTCAGGATGGTCACGGGTCCTTGAACTTGATTGTTCTGCTACGTTTGGTCGCGCACAGGCCAGTCCCAAAAGAGACCGATCTCTAGTGCGCAGGGCTTTGTATCCTTTGTCTCTTACGCGCCCTTTTGGGCGGTCCTTACTCCAGGTCCAATGGATCGATCGGGTTTTCGATCACCCTCATCAATCTCAGCCAATTAGGGGGCGGATACCTCGATGGCTGGGCTGGTCCCAGCTATCATTGTCCCAGGCACGTAGGCCTTTCCAAATAAGGGGTTTGGTGCCGGTTAGTCTGCTGTCGTTGATGGTCCTTAATGCGAATGCTATTGTCTTGGGGAAAATGGTAATTGATTCTCAATGGATGCAAGTTTCAACCAAGTCTGGTTTCTTTGCACAATACACCGAGGCTGTGTACCTGTCTGTGTCCCAAATTGACCACAATTCCCATGGCCCTTTGCAGGTGGCCATTTTACATGGCTACAACTCAGATATAAGTGCAGGCACATCCGGTGATGAACAAATGGTTATAAGACGTACAAGAGGACAGTCATGCCTATAATTATAATAATAATAAGCCTAGGGGTAGTCCCAGGGGAGTACAAAGAAACTCCATGATAACTTGCTCTGTAACAGATCGCGATCTTACCACGTGTGATTTAATAAAGATCCTGGCTTGGAAAAGTCACAAGTCGTTTGGTAGATTCCTTGCTGGACATAGAACACAAACACAACAAGGGTCACTAATCCAAAGCAACATTTTTTGGATGTGAGCAGCCCAATAATAGAAAAATAAATTTGGGAGGGCCAAGCCTCCTGTCCACCTGCAGAACACTGAAGATTCTGGGATTCTTGCTTACCCAAATAAAATCAGAAATCAATCTGCTGACCAGAATAAAAACAGGATTTGGGCAAAAAAATGGGAATACATTGAAAGAAATAGAAAAACCTAGGAAGTAGGGCGGCACAATGCATTATCCCTGTTGCCTCACGCTGCTGAGGTCCCAGGTTTGATCCTGGCTCTGGTTCACTGACTGTGGAGTTTGCACATTCTCCCCGTGTTTGCGTGGGTCTCGCCCCCACAACCCAAAGATGTGCAGGCTAGGTGGATTGGCCACGCTAAATTGCCCCTTAATTGCAAAAAATGAATTGGGTGCTCTAAATTTATTTTTAAAAACCTAGGAAGTATATTCATTTTAATTGTTTGGATCCTACCCACCAGAGACAGAGGGAGGATGCTCCACCCCTGTAGATGTGTTCTAACACTATTGATCAGGTTTGCATAGTTTTACTTATTAAGTTAGGCCCAATTATGGGATGCCCTGACGCCCAAAAACGGAAACTGGTATTAGAAAGGTAATGAACTTCCAACTCTTCCAACAGGAGGGTTTACCAGAAACCATTCACTCTTGCCTGGATTCAATTTGTAGCCAGGGAAGCAGCCAAAGGTATTTAGCATCTTCATTATGCCTTCTATGGCCGAATTGGGTCTGCCATGTACAGAAGTAGGCCATCCACACACAGCGATACCCAATACTCCACCCCACCACGACAAATACCCCTCCATTGACTAGAGGCCCTCAAAGCTATAGAGAGAGGCAAACAAAAGTGGGAAACGAGGGCAGCCTGTTAAGGGGAGGTAATCTGAATGTAGAGTGTTCATGCAAACGCTGGCAGCGGGGTCAATATACAACAAAGGAATCCAAGAGGCAGAGTAATGTCCCTGCACAAACATCAGCCCCCCCCCCCTCCCCCAGACTGTTCCCCCACCCAGGCAGATCCGCCACCTGGACTGACAGCCCCTCCCAGACTGACCCCCTTCCCGGACTGAGTCAGAGCCATCAAATCTGAATCAGGAGTGGCAACTTGATCAGAATAGTTCCTCCCTAACTCAGACCGGTTTAAAACTTGCTGTGTTATTGGGAGAGTTGGGTCCTTTAAACAGTAGTGGCGATTAAATACAGAGCTAGCTGCAAACTTTTACAGTGTCAATAGTTACTGAAGAAGCTGTGTGCGCAACAACTGGACCCTAGGTAACTTGCTCTGAATTGCATGTCAAACATTAAACTTTAATTGGAGACCAGTAATTAATAATCATTACAGAATTAGCTTTAAATCGTTTTTTAATTAAACAATTGTAGATCTAGTCTAAAATCACTGAGGCAATATGTTTCCTGTGTGGAAGTTCAAGATTTGTGTTTACTGTACCGTGGTTCTTAGATAAACGTTAAGCCAGTACATTGTAGTATGATTCTCCATAATCAGTTGTCATATATTACTCTGTTACACTGTGTGGGGAACTGAACTAAATCAAAATCTGAACAGAATTTTCTCTTTCGTTCTGAATAAGCAATATTTCCAACTACTGGTAACACTGACTGGTGTTTAAAACGTGATATTAAGTAAAATGATCTATTTTTAAAAGTGTGCATTTCTACTGTTTATGCACAGTTCAAAAGCAGCAGTTTAACCACTTTCACAATGAGATTTTAAAATTATCTGCGGCTTTATGACATTACATTAGGTACTATATGTAACATTCAACCCCAATCCTGCTGCTTTCGTTTACAAAGGAAATAGTAATGATTCTTTTCTGATCTACAAATACAGTTTATTAAAGGATTTGTTTAATGTTTTGTGCTACTTCCAGCTTGTGCGATCTGCTCAAGTTCAGTCTGTGTTGCAATTTTTAAAAGTCCCGATATTTGGCATTTCAGAAGTGTTCCTGCTTGTGATGATAAGGCAATATGTTCAAATGTTTGGAAATTGTACCCTGTTAAGTTCCCCCTGTGTTTGCCATGGTTGTCCATGATTATTTTGGCCCTGCATCTGTGCATCCTGTTGGCCACAGATTGATTTCTGGAGAAACCCAGGACACACTTGCTCACAGCAGATGAAGATGGCTGGTTTTAAAAGCAGCACTTAAGTGTGTCATCAGCTGCATATTGCCTTTCTGAATAACTCCTGTTTGCTGATTGAGCTCAAGCAATCAGTCAGTACATTGTCATGCTTTGCGTGTCTGAGCTGCTGTGGGCTAATGCTTGTAAAACGGTATTGATCTTTACTATGTGTTTTGCTCTGAGCCAACAGGATTAGAACACGAGGTTATTGCACATGCAAGTGGAGACTGTTTTCTTTGGTTAACCTTCGTTGACTGTTTGAATCCATTCTGCCCAACAACTGTTCATTTTCTATTGGTTTTTGTTTCTCCCGTTACATGTTTCTCTGAAAGTGGCCTTCAAAATGAGTCACTCCTGACAAAGCAACCTCAAAGGTACTATTAAAATGATTGGGAGCTTCCTTCCTATACAACGGCCATAATATTCTGACACCATAGTAACTGCCATAGAGCTCTGACTGTGAATAGCAGCTGCCTTCCTAAAGGTGCTCTAACACCATGGCATCACTGGTACTATGGCAGCACTCACATTTTTTGATGTTTTTTATTACTTCTGACCAAGTTGATTCCTTCTGCCCCAAAGGTGTTCATTTTCTATGGTACACTTAATCGTATTGGAGCCCTTGACAGTGAGCATCAGCAGACTGTTGAACTGCTGGGTCTGTATAGCTGAGCAACATCGTGTGTCCACACAACATCCATGTGGCAGAGGTTGTTGTTTGACCATCAGGTGCATGTACCTTATTTTTCTACTCTCCGTTGCAGTGAGCACCTCCTGTAACCCTAACTTAGATCAGCAACATTAGAATTGATTGGACACTGAACCTTGGACTTTCTTGTTTGTTATGCATCACTAGCTGGATAACATATTGGGGCATTTGAGGGAGTGAATTCAGTCCTCACATTTTGTTGCCCATCCCTAATTGCTTGAGAAGGTGGAGGTGAGCTGTCTTCTTGAACCACTGTAGCCATGTAGTGTAGGTACACCCACCGTGCTATTAGAAAGAGGGTTCCAGGATTTTGACCCAGCGACAGTGAAGGAACCGCAATATATTTCCAAGTCAGGATGGTGAGTAGCTTGGAGGGGACCTTCCAAGTGATTGTGTTTCCATGTATCTGCTGCCCTTGTCCTTCTAGGTGGCAGTGGTCATGGGTTTGGAAGCTGCTGCTGAAGGAGCCTTGTTAGGTTCCTGCACTGCATTTTGTAGATGGTACACAGTGATGCTATGCGCAGTGGTGGAGGGAGTAAATATTTGTAGAAGGGATGCCAATCAAGCGGGCTTTGTCCTGGATGGCATTGAGCTTCTTGAGTGTTGGAGCTTCACTCATCTAGGCAAGTGGGGCATATTCCATCACATTCCTGACTTATGCCTTAAATATGATGGACAGGTTTTGGGGAGTCAGGAGGTGAGTTACTCACTACAAGATCCCTAGCCTCTGACCAGCTCTTCTCGCCACAGTATTTATATGGCTAGTCCAGTTCAGTTTCTGGTCAATGGTAATTCCCCCAGGATGTTGATAGTGGGGGATTCAGAGATGATAATGGCAAGTGGTGATGGTTTGATTCTCTCTTATTGCCTGGCACTTGTATGGCGTGAATGTTACTTGCCACTTGTCAGCCCAAGCCTGGATATTGTCTGGGTCGTGTTGCATTTGCACGGTGACTGCTTCAGTGTCTGAGGAGTCACAAATGGTGCTGAGCATTGTGCAGTCATCAGCGAACATCCCCACATCTGACCTTATGTTGGAAGGAAGGTCATTGATGAAGCAGCTGATGATGTTTGAGCCTAGGACACTACCCTGAGGAAAACCTGCAGTGATGTTCCAGGACTGAGATGACTGATCTCCAACAACCACAACCATCTTCCTTTGTGCTAGGTATGACTCCAACCAGTGTAGAGCATTCTCTCTGATTCCCATTGAATTGCTGGGGCTCTTTAATACCCTACTCGAGCAAATGTTGCTTTGATGTCAAGAACAATCACTCTCACCTCACCTCAGCTCTGGAGTTCAGCTCTTTTGTCCATGTTGGAACCAAAGCTGTGATGAGGTCAGGAGTTAGTGACCCTGGCGGAACACAAACTGAGTGTCAGTGAGCAGGTAATTGCTAAGTAAGTGTCACTTGATAACACTGTTGATGGCCCCTTCCATCACTCTACTGATGATTGAAAGTAGACTGATAGAGCAATAATTGGCCGAGTTGGATTGGTCCTGATTATTGTGTACAGGACATACCTGGGCAACTTTCCACATTGCTGGGAAGATGCTCGTGTTGCAGCTATACTGGAGCAGCTTGGCTAAGGGCGCAGCACGTTTTGGAGCCATAGCCTTTATAGTACCCAGTACCTTCAGCCGTTTCTTGATATCACGTGGGGTGAATCGAATTGGTTGAAGACTGACATCTTCAATGATGCGGGGACTTCTGGAGGAAAACGAGATGGGTCATCCACTCGGTACCTCTGTCTGAAGATAATTGCGAATGCTTCAGCCTTGTCTTTTGCACAGATGTGCTGGCTCCTCCATCATTGAGGATGAGGATATTTGTGGAGCCTCCTCCTCCAGTGAGTTAATTGTCCACCATCATTCATGACTGGATGTAGCAGGACTGCAGAGCTTTAGATCTGATCCGTTGGTTGTGGATTACTTAGCTCAGTTCATCACTTGCTGCTTATGTTGTTTGGCACACAAGTAGTCCTGTGTTGCAGCTTCACCAGGTTGAGACTTCATTTTTCGGTATGCCTGGTGCTGCTGCTGACATGCTTTCCTGCACTCTTCATTGAACCAGGGTTGATCCCCTGTTTTGATGGTAATGGCAGAGTGGGGGATATCCTGGGTCATGAGCTTACAGATTGTGGCTGAGTACAATTCTGCTGCTGCTGATGGCCCACGGCGCCTCATGGATGCCCAGTCTTGAGTTGCAAGATCTGTTCTGAATCTATCCCATTTAGCATGATGCAAGTGCCACACAACACGATGGATGATATCCTCAATGTAAAGACGGGACTTCAGCTCCACAAGGACTGTGCAGTGGTCACCTCCCACCAATACTGTGATGGACAGATGTATCTGCGGCAGGCAGGTTGGTGAGGATGAAGTCTAGAATGCATTTCTTTCTTGTTGGTTCTCTCACCACATGTTGCAGACCCAGTCTAGCAGCTATGGCGGTTAGGACTCAGCCAGCCTGCTTAGTAGTGGTGCTATTGAACCACTCTTGGTGATGGACATTGAAGTCCCCTACCCAGAGTAAATACTGTGCCCGTGACACCCTCAGTGCTTCCTCCAAGTGGTGTTCAATACAGGGGAGTATTGATACAGGGTGGACGTATGTGGCAATAAGCAGGAAGATTCCATGCCCATGTTTGAGCTGAAGCCATGAGACTTCATGGGATCCAGAGACGATGTTGAGGACTCCCAGGGCAACTCCCTCCCTACAGTATATCACTGTACCACCACCTCTGCTGGGTCTGTCCTGCTGGTGTCTGGGGTGTTATCTGTAAGGTATGATTCTGTGTGTATGACTATCTCAGGCTGTTGGTTGACTAGTCTGTGAGACAATTCTCCCAATTTTGGCACAAGTCTCCAAATGTTAGTAAGGAAGGCTTTGCAGGGTCGATGGGGCTGGGTTTGCCTAGGTCGAAGCCGAGTGGTCCGTCCTTTGTTTTCTTTTTTATTGACTTTTTAGCAGTTTTTGGTAGGCTTGATAGTGACTTGCAAGGCCATCTCAGAGAGCATTTAAGAGTCAACCACCTTGTTGTGCATCTGGAGTCACAGGCCAGACCAGGCAAGAATGGTAGATTTCCTTCCCTCAAGGACATTAGTGAACCAGCTGGGCTTTTATGACAATCAACAATGGTTATTCATGGTTATTATTCGACTTTTAAGTTCCAGATATTTATTGCAATCAATTTCCACCATCGTGGCGGGATTCGAATCCGGGTCTTTGGACCACCAGCCCAGTGACAATACCACTACGCCACTGCCTCCTCACTATTTGCCTGGACCAATTCTTCTATTCATTTTTTAAAGTTGCAAAATAACATAGAATTATTTAATTTTTTTAAATACCACACCTACCCACAATAACGCTCAACAAAGCTTCATTTGAAGTATGGGTAGACCACTGGTAAGATCACTCGTGAACTGGAACAGACTGGAACAGGCATGCATAAGAATCATCCATGATCACTTCCCATACTTGCCCTTCACCGGAGAAGCCCCGAGCCTCTGCATTTCACCTGGTCTGGGTGATATGTCTCAGATGAGCACCTTGCACCACACGCATTGACATTCTGTCCCTTCATGCTAAATAAAGTATGTTGATTGCTGAGATGCTATTCTTTTGCGTTGCCATTTTTCTTTCTTTTTCAATAAACCCCCTGCTTTCCTGTCAAAAAAACAGAGCTGTCGCTTACTTTGTCTTAGTGAGGTATCTATGGTTCTCATTCTTTTGATGCTTCACATTTTGATTCCAGGCAGTAACTCAGTTGGGACGATTTCGCTGATTCCAAGTCTTTGATTGAATTATCACGGTGCTGTGTACCCAGAAAATATTGTAATGTTCTTAAAGGATGGAAACCACCGGCCCAGACGATGGTGAAACAGATGGAAATGGAAATTGACCCTCTTAACACCTTTTGGTCCCTATTGATAATTAGTATTTCCAAAGTACATTTTATATTTGTTAAAAATATGCAAATTTCTCTTGTTTTTAAACCATTTAGGAACCCATACCTTTTCCATCAGTGCTTAACCCAGTAGGAGCCCGTGCCCTTTTTATCTTGTGTTTATTCCTTGCCCCTCAATCTATTGAATCTTCAAGAACCCACGACCTGTCTTGCTTTCTCTGTTTAATCTTGTATGTACCCAGGTCGTCTTAATCCAAAAGGATCTACGTCCTAACTATCTGTTTTTAATTCTAGAAGTTCCCACACTTCTGCTTTTTGTCTTTAATCCTGTAAGAGTCCAAGATTTCTCTACCTTGTACTTAATCCTGTAGGAATCCATGCACTCCTTACCTTTTGTGGAACCCTGCAAGGGTCCATGCCCTCTCTAACTGTGCTAAATGCTGTAAAAGAACCCATTCTCTCGTTATCTCGGGGTAAGTGATGTGCAGAATGATTTGAGCAATAAAGTACACCTGGACTGAACCAGGGAATCGTGGGTAGGCTGGCCATACTCTTCTACATT
This sequence comes from Scyliorhinus torazame, assembly GCF_047496885.1. Taxonomy (NCBI): domain Eukaryota; kingdom Metazoa; phylum Chordata; class Chondrichthyes; order Carcharhiniformes; family Scyliorhinidae; genus Scyliorhinus; species Scyliorhinus torazame. The sequence goes on along the minus strand of NC_092724.1, from coordinate 67,579,900 downwards.
ACAGGTGCAAGTATGCCATTGCCTTTCGATCATACCTTTCCAAATTAGCAGCATCTCTACTATTCCAGTTAGCAAGCAAGTATAGAAAGTTGTTGCTCCTTTCAAGCTGTTGTCTTGACAGATTTGGCTGGAAATAGCATAGTGCAAAATGTAAATGTTGCCTCCAGGCAATCACCATTCAAACTGTAACATTTAGCAAGTTAAAATGGTGCACTTTCCTAGGTATGATCGAAAAGGACATCACATTTCCTGTGGTTCCATTTTCTAAAAGACAGATTAATCTCTTCACCGCCATTTCAACAATGAGCTACCCGGATCACACTGATGAACGTTCAAATTTACAGTGTGAATTCCCCACCCTCTTTGACTTGTATTAAGAATAAGGTTTTCTGTGTTTGTGGCATTCTGTCCAACTGGATTTCCTGCATAGTCTGCAATGGTCATTCCTATTCCTCCATCAACGCTACTTTGAATCAGTGACCAGGCGGTGTGCTGAAGCAAACTGTGGTGAAAGGTTGACCTGTGTACTTACTTGTGTTCTCTGCCTGGTGCTTCACACAGCTGAGATTGGGATTAGGGATTTTGCACCTACATCCTACTGCAGCAGTGTATCAGTGTATTAGAGTGTACGTGTGCCACACTTCATCCAGGAGGTGGCCATTTGACCCAAAGTGCCTGTGTTGGCTCTTGGAGTTGCTAATTCTCCGAATTCTGGTGACATTCTAAAATGTCTCCCACAGCTAATTTGAACCCCCCACCCCCTCCTCACCCACCCACCAAGGAACACCCCTCCAAAACAAAATGATGAAAACCTAATGCATTTAGTGAAGTGGTTAAAGGCTGTCTTTATGTCCTGGTGGGAAATAATTCTGTTCTTTCTAAACTTTCCAGGTAAAAGTACCCCTGTAAACAGGCCTGGCTCAGCTAACTCTGTCAAGTCCCACGATCCTTTCCAGCCCTTTGGCGCTTTTGATGGTGACCCGTTTCAAAGTAAAATGGGGTTCGGTGACCCATTCAGCGGTAAAGATCCCTTCACGCCTACTTACTCAAGTAAAACTTCTAAAGACTCTTCCTTGGGTTTTGCAGACTTCAGCTCTGTAAGTTGAGATCAGTGATACTCTCTGTCCACAATCAACTCTCTGTCCACAATCAACCCCCTCCCCCTGTCCCCTCTCCCAATCTGTGCTAGTATGATCATTTTACTAAAGCCTACAACTGGACACCTCACCAGCTTCTCTTGCCATTCTTTTGAAAATCATGCTAGCCATTTCTGCATTATAACACTGATCTCTTCAATATCTCTTGCCCTTCCCTCGCTTTCTATCTAACATAGTGTGGGGGAGGGGGAATTCTTCTAACCAGTGACCAACCTTATAACAACAACTAGCAGCCTTTCCAAAAATAAAATTCTTGACATGGGCTTAGATGGGGAAAGTAATTCCGTAATCATTTGGCAACTGACCAATTGTAGATTGGCAAGGGGCTAACTGATTCCCGCCAACATTAAACTGGATATGGTGACTGTTATGAGGCTGTCATAGACTGGGATTGAAGTGTTTATTTTGGTTCTGTCCAAGGTGACAATCATTTCCAAATAAACTTCAACCTGGATAGATGTATCACCAAGACCTTTTGCCAGGCATACTTAAGTTGGTGGCTGGGTGTTAACATTTCTTCCTCATTACCCCCATCCCTCTACCCCCGCCATCTCCCCACCATGCACTACTTGAGGCAATTGACCTGATCTGCTTCAGTGCAATTTCCTCCTGTAATACTCAGCTGGTGCACGTGAGACGTTGATGATAAATGTGATTTTTTAAAATTTTTATTAACCTGTGTCAACATTATCACTACTCAGCTCTCAGTCCTGAGCGTATTGTGTGAGAACCAGTGTGCACCAGTGTTCTCTCTTTGTATATGTTTAAATTATTTATAAAGTTAGTGAACTTGTAGTGTTATAGGTGAACTATGAACTGAACCAAACATATGGGAAACATGGGAGAGGCAACAATGGGTTTGGGCTTGGTCATGTACTCTTCACCAATAGACTAATGCAAGCCATCCTGTTGAGGTTGCCGGCCATGTTTCTACATTGATTAGTCATTGCAAGTGTTCTCAGTACCTCTGTTTCTTTGCCTTTGAGAAATTTTACTTGTTTGCCATTTAGCTGGAGTTTGTCTTTCCTTCGAGTTTCTAGAGCATTCTCTGTGTTTCAGTATTGTAGTGTTTGCTGCATTTTTTGGTTTGTTTATTGAGTTACATGTTGTCAAAAGTTTAACAAGAAGGCAAGCAGACAAAATAAATTATTTATCATTATAATTATAGTATTGAACACAAGCATCGAACACATTTTTCCGAAAGAGAAGTCCTCATTCATCGTTACCTGCTTGCTTGATTTGTTTTTGGCTGGTGCACCACAGCTCTCAAAGCAGTATTCTTTGACAGATAAGAGATGGAACTTGACAGGTAGTGATGGCAGAAAAAGGAAGCAAATTGCTCTCATTGATTTTAAGCCTGTTACCACTTTCCTTCTCACAGCCTAAACGAGAGTGAGTAAAATGAAGCCCGAGCGCCAATTCAGATGGCATGAGTACTTTTTATGCAGCAGTTTTAGTCTGGGATGCGCTGGTGTTCCCATTAGTGAATTAACTGAGATATTAAGAATCATGAGTGGCAGTGTTCACATCTGTTTTTCAGAAAATTTTAAAATATGATCATCCTGACAGCTTTTAGCCCTATCCACCTTCTTAGATATTTTTTATTTTTCTTCCATTATTTTTAAAGGCAGTGAGGTGCTGGGATGTAGGTGGATATCAGGAACCTGTATGTCAGCTTTGCCAGGAAACGGAGATAGGCTATTTTTCTCGATGTATCATTGCCAAATATGATTATGTGCAAAATAGACATCGATGGAGATGATTATTAGCATTCTATTGGATGCTGTACACCACAGACACTCTATGCCTGGAAAGTGTACAATCTACAGATACAATAACTTACCATGGTTATGTTAAGATCAGCTCCATCCATTGAGACGATCAAGCAGCAATGTCATTAAAGCACTATTGGCTCCAAATTAAGCATCCTCCTGAATAGGACATATTGATGTTACTTCAAAGTCACTGGGTCAATATCATGGAATTCTCTTCCTGGTAGCATCGTGCGAGTATCATCAACACAATAAATAAATAAACCCCGATCCGATCTACCAAAATGCATCACCAGACTGGTCGAGCTGATTTTGTATGATCGTGGGTGTGATGCTGGACAAATTGACTTCAGTGGGGATATTAGAATTTGCTTGCATGTCTTCCCACTTGGCTTTGAGTATCCTGCAGAGATATCACTAGTGCAAATTCTCCAGTGCGCAGAGGGTACTTTGGTAGGTGACCCAAGCCACGCTGCCATGTGGAAGAGGGTAGACTGAAGCCTTTGTCCTCTTCTGGAGATCTCTGTTGTCAAAGACATGGTTGTGTAATGTTTGGAAGACTGTCGTGCCACAGCTGACTCTGTGCTGGATCACAGGCAACTCGAACAAGTATTCATCCTCTTATGAATGTTTAAGTGTTAAAGACAATGACATGTTTATTGGGGTTCTGAATTATGTGCAATTTATTTTCAGTAATACTTTGATGAAAATGCTCAATAAATCCAGGCCCCATTAGGGAACTGGCTGAATACTTGAAAAGAAAATATTTGCTGGGCTATGAGGAAAGAGCAGCAGGAGTTTGGCCAGCTTCACCAAGGAGCCAGGACAGGCACGATGTGCTGAATGACCTCCTCCTTTACAATATCATTCTATGATTAGGCCAGGCTGCAAGCAATTTTATGGCTGAGGTAAATGAAGTTTCAGATACAGAGTGTATTATTGTGACTACAAGAATATTGCAGTAATGGATGCAATTTCTGAATTTTAAATACATGGCATTTTCAGATGTTTGCACAGTTGAATTCATATGTATTGATTGGTTAGAAATTAAAAGGTTGTTGGTGGAAATATATTGTGACTAATTATAATTTAAAATGTTGAAAATGTCCTGGGAAGATAATATAGGAAACCTAGGAAGAAAGGCATTGAATTGGTTGCCAATTAATTGGCTGTGGTCATGATGCACTATTTAGTCCAGAAGACTAAAGATAAATCAGACTTTTGTTCATACTCAGTGCTATTGCCTCAGGAAGTGAGAAGAATGTTGCTCAGTTGAAGACATTCCCCGAGGAAGAATTGTTAAGTGTAGGCTCCGTGTCCACCCCCCAGGTGGGCCAACGAATCAACGTTTTGCATCTTCTGTATAGCACTGAATAACAGCAAGCTAGATCAGGCCATCTGTTTTTTTGTTGTCATTCTTTATGTCTGTGTTCTTCTATATGTGTGTGTGTGTATGTGTATGTGGGCTGTTTAGCACAGGGCTAAATTGCTGGCTTTGAAAGCAGACCAAGGCAGGCCAGCAGCACGGTTCAATTCCCGTACCAGCCTCCCCGAACAGGCGCCGGAATGTGGCGACTAGGGGCGTTTCACAGTAACTTCATTGAAGCCTACTTGTGACAAGCAATTTTCATTTCATTTTTCATGTGCATGTCTCTTCCTTTATGACACTTTCTCTGCTTCTCATTCTCACTGCATCACTTGCTGCCTTTATTTCACTCATTCATTAATACTCAGGCACTCGCTCTCGCACCCACCATCACTCCCACCCTCACCTGCTCCAGTGCCCATGCTCACCCCCTCCCCTCCCTGACCGCTCCTCCCTATCTGATGTACCAAAACTGTCTGTCTCTCTTCTTCACCCCTTATAACAGAAAAAAACATATGCAGGACTTTTTTTTATTTCCCTGGGGCTGATGTATCAACAGGAAATGGTGTTTCGTTCAGCTATGCTTCTTGGAAGTCATGAAAATGTAATAAGAAATACATTTCAAAGTCTGTGCAGACCTACATAGGAGTGCATGAGATCAACTCTGTTTTAACCAAAGCAAAGGTGGATCCCAGCAAAGATTTAATCTTATCAGATTTGTGCACCCCATAACGTAGATAGAAACTTCTTCAAACATTTTCACTGCTAAATCAGAAACTGACAGGTCAAAATTCTTCAGAAAACTGTCTTTGCCTTTTGAAAATGGTTGCTTCTTGTTAATGTTAATTGTAACATAACGTCATTTAAAAATTTGTTCTCTATCTATTTAAATGGTTCATGTGAATTCTAAATAGAGAACAAGTAATGCCCAACCCAACTGTTCTCTTACTCAGTTGACTATGATTTAAGCTCATTACTTCTCGAAATCTGCATGATGATGATCCAGGTATTGGCCATGAAAGCTTAATGATAATGCAGACTTGCTTCCCCCAACTTCTCTCAGAACACGGTAGTGAACTCCTTCTGGTAGCTCACCGAAGCTTGTTTCTTTCTGGGCTGTGTGTTTTTATTCGTGCATGGGATCTGGACGTTGCCGGCTCGGCCAGTATTTATTGCCCACCCCTAATTGCCCTTGTTTGGAGGGCATTTTAAGAGTCAATCACTTTTTTGTGGGTTCAGAGTCACATAAATGCCAGACCAGGTAAGGAGGCAGATTTCCTTCCCGAAAGGATATTAGTGAACCAGATGGGTTTTTACAACCACCTGTAATGTTTTGTGGTCATCATTAGACTTTTTAATCCCAGATTTCTATTGAATTCAAATTTCGACATCTACTGTGGTGCGATTCAAACCTGGGTCTCCAGAGCATTATCTTGGGTCTCTGAATTACTAGTCCAGTGACAGTGCCACTATGCCACCACCTTCCTCCGGGCAGAATAAGGGCAACATCACAGCTGACATCCAAACCATTGCAGATGTGCACGCTTTTGCGACGAGGGGCCATTGGGTAATAAATCATCTAGGCCGTTGCATTTTTCTCTTTGCTTCTCTTGCGCTGCCCCCCAAATTGCAAGCCCTGAGCCCACTTAGAGCTTCCTTCATGCTATCCCTGCTTAGATCAGGTATAAAAAAACAGATTGGTGATGGAACCGCAAAGACTCTTCGTTACTATTGGCTCAGTCATTCACTGGAGTTTTCAAGGGAGTTGCCTCAGCCTAATTTTAAAGGATAGTGTTTTTGGGAGGGGGGGGAGATTTCCTGAGTAAGATGTTTACAAGGTAGTGAAATATGGTTTTCAAACTGCTGAGCTGACAGATCAAAGTTAAGATGCTTTGATTTGGCCTGTCTGTGTTTTCTGCAAATTTCGAAGCATTGCCCTTTGCATAAAAGGTTTCATACTTCAGGGTAACCACATCAGCTACCTGGGGAACTGTATCTCTGGGTGTGGCAGGTCTGATACCAGCAAGTAAAAACTAAACTCCACTTTGTTGTGCTCAATTAGAGGCTGATTTTATTCGTCTTTTGCCATTCTTCATTGACCCCGGTGCTCTATGCAATAAACCCAAATATGTATAAAAGTTGAAGTGAAAAGGTTGGCGTTTAGAGCCTTGAAGTGTTTTGGCTAGATTTATGATCAGAATCGGAGAGAAATCAATTGGGGCTGTTTATAACAACCAACAGGTTAACCTCACAGCACACACAGCGGGCAGTTTAAAAGAAACCGTTTGAAAATGCAATAACAAGTTTGCCAATTACTGCTGATTTACAGAGGTGACTGTTAATTTCCTTCCACCTTATTAAAAAAGCATTGTGTCAAACCATGAGGGTTTGAGGCAGGGGCGCGGGGAAAGGAAGATGATCTTGTTCCAGAATCTCTGCTGGTGCTGCTCCAGGGATTACTGCTGTATACATTTGAGAGACGGGCTCTTCCGGTTCTGTGGTGAAGCACCTGGCTATTGTTTGGCATTCCTCCTGATGCAACCAGTATCGGGAACTCACAAGCTTATTAAGTCATTATCCACAATTTGCAGCAAGTTTGTTGTAAACATTCTCATCTTTCACCTTGGATGCGTTCCTGGGTTAATCTGACTCCCAGTTTTCAATTATTAGTTTCTTACTGTCAGCGGATTTCAGTGCTTTAATGGCCTAGTTTGCTCAGTTTCCGGAATCTAGAAAAGAATTGTGAAAGTGTTCACTAAATGATGTGAACACAACCAAAGGCTATTTTGTCTCAATCAGCCTAAAGATGCAGAAATGAAAGGGAAAGGGTATGTTCGTGCGATATGATTCTCCCAAATTTGCTATTGGACCAAGTTTCATATGGTTGTGATAAATATTTCAATCTTTCCAACTTAATTGACGTGGTACTGCCATCCTGTACACTCTGGAATCAGGAGTACCCGTACTTAAATTTGTAAACACATCAGTGAAAGGCCTCAGACTGTAAAGTTCATAAGAAACCCTATTTTCCCCTCACCAACACAAATTCTGGGTTGGCCACTTCCCGACTTAAAATGGAGAACCGCAAAGACTGAAGGGAAATTCAGCCAACACAGGCAAAAACTAGCAAGTACAGAAATCATGTGTATTGAAACCTGTAAAAAAAAAACAGACAGCACTGAAACCAGCAGCCATCTGCATAGTAATGAGCAATTCCAAGGCACAATTGCAACAGTTAAGGTGAATTATGCCAAGCCAGACTCCTCAGCGCCAGCAGGAGCCAAGACAAAGGAAGGCCAACGGACATTTAGGGACCGCCCAGCGATCAGGGAACAACTCCAGCATTGGAGAAATCGATCCAAATGATCGGAAAGTAGTCCAATCATTTGGAGCCAGGTACGGGGTCCACTCCGAAGGGCGGGAAGCCCCTGGGGACTATGAAGTAAAGCCCCCAAGTTCAAATCGTCCTTCTTTGGCAGGGTCACTCAGCAACATGAACCAACCCGTGAGAGTGACCTGTCTAAGCGGCCACATCAACCAAGTAAGTCTCCAGTCAACGCTCGCTACGAGATAGGCGCTCCTAACTACAAGTCCATACCAGCTTTTGAATCCTGCAGACTCAGGACCTGAACGAAAGGCCATTTGTTCCCCTGACTTGGTGGGCCAATTCCGAAGCTAAGTATAGGCCTTTTAGTGATCGGAATAGTCTAGAAAGTAGAGTTTATGCATGAGTAGTGATTTACTGTGTATAATAAATGTGTTTTAATTTGAATCTTACTAATTGGTGTGTTGAGTTATTGATCATTATTTGAACTTGAACCTCGTGGTGGTATCATAAAGATATCTGGCGACTCTAGAGCAAAGGTTAAACAAACAGAGCAAATTACAAATTAAGAGCCAACCAAAAGTTAGCAACATATTACTGGCGACATCCTGACGGGACCCGACTTAGAAGTGGCTTAACCACTCCGGGAGAACCCAAAATTTGAATTAGAAATCCAATTGGGAACAGAAAAACCACAAGTGTTCAAGCAGTTCTGATCAATCCTCGTAATTCGGAAGTGTGTTAATGCGTGCGTAACTAACAGGGCTATAAGGTAAAACTGATAGATTTTTGTTGCGAAAACTGTCGGGAGTTTGTATTCCGGAAAATAACGAAAGCCGTACCCGTAATTACAGCACTGCCTTAGTATCCCTCGTTCCAAATTTTAAGAGAGTATTTAGAGAGGAAAGAAGGCAATGCAACGCCCCATGAATCCTGAAGAATTTGTGGTCGCAGCGACCAGCAGCACAGTAGGTCAGGGTCCCGTTTGGGAAGAGGAGATCAGGAAATATCTCAAAGGGAAAGGATGGCCCCTTTGGAGTGAGTTCTGTGACAATGAGGAAACAGGACCCGGGAGTATAGGACATACTTGGTGGGAGAACCTGTCAGAGATTCATAAGAAAAGCTTTGGAAAAGCTCGCAAGCCGATGGCAATCGTGTCCTGTTTGGCACAATTGCGAGGCACAGAGGAGGTCGTTCGTATGCTCCGTAAAGAGATAGAAGGAGTACATCGAATGAGCAAGGTCGATGTAAGTGAGGTTGAGAAAGAGAACAGAGAGGTGAGAAGGAAGTTGGCAGCAACGAACTGAGAGGTGGATGATGCCAAGTGGGCACACCAGTCTTGTCTGGCGCACCTAAGCAGCTTCCAGACACAGTACGAAAAGGCCTATCAGGACACGCAACGTGCAGTCCTGGTAAGAGAGGAAACAGAGAAACAGGTAGAGGCATTGCAAAGGCAGTGTAGCGACCTGAAAGCAGCATTACGAGCACTCCATGCTACCACCACGGAGCAGAGACAAAGCTCACTAGATCACGCAAAGTGCAGGAAGCAGATTGCAGAACTGCAGTCTTTGCTTTCAGTTCAGAATGGATTCCAGAGCACCTTTGGACCCCAGTTAGATACAGAAGACGGCCCGGATTGGGAAGAATTAATTGAGACCGCACATAGATATGTTCAGGGAACATGTGCGCAAGGAAAGCCCCAGAAGAGAAAAGCGCCCCAACCCCCCACAGAGCAGATAGATCAGGCACCAATGAATCCAGTAACCACCCACCGCACAGTCACATCGGACGGAGATACAGAATTTCTTTATACCACCCCCTTAACCGTGACCCAATTACGGGACGCGTGCGAGAAAATCTTACCGTTCCTCCCCACCTCAGACCCCCACCACTTCTTTGCGAGAGTAAAGCAGCAGGCGACCATGTACGGCCTGGACGAGCGTGAGCAAGTGAAGCTCACAGTTTTGAGTTTAGACCCTTCGGTCGTAGCAGCCCTTCCCGACCCACAGAATGTAGGAGGAGGCATCCTTACAGAACTGCACGCAGCGATCCTAGACGCGATCGGTTACAACAGAGGTGACCCCATAGAAGGCCTGAATAAGTGCAGGCAGAAAAAGACAGAACACCCCACAGCGTTTGCTGGATGCCTGTGGATTCATTTCACAGCAGTTTTTGGAAATCTAGACCGCGCCCATTTGTCCCAAGACGGTATGGCCAAATGGACCCGCACCCTTATCTCCCATGCCACAGGCAGGACAAAAAGCCTGTACGAATTATGACCCCTCGGAGGAAGACCACAATGAGAAATGGGTTTTAAAAAGATTGTCCCGCGCCTGGGAGCAGTCTGTACAAAACAAACCCGCAGTTAGGAAACCCGAAGAACAGCAGGCAGAGGCAGATATCCACACAGTTAAAGCACACCAGAACCCCGCATGGGTAAATGAGGAAAGGAACAGCCAACCCCAGCCCAAAGCTCAAGAATGTTACAATTGCGGACAATTAGGACATTACGCACGAGAATGTCACGCCTCCCTGAAACAGCAACGCAATCAGCCCACCAATGCCCCCGAACCAGCAACGACACCAACAGCCCCGACCCCCCACCCAGGGAACCATACCCAAGGGAACAATGCACCAGAGAGCCTGCACCACCTTATGTGCCCCAGGGGTCATGTTACAACTGTGGGCAGCCAGGACACTTTGCCCGAGATTGCAGGAGACCCCCACCACCAGCTAGACTCGCCCCCAGATATGAAAGAGAACACCACCCACAGCAGCTACAAAGTCCCAGCTGCCCCATGCAAACTGTGAGCGCTTACCCACCACTTCTGGCTGGGACACCTCAGCAAGGCCACTTCATTTTTGTTTCACTCCTCCTTCCTCTCATCTTTGGCCACACTACACTGCCTCCTTATGCTAGTTACACCCCAGTCCAAATGTGATTTACGATGTCCTTTCTGATGGAACCTGCAGCATGTTGTTTAATGTTGTTTGTTACTGTTATTGTTATGTGTTGTATGTATGATCGGAAATGTTTTCCATGGCCCCATGCCTTATTAGTCGGCGGAAACCTATGAAAACTTGCCAGCACGCTCATCGGCAGAAACCGCTGAGAGTTTGCCAGCCCCCGTACATAACTGCTCTTCTGGTTCGAAGGTAGAACCTTTACGGCAACCCCCCCGCGATGACTACATTTTTGCCCGTTCTTGTCGGTTGCTCAGGCAGTGGAGGAACGGCATTGGTCTCCGCCCTGCCTGAGGACCCCCCTCTGGTCAGCTACACTCGGGTAGAGCACATACGGCATTGGTCGCCGTCCTACCCGGGGATTCCATCCAATTCTTGCCCGTCGCGGCCCATACGCGCCTCATTTCGGCACTTTTGGTTCAAAAAGTTTTGTTTGTTTTCCGGCAACCCTTAGGTTGCCATCCCTATTTTATTTACATCCTCAAACATTTGGATGGTAAATCGCACAGCCTGCGAGACGGCTCGCACTGTTACAGTATTTTTAAGTGTGTCTTGTCCTGAATATTCGGTTTTAATAAAAAAAAATGTTTTAATGAGGGAGTCACACATGGTGACAAATTGTAAAGGGAGAATTGGCATTAAAGGGCAGACATACTAACCCACGAGATAGTAACCAAGATAGTAACAGACACTATGCTTGATCCATAGGACCCCAGAAGCTCCAGGAAAAGAGACGAAACGGAAAAGAAAGGAAGAGACAAAAAGAGAAAGAAGAAGAACAATGAGGACATCCTCCGTGTTGATCACCACCATTATATTGTGTATTCGGTTGCGCGCGAACGCGAACCCCCTGACCCCAACACCCCCACCCGTTAATGATTCACTTCCCCATAGCACCCAGAGCCCAGTAACAGGCAACACCACACCATCATGGTGTGATAAGCTCATAACGTGGTACTCCCTTTCCTACGTAGTCGAATCCCTATTAGTGTTGGCGATACTCTGCAGCATCGTGCAGACTATCCGCATGAGGAAATGGAGAAGGAGAGCCTACCGCGCTCGCACCCCGGTATACAGAATAAGATCCCCTATGTTCAGTTATCCCCAGGACCCCGAAGCCCTCGATCTATAATAAAGACATTCGTTTGCGTTCTTCTGTAAATAAAGAAATGGAAATATTGTCCACCCCTGTGCTTGACTGCCAAGTCAGGAAAAATGTAAATGCTGCTATTATTTTGTATTGTTTAGGAAGTTAATATAGAACATAGAACAATACAGCGCAGTACAGGCCCTTCGGCCCACGATGTTGCACCGAAACAAAAGCCACACTTCTCTACATTAAACTCCATTTGCCACCTCTCAGCCCAGCTCTGCAGCTTATCTATATCCCTCTGTAACCTGCTACATCCTTCCACACTATCGACAACACCACCGACTTTAGTATCGTCTGCAAATTTACTCACCCACCCTTCTGCGCCTTCCTCTAGGTCATTGATAAAAATGACAAACAGCAACGGCCCCAGAACAGATCCTTGTGGTACTCCACTTGTGACTGTACTCCATTCTGAACATTTCCCATCAACCACCACCCTCTGTCTTCTTTCAGCTAGCCAATTTCTGATCCACATCTCTAAATCACCCTCAATCCCCAGCCTCCGTATTTTTTGCAATAGCCTACCGTGGGGAACCTTATCAAACGCTTTGCTGAAATCCATATACACCACATCAACTGCTCTACCCTCGTCTACCTGTTCAGTCACCTTCTCAAAGAACTCGATAAGGTTTGTGAGGCATGACCTACCCTTCACAAAGCCATGCTGACTATCCCTGATCATATTATTCCTATCTAGATGATTATAAATCTTGTCTCTTATAATCCCCTCCAAGACTTTACCCACTACAGACGTGAGGCTCACCGTTCTATAGTTGCCGGGGTTGTCTCTGCTCCCCTTTTTGAACAAAGGTACCACATTTGCTGTCCTCCAGTCCTCTGGCACTATTCCTGTAGCCAATGATGACATAAAAATCAAAGCCAAAGGTCCAGCAATCTCTTCCCTGGCCTCCCAGAGAATCCTAGGATAAATCCCATCAGGTCCCGGGGACTTATCTATTTTCAGCCTGTCCAGAATTGCCAACACCTCTTCCCTACGTACCTCAATGCCATCTATTCTATTAGCCTGGGGCTCAGCATTCTCCTCCACAACATTATCTTTTTCCTGAGTGAATACTGACGAAAAATATTCATTTAGTATCTCGCCTATCTCTTCAGACTCCACACACAATTTCTCATCCCTGTCCTTGACTGGTCCTACTCTTTCCCTAGTCATTCGCTTATTCCTGACATACCTATAGAAAGCTTTTGGGTTTTCCTTGATCCTTCCTGCCAAATACTTCTCATGTCCCCTCCTTGCTCGTCTTAGCTCTCTCTTTACATCCTTCCTCGCTACCTTGTAACTATCCATCGCCCCAACCGAAACTTCACACCTCATCTTCACATAGGCCTCCTTCTTCCTCTTAACAAGAGATTCCACTTCCTTGGTAAACCACGGTTCCCTCGCTCGACGCCTTCCTCCCTGTCTGACCGGTACATACTTATCAAGAACACGCAGTAGCTGATCCTTGAACAAGCCCCACTTATCCAGTGTGCCCAACACTTGCAGCCTACTTCTCCACCTTATCCCCCCCAAGTCACGCCTAATGGCATCATAATTGCCCTTCCCCCAGCTATAACTCTTGCCCTGCGGTGTATACTTATCCCTTTCCATCATTAACGTAAACGTCACCGAATTGTGGTCACTGTCCCCAAAGTGCTCTCCTACCTCCAAATCCAACACCTGGCCTGGTTCATTACCCAAAACCAAATCCAACGTGGCCTCGCCTCTTGTTGGCCTGTCAACATATTGTTTCAGGAAACCCTCCTGCACACACTGTACAAAAAACGACCCATCTATTGTACTCAAACTATATCTTTTCCAGTCAATATTTGGAAAGTTAAAGTCTCCCATAATAACTACCCTGTTACTTTCGCTCTTATCCAGAATCATCTTCGCCATCCTTTCCTCTACATCCCTAGAACTATTAGGAGGCCTATAAAAAACTCCCAACAGGGTGACCTCTCCTTTCCTGTTTCTAACTTCAGCCCATACTACCTCGGAAGAAGAGTCCCCATCTAGCATCCTCTCCGCCACCGTAATACTGCTCTTGACTAGCAGCGCCACACCTCCCCCTCTTTTGCCTCCTTCTCTGAGCTTACTAAAACACCTAAACCCCGGAATCTGCAACATCCATTCCTGTCCCTGCTCTATCCATGTCTCAATGACTGAATGTTTAGTGAGTGTAGTTTATTGAGGACAGTTAGAGGTACCGTTTTAAAAAAAAAAAAAAAAAAAAAAAAAAAAAAAATGTTGTAATGCACGTCCCTGTTTTGACATAGCACCACTTAGAATGTTAGTTAAAACTTTTCATTGCATAGTTATGGTCAGTGTAGAGGCCATGGAAGAGTGCTCACCGGGTCAGGGAATGAAGACAACGCAGTTATGTGATCCTTCACGCTTCGCGTTAGGGATCACGAGAGAGTGTAGCCAGCTGAGTTGGCCACTTCCCGACTTAAAATGGAGAACCGCAAAGATTGAAGGGAAATTCAGCCAACACAGGCAAAAACTAGCAAGTATAGAAATCATGTGTATTGAAACCTGTAAAAAAAAAACAGACAGCACTGAGCCCAGCAGCCATCTGCATAGCAATGAGCAATTCCAAGGCACAATTGCAACAGTTAAGGTGAATAAAGCCAAGCCAGACTCCTCGGCGCCAGCAGGAGCCAAGACAAAGGAAGGCCAACTGACATTTAGGGACCGCCCAGCGATCAGGGAACAACTCCGGTATTGGAGAAATCGATCCAAATGATCGGAACGCAGTCCAATCATTTGGAACCAGGTACGGGGTCCGCCCTGAAGGGCGGGAAGCCCCTGGGGACTATGAAGTAAAGCCCCCAAGTTCAAATCGTCCTTCTTTGGCAGGGTCACTCAGCAACTTGAATCAACCCGTGAGAGTGACCTGTCTAAGCGGCCACATCAACCAAGTAAGTCTCCAGTCAACGCTCGCTACGAGATAGGCGCTCCTAGCTACAAGTCCATACCAGCTTTTGAATCCTGTAGACTTAGGACCTGAACGAAAGGCCGTTTGTTCCCCATACCTGGTGGGCCAATTCCGAAGCTAAGTATAGGCCTTTTAGTGATAGGAATGGTCTAGAAAGTAGAGTTTATGCATGAGTAGTGATTTACTGTGTATAATAATGTGTTTTGATTTGAATCTTACTAAATGGTGTGTTACGTTATTGATCATTACTTGAACTTGAACCTCGTGGCGGTATCATAAAGATACCTAGCGACTCTAGAGCAAAGGTTAAACAAACAGAGCAAATTACGAATTCAGAGCCAACCAAAAGTTAGCAACCGGGTCTTCCACATTTATTCAACCTCATTTGAGGAAGAATTGTAGTCAATTTGTGGACCGAGAAAAGCAATCACGACAGTGTTTCAGTATTGTCACTTTAAATCAATGCCAGTCTGCTGATCCCAGAGTGCTCTTTGAGTAGTTTGTGAATTTTATTTTACTTATTAATGCATTTGCCTTGGTTGCCCATTTTTCAGGCTGCAGTAAAAGCACATTTAAACCGTTCCTCTTCTGTTCATATATATTACACTCATATTTGGCCTGCGTCAAGGCTGGTGATTTCGGAATTTGTGTTACAACACAGCATGTAGCACCTGTTTGCAGTGTCTTCAGCTGCTGCACAATTTGCAGAATTGTGAAATCAACTCTAAACTTAGCAAAAAGGCTTATTGCAGCCATCATCTCTTCGCTGGAGGTTTCTCCCGAGGGCAAGGTCAGTCAAACTTAATTTAGCTGAGTACAGGCACACCACTACTTATCATGAAATTAAATGAAATGAAAATCGCTTATTGTCACAAGTAGGCTTCAATGAAGTTACTGTGAAAAGCCCCTAGTCGCCACATTCCGGCGCCTGTTCGGGGAGGCTGGTACATGTTCGCCTTATGATGGACCAGCAATTATAAATTGAGGAATAATTGAGTTTCAGCATGGAGCCATTATATTATAGTAAGTTGCATAAACTGAGCAGCAATTGCTCAGTTCTTCTTTAGGATTAGTGCCGACCAGCTTGATGTCAGGATTCTCTTAACTTCCATTGCTGCTTGATGGCAGTTTTGATCAAGAGCAGTTTTCCACCAGTGCTCAACTGCAGTTGTCACTGTCTTTGATACAATCAATGACAATGGACATTTCAACCAACATCAAGCAGAAATCAGCTCAGGCTGGTTAATCCTCCACCTTGTGACTTTGATTCAGGTTTCTCATCTTGAACGCTGTATCTGCTCTTGGGTGTCTTGAAAATTGAAGAAGATTATTGGCAAATGAAAAGACTGGCACAGTATAGAGCGACGTGGAAAGACCTGTCTTTGAGCAGAGCAGGCAAGATGATGACAATGTCTTGTACTAGTTGACATTGAGGGCAACACGATAGCACAAATGGATAGCACTGTGGCTTCACAGCGCCAGGGTTCCAGGTTCAATTCTCCGCTGGGTCACTGTCTGTGCAGAGTCTGCACGTTCTCCCCGTGTCTGCGTGGGTTTCCTCCGGGTGCTCCGGTTTCATCCCACAGTCCAAAGACGTGCAGGTTAGGTGGATTGGCCATGATAAATTGTCCTTAGTTCTGTTGTGAGCAAAGTCTTGGAAAGGATTATAAGAGATAGGATTTATAATCATCTAGAAAGGAATAATTTGATTAGGGATAACCTCACAAACCTTATTGAGTTCTTTGAGAAGGTGACTGAACAGGTACATGAGGGTAGAGCAGTTGATGTGGTGTATATGGATTTCAGCAAAGCGTTTGATAAGGTTCCCCACGGTAGGCTATTGCAGAAAATACGGAGGCTGTGGATTGAGGGTGATTTAGAGATGTGGATCAGAAATTGGCTAGCTGAAAGAAGACAGAGGGTGGTGGTTGATGGGAAATGTTCAGCCTGGTGTACCACAAGGATATGTTTTGGGGCCCCTGCTGTTTGTTATTTTTATAAATGACCTGGAGGGGGGCGTAGAAGGATGGGTGAGTAAATTTGCGGATGACACTAAAGTCGGTGGAGTTGTGGACAGTGCAGAAGGATGTTACAAGTTACAGAGGGACATAGATAAGCTGCAGTGCTTAGCTGAGAGGTGGCAAATGGAGTTTAATTCAGAAAAGTGTGAGGTGATTCATTTTGGAAGGAATAACAGGAAGACAGAGTACTGGGCCAATGGTAAGATTCTTGGTAGTGTGGATGAGCAGAGAGACCTCGGTGTCCATGTACATAGATTCCTGAAAGTTGCCACCCAGGTTGATAGGGTTGTTAAGAAGGCTTTGTTAGCTTTTATTGGTAGAGGGATTGAGTTTCGGAGCCATGAGGTCATGTTGCAGCTGTACAAAACTCTGGTGCGGCCGCATTTGGAGTATTGCGTGCAGTTCTGGTCGCCACATTATAGGAAGGATGTGGAAGCATTGGAAAGGGTGCAGAGGAGATTTACCAGGATGTTGCCTGGTATGGAGGGAAGATCTTATGAAGAAAGTCTGAAGGACTTGAGGCTGTTTTCGTTAGAGAGAAGAAGGTTAAGAGGTGACTTAATAGAGGCATACAAGATGATCAGAGGATTAGATAGGGTGGACAGTGAGAGCCTTTTTCCTCGCATGGTGATGTCTAGCACGAGGGGACATAACTTTAAATTGAGGGGAGATAGATATAGGGCAGATGTCAGAGATAGGTTCTTTACTCAGAAAGTAGTAAGGGCGTGAAATGCCCTGCCTGCAACAGTAGTGGATTCGCCAACATTAAGGGAACTTAAATGGTCATT
Organism: Scyliorhinus torazame; assembly: GCF_047496885.1. Taxonomy (NCBI): domain Eukaryota; kingdom Metazoa; phylum Chordata; class Chondrichthyes; order Carcharhiniformes; family Scyliorhinidae; genus Scyliorhinus; species Scyliorhinus torazame. The sequence goes on along the minus strand of NC_092724.1, from coordinate 67,562,412 downwards.
GGATAAACATATGGATGATAATAGAATAGTGTAGATCGGCTTCAGATTGGTTTCACAGGTCGGCGCAACATCGAGGACCGAAGGGCCTGTACTGCGCTGTAATGTTCTATTGTCTATTGTCTTAGTGGCCAAAAAGGTTAGGAGGGGTTATTGGGTTCCAGGGATAGGGTGGTAGTGAGGGCTTAAGTGTGTTGGTGCAGATTCGATGGGCCGAATGGCCTCCTTCTGCACTGTATATTCTGTGTTACCTCTGAACTATGAGTCTGTGCCGCAGAACACTGTGAAATTTAGCTACAGACCTCTTGATTGCATCAGCAGGCTAGACATTACCCAGCTGCCATTTTTCTTATTCTATCTGTACTTTGTGAGCATTACTGCATTCCCGTTGCTACAGTCTGCATTGCTGCCCCTATGGACTTCAGAATCAACATCAAGTTTATTCCAAACATAGCCAGCAGAGGCTGCCATTTTGTCTGCCTCCAGACTGAGCGGTTCAGGCCACCCAGACTGACAGCAAGTTGGTCTTTCACTCACTGGCTTGTGTTAATCTTCTCCAGGGACTGCAGGAAGATGCAATGGCCAGAAACAAATAGTGGTATTTAATTACTTTGAACCAACAGCATGTGGAAAAAGTAGTTTCTGTTTTTCCAATGCTTTGGGACCACTCATGTGATTTAAAATTGTGTGTTCTTCAGCATTCCTGGTCTCAGGCACTACCGTGCAGCTTTGTTTTGAGCTACAGGTTTACTTCAAATAGATGACTGACTGGTTGTGGACCTCTCTGTCATGACTGCTGTCGAGCAGATCATGAGCTGTGTGCACAGGCTGGATTTCATCGTAATTACTGTCAGGACAGGGCCTATCTTTTTATAAGGTCCCAGTTGTATACAACAAGAGGCATAGCAACATTTCTGGTTCATCATTGTGGCACTGATCCGGAAAAACCTCAACTCTGAAGGTTTATCCTGCAAAATGAAAAACAAAATCTGTACATGGCTGTGGTATTCCAATGATTTTTGTATGCATGGAGAGGACTGACTCAGTTTGTTGAAAGTTCACGATCCTCTTGATGTCTACTCATCTCGCTCAGCAGCACTGTTCCATTTTAGTTTTGAATTGTGCCCTGAGTAACTTTTCTGTTCGTTTCATTTGAAACTTGTAGGATAATTACATTTAAATCTAGCATTGTTAGTGCAAAGGATTAAATAACTGCCAACTTTGAACCCACCATATTCTGTTCAAAAAAACCAGCTGACTATTTTTTTTTTAGAAATCATCAACTGCTGCTTTTGTTGAAAACTATAACTGAATATCTATCTCCAGAAATTACCTACAGGAAGGTACCAAGGTTTTATCTGCATCTCATTTCCTCCATTGAGACAAGTTATGCCTTATTATTCTCAGATATTTAGCTATGTATGTAGATAAAACCAAATGTTTCCAACACCCAGGGAATTTCTTCCTTCCAAATGGAATAGACCTCTGACAAACGCATTGCGCAATGGCGATGTGTTTGTGTGTGGAATAGATTTTTTCCTTGGCAGAGTAGATTCATTAGAGAAAGCATAATCCAATTTCACATGTTATGACTACTTCTTGAACCAGTGTGGAGAGTTTCTGATGAAGCTAGTTCCATTAACTTTCTTGCTTTACCATCATATTTTCTGGATCTGGCCACTTTTAATTTTGGCACTGTGCGTCAAGCTGATTTGAGTTCCATTGTCAGGTTTTCTGCGGAGTTGTGGTACAGTATTAGGTGCCTGACAAAACTAGGAAGAATATTAATTTACCTGTTGTTAAATATTATCTATTTTGTTTTTTGGAAGACATCCAAAGATATTCAAGTCCAAAGATATGCATATTAGGTGGATTGGACATGCTAAATTCCCCCTTAGGTTGAGGTTACAGGATGGGGATAGGTCCGGGGTAGAGTGGTCGTTCAAAGGGACGATGCAGACTCAATGAGCCAAATGGCCTCTTTCTGTACTGTAGGGATTCTATGACATCCTCCAGCCTACCGTAGCTTTTGAGTATTGTATTCAATTTTTCCATGTATCATGCTACTGATCTCAGTGCCATTTCCTCTAGTAGAAGAACTGAGGCAGTTATGAGCAAAACCTTGCATCCAATAGAGTGGATGTAACAAAACATATGACGATCCAAATTTCTTAACATTTCATCTGCCCAACCTGTCTTTGGATCACTGTTTAAATGTACGAGTTGAATATCTTTCAGTGAGTGAGGGAATTGACAGCAGCAATAGGTAATTTAAGATTCAACCCCTGTCTCAAACTTACATTCTGGTGTTCACAGGCAGTCATGTGCTGTCTTTCAGCGGAGAGCATGGAGTTAACCCAGCTGGTCTGCAGCTTCAGCTAATGTAACTACATGTTGAGCAATTCTAGAGAAGTCACTTTTTTTTGTTCCGTGATGCAATTTTTAAAAGTTTGATATAACGTCTCACAAATCTGTGGAAATAAATATGCCATTATTAAAAGTTATTAGTGAACACCCTTCATTTTATCCATCCAATTTAAACTCTAGTCCAAATGTATAATAGCAATTGTAACAATAATACTGCAGAGATACTCTATATTATTGTAGCTTGATGCCTGTATAAAGACTTCAGCTCTCTCCAGTGAGTCAATGTGCAGTTGTGAAAATAATTGCATACCATGTTATGGGTATCCAGTCATGTTGGGGATTCCACACCGAGTTAGAATAATAGAACTTTCAAGTAGCTCCTGCAATGACCTACTTGGTAAAGTTAGTGTAGTACAAAGGCAGATAGATCAAAAGGCCCCAGCTTCAATCCTGTCTGTTTGCTGCTCTCAGCCAGGGCAGCTGTGATGAATGCTGCAATTGATCTCTACTATCAGCCAAGGAACCAACTCCTGATCACTATCCAGTGACTCTTGCTGGAACATCAGTGTGCGTCGACTGTGTTTGAGGACAAGAGTTTCTTGGCTGTGATATTTTTGGTTGTCAAATAGCCTGGTGACCTATACTGTCTATGTTCAGAAATGAAGCATTAGCAGTTGACACAGGTACTGAAGGACTTTGGTAACTTACCTCAGTAAGATTGTCTTTCTTCACCAGAGGAAGATACTTTGTGAGGGGGAGAAAAAGACAACATTGTTAGAGTGTACATCATTCGGAGTTCATTTGCATTCATTTTCTCTGCAGTGAAAAGCCTATATCTCTCTATTGTTACCGACTTAAATGAGTTAAATTAATTATCTGGGTTAAATTAATTTTTGTTTTTGATTAGACTGCAAGGTAGCAAATGTAACCCCACTATTTTAAGAAAGATGGGAGAGAGAAAACTGGGATCTATAGACCTGTTGGCCTGATATCAGTAGTATGGAAACTATTGTAATCTGTAATAAAGGATGTGATAGCAGGGCATTTGGAAAATAATGGTAGGATTGGGCAGAGTCAACATAGATTTATGAAAGGGAAATCATGTTTAACAAGTCTATTGGTGTTTTTGGAGGATGTTACCAGCAAAATAGATAAGCAGGAACCGGTGGATGTGCTATGTTTAGATTTTCAGAAAGCTTTGATAAGGTGCCACATGCAACATTAGTAAACAATATTAGAGCACAGGAGATTGGGGGGGGGGGGGGGGGGGGGGTAATACACTGGCATAGATTGAGAACTGGTTAACGGACAGAAAACAGAGAGTAGGAATAGGGGTCATTTTCAGGTTGGCAGGCTGTGACTAATGGGGTACCCCAAGAATCAGTGCTTGGGCACTAACTGTACACCATCTATATCAATAATTCTGATGTGGGGATTAAACGTAAAATTTTTCAAATTTGCAGATGATACAAAACTAGATGGAAGTATGAGTTGTGAGAAGGATGCAAAGACAATTGAAGGGGATTTGGAGATGCTAAGCGAGTGGGCATAAATTTGGCAGGTGAAATACAATGTGGAGAAATGTGAGATTGTCCACTTTGGTAGGAAAGTATTTCTTAAATGTTGAGAGGTTGGGAAGTGTTGAACTTCAAAGGGATCTGGATGTCCTTGTTCATGAGTCACTGAGAGCCATCATGCATGTCCTGCAAGCAATTAAAAAGCCAAATGGTATGTTGGCCTTTATTACAAAAGGATTTGACTATTGGAGTAATAATAATCTTTGTTAATGCCACAAGTGGGCTTACATTAACACTGCAATGAAGTTACTGTGAAAATTCCCTAGTCACATTCCGGTGCTTGTTCGGGTACACTGAGGGAGAATTCAGAATGTCCAAATTACCTAACATCACGTCTTTCAGGACTTGTGGGAGGGAACCGGAGCACCCGGAGGAAACGCTCACAGACACAGGGGGAACGTGCAGACTCCTCACAGACAGTGACCCAAGCCGGGAATCGAATCCGGGTCCCTGGCACTGAAGATATCTGCAAATGCAAACATGCTTTGCGAGACCACACCTGGAGTATTGAATGCAGCTTTTGTCTACTTACCTAAGGGAAGATATACTTGCTATTGCTATTTGTGCTTGTAATAACTTTCCCAAGACCCACGAGGACAACCCAATTGATCTCTCTCTGTGGGACTCATGGAATACGAGCTTTCTCGCTAATGGGTGGAGGCCCATCAGCTGGCGCTCATAGAATCAATCCTTAAGAGCCGGTCTGGATTGGGACATGTATGATCGGTAGACCCAGTTGGGACCTATATACGGTATGCCACCTTGCAGCCTTTTCCTTTGGCTGTATATAAACTGCCGTTTTGATTCACCTTCTCGGGTCTCCTGAAACTTCTGCCTTGTGAGTTTGTGAATCGCTTGCTCGCTGTAGTTCTCAGATGCACTCCACCTGCGACAGAGTTTTGATTTGATCACATTATTCACCACTGTCCTGCAATTGCTTGTTTCTCTCTTTCCCTCAAAACTTCTTCATCCATCCGTGCGCCACCCCCCAGTATTTGTTTCATGCTGTGAGTTTGTCCTTGGGATTATGCCATATTTGTCAGCTTTGATATCTGAATCAACTGAAATGTTTTGCTTTTTATAAAGATAATGGAAGAGAGGGGGAAATAGACTTTGATTGTTATTGTACATCAGGGAGAAAAATCATTGGATATAATTTCTTGCAAGCTTATACTTTCAAAATGTTTCTTGCTGTATAATTTGTCCCCAAGGCAAGACAGTTGCTGGAAAGAAAACAGCTTTTGGGAATATGTGTTTGTGAGGATGAGAGAGTTCTGATCTGCCAGACCCACCCTTAAGATGTATTTTCTATTTCGCACTATCATTTCTTAATGTAACTTCATATTTTAACTGATTCAGACAAAGAAAGAGAATGGGGAAACCTAAGGAAGTTGAAACTTATAGAAGTAAAAGTTTAAAGAAGTAGAAACATAACAAAAGGGGGTAATTTAGCCCCTCGAGTCTGTTCCTCTAATCGGTGAGATCATGGCTGGTCTGCGACCGAACTCCATTCCCAAGAATCTTATAGAAGTAGAATATTTTCTTGTGTTCGACTGTAACTGTTCATAAATCTGTACCCATCTCTGCTATATTTGCATAGCCAGGTTCAAAGGAGAAAGTTTGTTGAGTCTTTTCAAAGTAATTATGGTTTTTAAAAAGATGTTTTTTAGTTTCTTCACTTTTGTATGGAATGTTTTAACAGCTGATACCAGAAGTGACTCAATCTGCATTACCAATTCAGCAGAGAGGGAGATGCAGTTAAATGTGTTGCACTCTGAGAAATATACAAAATCCCCAGTTCGCAAGGACCTTGCAACAAATGTAAGAGGAGCTGCATAATTCTCTTTTAGTTGATGCATGAGGTGCTGCCTCAGAGTTCAGCCAGACCGTAAAATTATGCACCAAGGCATGTCAGGGTAGGAAGTGAGCTTGCACTCACTGCACTCTTGGTCTCCTGTGTACTGTCCCAGGAGGCTGTTAAGTGCAGTTGTGACCCATCCCACAGCTCGAAGGGTAAAGCAAGAGTGTTTCTCATAGTAACCTGTGCTAGTATAGCTAGGGTCCTGAGAGCACACTGCCCTACCTTTCTGCTCAGCAGAAAGGCACGAGGCATAGAAAGATCAAGAAAGATGGGAAGTTCTTGTAACAAATGGAAAAACCCATTTGGGATGGAGAGGTGAGAAGGTGAAGGTGGGAGTTCTGATCCGAACTTGGTTTGTTTTGCTGCCTGCTAGGGAATAACTGATTGAAAGGGTTAAATGAAAACCTCTCTTCTTCCTCAACATGCTTGGTTTTTTTTACTTGGACAGGGATAATATGTTATTAATTGAATGTGATTCCTATCGATTTGGATCAATGCCTGGATGTAACAACCTTGTTAAATTTGTGCACTTTTCTAGTTCATGTTTTTCTTTGAAGAATTTCTTCCTAGATGCTAGAAAGTCAGAGCTTTTTATTTCAGAATGTTTGTGCATGTTGACATGTAGAAAATGTATCGGAGTTTAGACAATCTGTGTGATACCCTAGTGAGGCAGTGAGCCTGGTTATGATCATCGCTAGTGGCTTGCATTTTAAAATTCCAGCAGCTGATGGGTTTCATATTAAAATCCAGCAACCAGAAATCCAATCCTCCCCTTAAATTCAATTTAACAAAATGTTCTCTTCACGCTAACACTTCCACTGAATGATGCAATGAACTTGAACAGAGATTCAACCCATGACCTCACCAGAGCAATAATCCCGTGGGATCACCGGGGAACAGCAGATATTTGGCATCAAGATCCAAAAGTTTGAACATTTTGTTAATAAGTAACCCATTACTTGTCAGAATTTTAGATGGCTTGGCAATTTTACTCGGGAATTAAAAATAACAGTGTTCATGTCCAGTTACTAAATTTTCGTGCAATTCTATTCATGGTACCGGAGTGCGACTTCACAGCATTTTGGGTAAGTGATTGGGTGCAGTATACCACCTTGTGACAATTTCTACAGATTTATCCACTCACTGCCCTGGATATCCCCATTCTCCACTGCATGTTCCTGGGCTGATGAAAATCCTGATTTGAGTCCTGACGAGGGTTGAATATAGGAAAGCCCATCCTGCTGTGCCAGTCACTCAGATCATGGCTGATCTGTATCTTAACTCAAGTTGCCACTTTAGTTTCATAATCCTTAATATCCTTAATACCCTTACCTAACAAGAATCTATCGGATCTGTATTGCCAACCTGCCTCTAACTATCCATTTTAAGCTTTAACAAAGGAATTTGTAGCATTATAACATTTGGGATTGTGTAAAAAATAGTGTATTCTGCTCCTTTAAATAAATACTTTTTTTTAGAAAGCTCTCTTTTTTTTTCGAATACATTGTAATATTTTGACCATAGATAATGCAGCTTTCTTAGCGGATGCATTTTATTACTTATTGATGTGTTTTTAAAACATTAAAACAGGGAGAAAATGTCTATAAACTCATGTTGTAGTTTCAACTCCTTACAGACAATGACTCTATGTTCATTCTTGTTTTCATATACTTGGAATCAATCTGTATCATTTGTCTTATCAAAAGTGCTGAGCTTTTTCTTTTTAAAAAAAAAAAAGCAGTTGCAAGTGCATTCCCTCTCTCCTACCCTCGGAAATATGCACCATAAAAATTGAACTGACTTGCAGGTCAGTTTACATAGAGTATGGGGTGTCCAACTGCGGGATACATCTTGACCTCCAAGCCCAAGCTGTTCAGTCCTATTTCAGCTTGTATTGCTTATTTTGGGTTTGCCTTTTTTGAATTTCTTGAGGCTGAATGTTCAAAAAGGACTTTGTCCAAGCACTGTTGCTTCAGTGGAGAGTAAACCTTGGATAACAGCAACAAGCTTCATTAATATCAGCAACTTGAGGTACATGCCAATTAATAGTAGTTACATACATGCTTTTACTTGTGGGTAAACCAAAACAAGGGGCAGAAAGTCACTAATATACCCAAAAGGGAACTTATTTAGCCAGAGAGTGGAGAGAAAATGTGCAACTTTCGACCACAAGGAATAGTTGAGGCGAGCTGCGTAGATGCGATAAAGTGAAGCCAGATAAACACATGAGAAAAGAGTAAAAAGATATGCTGATGGAGTGAAAGGAGGCTTGCGTGCAGCATAAACAGCCAGCTTGATCAGTTGGGCTGAATGGCCTGCTTCCATGCTGTACATTATGTACAATGGGAGCATATTGATAAGTCACAGGACCTTTGCATTTCTGTTACACAGCTCGTGAAGACAAACAGCCTAACAGTCAGCTATCTCTCCATTCCTGAGGCAAACAAATCCCAGGTATATGGAGTTAATAAGTTTTTGACTTTGTGGGATTATAGCTACAATTAAAAATTAGGAATTATATGAAGGCAGTGTTTTTTTCTTCCCCTCACACACATCTACCATTACTTCACTCCTGCAACCACAAACTATACAGATAGGAGGAAAGCATCATTGTGGAGTGGATGTAATCCACATCAGTCATCTTGGGTGTGTTGGTTGAGTGTGTGGTACAATGTGGCAAGCAGAACTCAGTTCTGCTAAAATGTGAGGTGGAGAGAGAGCTTGGTACATTGGCAGTATGTAAAAGGATGCCTCAAAACTCAGGGACTTTTAAATAACAAGTGTTCTGCTCGCTCTGGATAATAAAACAACAACTTGCATTTATGTGACATCTTTAAAAAGTAAATCATCCTACAGCACTTCACAGGATCATTAGTATTTGACATCAAGCCACATGGGAAGGTATTTGGACCAGTGGTTAAAAGCCCAGTCAAAGATGTAGCGTTTAAGCAGCAGTTTAAAAGAGGAGTCCAAAGATGTGCAGGTTCAGTCGATTGGCTATTCTAAATTATCCCTTGGTGTCCAGCGGTTAGGTGGGGTTCTGGGGTTATAGGGAGAGGGCTGGGGAGTGGGCGAAGGTAGGGTGCTCTTTCAGAGGGTTGATGTAGACATGATGGGACGAATGGTCCGTCGTCTACACTGTCGAGATTCTGTGAGCGAGAGATACAGGGAAGGAACTCCAGGGCTTCATGCTTAGGCAGCTGAAGGCACGAGCAACAATCGTGGAGCAATGGAAATCATGGATACGCAGGATTTCTCAACATGTTAAAGCTTACCATTAATTGTGCTGAAATACTCAGTTCTCCTGCCCTGTACTGTTGGTACCTTCCACGCCGCCATTAAAAAAAAATCCTTAAATCTACTGAAGGTCATAACTACAGTTTGTTATGCTATGTTTACATGCCCCAGTAGGCCATCCGCAGGTGACTCTTGGTTGATTGGAATCTTCATAGATTTTCTGAACCTTATCTTCACCTAATGCCTTTCATATGCATTTTGTTAAAGGGCCGATGGATAGCATTCTGCACCTGGAATCCTAAGTTTATTTATCTAGTTCCCATTGGCGCTGAAACTAATTGCATCAGTTCTAATCCTACCTCAATAAAATCAGCTAGCTTAACAAAAGTTGGAGTTGAACTTAGAACATGTATGGATCAATACCGTAACAGAGAATATATTGGACCTCAGAGCTACAAAGACTCTAGTTTCCATGTGAAATAAATTCCACGTTACGCCAATTTTTATGTAATGTTGCTTTGTTCGCTATTGCACCAGAAGAAAAATACTCTGATTTTGTAAGATGTTTCGGATTTTTTAAACTCTGTCAAAAATGACTGTGAATCCAAAATACTGGATCCATCTTTGTCCTAGAGAACAGTTCCCACAAGGAGGTATCAAGTATTTGAGTAGAACCTTGCAAGAATGAAGTACGGGTTTTCCCAACGTTTTGGAGCCTTCATAAAACTAATCTTATAGAAGATAAGATTAGCTTCACCAGCTGATTTTATTCAGAACTTTCCTTACCACCTAATACTTTAGATAGAATTGTTTACATCGATGGGCGGCCCAGTAGCGTTGCTGCCTCACGATACCGAGGACCCGGGTTCGATCCTGGCCCTGGGTCACTGTCTGTGTGGAATTTGCACATTTTCCCCGAATCTGCTTGATCTCATCCACGCAATCCAAAGATTTGCAGGGTAGGTGGAGTGGCCACGCTAAATTGCCCCTTAATTGGAAAAAAAAAGAATTGGGTGCTTTAAATTTTTTTAAAGTAGAATTGTTTACATCAGAATCTACAAACTTGGAAAATTAGGGGCTCATTTTTTTCGATTTTTCTTGCCTTATCAAAAAGATAAAGTGAATGGTGAAGTTTTTTTTTGGAGGCACTAACCTGTATCGTCCTCCTCTCTCAGCCCTGCCCCAACCACATGAAAAAGATCAATGCATGGTTAGCACATTGAGCACTGTGAATAAAAGTAGGCAACAATTCTTGCAGGGCTTGGGCTTGATGGGGGAGATACAGGAAGAATGATTTCCCTGAGTGGGGATGGTTCAAGAATCAGGGGGCTCATTCTCAAAATAAGAGGGTGGGCCATCGAGAAGGATGGTAAATCTTTAAAATTCTCTTCCCCAGTCTGATGTAGAGACTCAGTCTTTGAGTACATTCAAGACAGAAGTCAATTGATTTCTAGATATTGCAGAAATCTGACATTAAGGATATATTGGATGGTATGGTGGCACAGTAGTTAGCACTGCTGTCTCAGCATCAGGAACCCTGGTTTGATTCCGACCGTGGGTGACTGTGTGGAGTTTGCACTTTCTGTCCAAGTCTGGGTGGGTTTCCTCCGGGTGCTCCGGTTTCCTCCCACAGTCCAAAAATGTGCAGGTTAGGTAGATTGACCATGCTAAAGTGCCTCTTAGTGTCCAAAGATCAGAGGAGGTTACAGGGTTAGGGTGGCGGAGTGGGCCTAGGTATGGTGCTCTTTGGAGGCTTGATGCAGACTCGATGGGCCGAATGACCTCCATCTGCATTGTAGGGAATTCTATGATTCTATTGATATCACAAGTTTGAGAGGGACCTAAGTGTGCAGAAGTTTGTAACCTTTCATTGCACAATGGATCAGCATTTGCGGTGATTTAACCATTGTCATTGTTTTTTTTGTTGAATATTTTGAGTTTGTTCCTCTGTTGCTGTAGGCTGCAGTCAATGTTATCTCATTTGGAAGTCACAATTGTTTGGTAACGTGTGATTAGGCCACATGACCACAGTTTAGTGTGGTAACACACAATGCACCTCCATACGGTTATGATGGTAGCCGTGTACGAAACTAAGCCACATGCTGCGGGTTCATACATTTCAGCTGCCGAGCGACACCCCTCAGCAACATTTTAAACCAATAAAGATAATATTTTGAACATTCAAAGGTCAGTAACAGCAACAATTCACCAACAGTATGTGTTCTGTTTTATTACATAGATTAGACTGACACACAAAGTCTTGAGTTTCAGTGCCTGCTTTAGTGGACACTTGTCATCTTTTCTATGGAAAATAGGATGTGTAAGATCTTGAAGTAAGTGGTTTAATATATAAAAGCTTTAGTTGTGATCAGATTGTGCAGTCTGGGAAGAGAGGGTTGGTAATGAAGGCTTCCCCTCAAACACCCCGAGGTAAAATCTGTAGAGCATCTCCAGTTTTGAGCCCATAGATTCCACTTGCTCAGAATTCAAGCCAAGCTCATCACATCTGACTTTAAAAAAAATAAATCTGTTTGCATTTTTAAGAATTTATGTAGCACTTGACCTCTCTCTCAGGGTTTCCATGTTTACCAAAAGTTTGAAATGGCAGAAGGGGACTAGAATATTTTTTTCACTGGTATCTATAATAAACACAAGATCTGACCCTTCCCCCACCCCATTCCTATCTGGACAATAAGTTTTGGTGTTTATTTTGATATCAGAACTAGTTGTAGAATAGAGCCGAAATTTGGCAAAATACCTGTGGAATCTCATTGTGAGGGGACAAGCACCATCTTTTACATGAAAATATGTTTTTTACACAATGCAATGAGGTGGTTAGAGATGAGTACATGTCTATCCTTGGCAGCTTGCGACTGTTTTGTATATTTGTAACTTCAGACTGATTCATTTATAATGAGCATTACAATTCAAGCTCTAACAGTGGCTGGAGCAATGGGGCACAGTGGAACGTATTTTTTAAAATCTCACCAGTCATTGAGCCAACTTGGCATTCAGAAAATTCTAAAAGCCAGGGCTTGCATTTATATAGCACCTTTCACAATCTGAGAACATTCCCAAGCCATGAAGGACTTTTAAATTGCAGTCATTGTTATTACGAAGGGATATGTGAAAGTCTGAAACAGTGATGAAATTAATGACTAGATAAACTGTTCTTTAGTAATGTTCATCGAGGGATAAATATTGGCTAGGATACTAGAAGATTCCCCTATTCTTCTTTGAAATTCTGGGATGGGGTCTTTAGAATCCACTTGAGAGAGGTACAGAGAAGGTACCTTGGTTTAACATTTCATCTAAGACCAGCCTAGATTATGTGCTCAAGTTTCTGTAGTGTTATTTCAACCCATGACCTGCATACTCAAATACAGGAGTATTGCAGTAAGCCACGGCTAACAATTTAAAGAGAAGGAAGCAAATGAAGAGTAGCTGTTGTGAGTTTAAATCAAATTTGTCAGTATACGATACAATAAATTGTCTCAGAACTGTTGGCAATCTATGTCTTCCCCCTATCCAAATAAATGGCCAGTGGATTCTGGATAGTGATCAGTGCTTGGAAATCTTCACAAGAGTCACTTGATCCTAAGGTCATTGCTCAGTGTTTTTGTTTATTTTCCTCCAGGTGACCAATATGCAACCCTGCAGTTTTACATCTGCTCACAGCAACTGTTTAAAAAACAACTACATATCATCACAGGGTTGAGATCCAATGTGTCTTGCACAATCACACCTCCAACCAGTATCATTCATAATTGTACACCACCTCTAAATATAGAAAATGGAACACACCATTACTCGACCTGAATTGTATCACATTCATTCACAGGCAGTTATGTTACCTTCTTTAGTGTGAGTCCCCTGCCAGCACTAGTGGTAGATCCAATCTTCATCAAGATCTAAATACTTTGCTTTGATATGTTGATGCCTGTCTTTCACTTAGCTCTATGATCGATACCATATGTAATTGTCCTTTAATTTTTTTTAATGTGTTCTTGGAATATGACATTTACATAGCTGACATTTATTGCCTCTCCAAGGGTGTGTACCATAAAGTCTTGTTGAGTTGCTGCAATGACCCATATGGCCAGCACTGGTGTAAGCCATGATGGTTTTTAAATAAACTGAGGTGGTACTGATTTGCCTCAAAATGATCCTTTTTATCTGGAGCCTTTGGAATGTAAATGAGGAGGGGAAAGGTTACTTGCAGACACAGGTGACAGGGTTCCAGCATTCTTGAAAAAATGAGGAAGAGAATATCAATGCTGGGTGTCTTGAAAATTGAAGAAAATTATTGGCAAATGAAAAGACTGGCACAGTATTGAGCGAGGTGGAAAGACTACTATGAGCATAGGACCTGCCTTTGGGCACAGCAGGCAAGATGATGACAATGTCTTGTACTAGTTGACGTTGAAGGCAGCACGGTAGCACAAGTGGATAGCACTGTGGCTTCACAGCGCCAGGGTTCCAGGTGTTGCTCTTATTAGCCTTAGTTTTATTAGCTCTAATTCTGTCACTTTGCTCACGAGTCGCCAGGTATCTTTCTGATACCGCCACGTGGTTCAAGCTCGAGTTATGATTAATAAGACAGCACACCGCTTAGTAAGAGTAAAATCAACGGTCATTTATTATATACAGCAATCAATACTTATACAATAATCCTACTTTCTAGACTACTATCTACCACTACAGGCCAATACTTAACTTGGGGGATGGCCCACCAGTTCAGGGAAACGAATGGCTTATCGAATTGGGTCTGGCCTGCGGGATTCAAAGGCTGATACAGGTCGATGGCTAGGAGTCTCTATCAGGTAGCGATCGCTGGAGTCAAACCTACGGTTTCTTGTCGATGGTTCTTGCGAAGGTTGCGAGCGGGAGAGAAGGGTCGATCTGAACTTGGCCCCTATCTTTATAGTTCCCAGGGGCTTCCCGCCTCTCGGGGTGGACCTTGACCCTGGTCCCAAGTGATTTGACTTGGTCCCAATCACTGGGTTCGATATGCTCCAATAATGGGGCGATTCCTTGATCGGGGGGTGGTCGTTCACCTTTCTTTGTCTCGGCCACTGCTGGCGCCGAGAGATCTGGATCGGCTTTCAATTGCTAATTTGTTGCAATCGTTCCCGGGGATCGCCGATTAAACTGTAGATGGCTGGGTTGATGTGCTGCTAATGGTTGCAGGTATCGATCTGGGCCGACTTCCCCAGAGCCAAATACGCTGTTCTGTCTGCAGCTGTCCGTTTGTGCCCTGTTGGCTGCTTTTCCCATCAGCCTTTTCGGTTAGCCATTTTACATCGGGTTTTGGCCAAATTAATCGGGAATCAGCCATTTTAGGTGGCTACATTCCCTCCGTGTGATCTTAATGCGAAGCGTGAAGGAGCACATAAATTTTGTCCTTTCCGTTCCCTGACCGGGGGGGGGACACCTCCTACATGGCCACTACTCTGACCCTAGCTATGCACCAAAATGTTTTACCTAAACAATTCTAAGGGCGCTATGTCAGGCAGGGGCATGCATCTACAAAATAAAAAACTTGGAACCTCTAATTTTACCTAAATACACTATACTCACTAAACATTGCATTATCCTATCTTCCTAAAACATACAACAACAATCATAACATTCAATATACTCTTTCCTGGCTTGGCAGTCAAGCTCAGGATCATACATTTTTTTTGGTTTATGACCGGTTTTGAATATCTTTTATTTACAGAAAAATGCAAGTGCATGTTCTTTATTATCGTGTTCTAGGTCGCGGGGGCCGGGGGTCTGGTCATAACCGAATATAGGGGATCGGATCCGATATACCAGGGTCCGAGCGTGGTACGCTCTCCTTCTCCATTTGCGGAGGCGCATAGTCTGCACTGCACAGCAGAGTATCGCCAACGCTAACAGTGCTTCAATTACGTAAAACAGGGAGTACCAGGTTATGAATCTGGCACGCCAGGAAGATGCAGTGTCGCTGGTGACTGGGCCCTCGGTACTGCGGGGCAGTGAAACATTAACGGCAGGGGAGTTTGGAGTAATGGGGTCCGCGTTCCCGCGCAACCAAATGTCCAATAAAAAGATTTTGATCATGATGAAAGAAGTCCTCATGGCTGTCCTCTTTCTTTTCTTTCTTTGTCTTCTCTGTTTTCTCCGGTCCTGGAGCTTCTGGGGTTCTGTAAAACAAGCATAGTACCTGTAACTACCTTGGTTTAATATCCGGTATGTTAGTGTGTCTGTCCTTTTTGGGGCCAATTATACCCTTATAATTGGTCACTATGTGTAACCCCCTTATTTTTTTTTCAAAACAAATTTTAGGACACGGCACAAGTCCCAATGAGGGGCCAGTGCTGATTTACCATCCCAATGTTCCAGGATGTAAATAGCATATGGCAGCAACCTAAAGGTCGCCAAAAAAAAAAACTTTTTGAAATGAAAATGTCAAATGAGGTGCGTATGGGCCGCGACGGGTAAGATTTGGATGGAGTCCCCGGGTAGGACGGCTACCAATGCCGTATCTCCCCTACCCGAGCGTGTTTGACCAACGGGGGGGGTCCCCAGGCAGGGCGGGTCTCATGCCGTTTCTCCACTGCCTGAGCAACCGACAAGAACGGACAAAAATGTAGTCATCGTGGTGGGGCTGCTATAGTGATTCTATCCTCGAATCAGAAGAGCAGTTACGATCGGGCGTCTGGTACCCGAACCAGTATCAGCTGAAAAGCTAGTTCCTTTGAACGAGCGTGTGGTCCAGGTATCGTGTGGTTGACCAGGTATCTGCAGATAAGCTAGTTCCATTGAACAAGCGTCTGGTCTGTTGACCAGATATCTGTGGACAAGTTGGTACCACTGAACAAGCGTCTGGAAAAAAATTCTCCTGTTGGACAAACAACACTAAACAAACGTACAAACAACATAAAACATCCTGCAGGTTCCATCAGGAAGGACAACACTTCTCCCAAGTGTTTCCTTTAAATCATCATGTGGACACCTCCGTTCTCTGTTGCGAACAGGGTCGCAAAGGGGTTGGCGGCTTGGGAATCCGACTCGAGGTCGTCACCTTCTCCTGGGTGCCAAACTGGAGTGAATTAAGGCTGAGAGGGCTGCGTGGTGTGAGTTGGGGTTGCTTTCGTCGTTGCGGACGAGTCTGTAGGAATTGTTGCGGTGCCAATGGGTTGCGTCGAGTTGTGTGGGGACAAAGTCGGGGTCGTCCGTGTGGTTCGGTGGTCAGTGGTGGGATTTGTTTAGAAAAGTGATCATGAAGGGATCACTGGAGTCAAAATCGGAGTCGCTGGGTGTGGGTCCGGTTGTATGGGGATAGTAGGGAGGTGTGCTGTGGCTATCGTCCGAGTCACAGTCGCTGTCTCTGCTGCTGCAGTCTGTGGGCGTTCCTGGGCAGAGTGTAGATTTTGGGGGTGGAGTCAAGGGCGAGTCCCGTGTCTGGGCTGGACGTGGTGGGGGTTGGTCTGGTTACGTTGGCTGTGGGCGGGGTGTGGTCTGCTGCGTCAAGCATGACGTGGTGGACGTGGTTTGACTGTGCTCCATAAACCTTTAACTGGTTTATATGAAACCACGCAGTCTTACCATTTGGGTATTTGATTTTATATACCGATGGGCTTACTTTATCCGTAATGGAATACGGACCCGAGTATTTCGGAGACAGGAATGTGCTGGGGTTATACACAGACAACATCACTTGTTGTCCTATATCATACTCCGTTGCATGTACTGCCTTATCAAAACAGGCCTTGCTCTGTTTCTTTTTGGTGCCCAATTTAACTGCGGCTGCTAACTGAGCCGTTTTTACATTAGCAACTAATTGCTCAACGGCTTTCTCGTGGGCGAGGGCCGTAACTTCAGTGCTGGTCAGGTCTAAACCTAACAAGTATTCTGTCCCTTTCATGGGGCGTCTGGTCATGAGGGTGTGTGGGGTGTAACCTGTGGAGGTGGAAACAGTGTTACACAGAAACATCAGTGCAAAGGGGAGGACTGAATCCCAAGTGGTGGTGTTCTGCTGGACCATTTTTCTGAGGGTAGTTTTTAGGGTCCAATTCATGCGCTCCACTATACCACTCGACTGTGGGTGGTACGCAATGTGAAATTTTTGGGTTATGCCAAATATTGTGAGGACGTTCTGCATGACCCGTCCCGTAAAGTGAGAACCTTGGTCCGATTCAATACTGCGGGGGAGTCCCCATCTTGTAAAGATGTGGTGGGTTAGGATCTTGGCTGTGGTTTTCGCGGTGTTGGTGCGGGCTGGAAATGCTTCCACCCACTTTGTAAAAGTGTCTATGACCACCAGAACATATTTATAGCCATTCCTGCAAGGGGGCAATGGACCTATGAAATTGATCTGGAGGTTAGTCCAGGGGCCGTTAACGGGTCGGGTGTGGCTGAGTTGTGCCTTTTTGGCATATCTATCTGGGTTGTTCTGTGCGCAGATGAGGCAATTCTCAATGTAATGGGATACATCTTCCTTGAGATTTGGCCACCAACAAAGCTGTTTGAGGTGGGCTGTGGTGGGATCGATTCCCTGGTGTCCATGACCATCATGGAATAAACAGAATAATTGGTTCCTATCCTGCTCAGGAACTACATAAAGGGTGTCCTTTAACACCACACCGTCATGTGTGGTCAGTGTATTTCTGAACCTCTCGTAGGAGGCTGGAAACTTCCCTTTCACGATCTCCGTGAGAGCGCTATCCGGCTTCTGGGCCTCTACTAGACCTTCGATCCTAGTCTGCGTGACCTGAACTGCACTCACTGGCGTGCTTTCGGGGGGCTTCCAAAAGTACCCATGTCTGGATCCTGCCTTAGCCAGTGCGTCGGCCTCTCCATTTCCAGGGGGGGAGGAACGATGGTGGCTGCGGATTTTTATCATGCCAAAAGTCCTGTCCTTGGCTTTTTGCTAAATATGGCGGAGTAATGGGGCTGAGGGGAGGGGTTTTCCATCCGCGGAAACAAATCCTCTTGTTTCCCAGAGGGGCAGAAATTCAGTGAGGCTGTTGCAGACATATAGGCTGTCTGAATATATGTCTGCTAGGCTGAGGAAGGAATCTGCGTGCTCTACAATGCATGCGATCTGCCGCCTGCGCGCCTAAGTGTCCGGGTAATTTTAATGCGATTTCCTCGAGGGCGCGTCCCTGCGCGTCCTCAACATAAATCCCACAACCTGTTATGCGTTGCCCATCTAAGACTGTGGAAGATCCATCCACATAGATCCTAATGGGGTCACACGTGTCCGGGTGAGGGGGGCTCTGAGATGGAGTGGCTAGTTTTCTGGGGGGTGTTTTCGCGATAAAGGGGCCTGTATTATGGTGGGGAGAGATGATTTCACACTCATGGGGGGTTCCGGGGTACTGTAAATTGTCCGCTAAGTATGTGTGAGTCTTTGTCCGTTTGACTGTGATGTCCCGTCCTTGCAAGAGAAGGGTCCACCTAGCATCTAAAATTCGGGAGGCATAAGCCACGGGTCTTAGCTGGTCATGCCGTTCCAGCAGGAGCATGGCTGAAAGGGTGCGGTCTGTGGTCGCTACCTCTATGGCGTAAGGGGCAAGCGGGTCTGGAACTTGTAGTGCGGGGGCGGCTATGAGCGCCTGTTTTAATGATTCCACAGCATCCGTATGCTGCGGAAGCCATTCCCAGGGGGCTCCCTTCTTTAGGAGGTCTGAGAGGGACGTTGCCTTGCTGGCGAAACAGTCAATGTGGTTTCTGCAGTAGCCAACCAGTCTTAAAAACGACCGGAGGGCTGAAACGTTCTGGGGAAGGGGTAATTTAGCGATCGAGTCAATTCTTTTTGTGCTCGATCTCGCGTTTGCCGTGTGTGATAATAATACCCAAATATACCACTTTTTCTTCCAATATCTGGGCCTTTTTGGGGTTTACTTTACATCCAATGGAATGTAACAATTCCAGGAGTTCGGAATAGAAGCTCAATGTGCTCTTCCTTTGTGTCTGTCTGCAGTAGTAGATCATCTACATACTGTACCAGACATTCGGGGCGAGAAAATTTTGCTAGTCCATTTGCCAGCTGTCGGTGGAAAATGGAGGGGGAGTTGTGGAAGCCTTGTGGCAGGGATGTCCACGTGTCCTGCAGCGCTCGGAAAGTGAAGGCAAATTTATACTGGCACGTCTTTGCCAGTGGAATGGACCAGAATCCATTACTGACGTCCAAAACCGTGAAATATCGGGCATGGAATCCCTGTTTGAGCATGGTCTCGGGACTTGTTGCTACAGTGGGAGCTGCTGCGGGGGTGACTTTATTGAGTTCCCGATAATCAATGGTCAAGCGCCATGATCCGTCGGGCTTTCTCACTGGCCAAATCGGGGCATTATTAGTTGAGGCTACCGATCTTAGTACACCCTGCTCTAATAAGCTCTCTATAAACTTTAGGATTTCTCCCTCTGCTTCTAGGGGGAATCCGTACTGCTTTTGGGGTCCAGGGTCCGGTCCTGTTATTTGTACGGAGCCAGTCATCCGTCCACAGTCATGCTTGTGGGTCGCGAATGCTGCCCTGTTTTTTTTTTTTTTTTTTTTTTTTGCAGGACTGCCCTAACCTGTCGGTCCGTGCTGAGCGTGGTGGAGTTGAACCAAAACTCGCCTACTGCGCTAATTTTGTTCATGTAGTCCCCTATGGTGAGCGTTGCGGGTGCTCTAGCGGATTTTGCCATCTTCCAGACACACTGGTTGACTGGATCGAAAGATAGGTGGTGGGAATTCGTAAAGCCGATTCCCAGAATGTGTTCTGCTGTGTGGGGCAGGTCGACTAAAACTACGGGGTATTTTGTGGTAATGGTTCCTATTTGAATGGGTACAGGGGCTGTGATGTGTCCCTGCTGTGAGTGGCCTGTGAAGCCGCTGAGGGTGATAGTGGCTGTAGTGGGCCACGTGTCCTGACCAAGGGTGGAGGAATTTAAGGTGGTGCGGGACCCTCCTGTGTCCCAAAGAAACTCGATAGGCTGTCCCCGAATTGTTGCTGAGACTACGGGTCGTCCTGACCTATCCCAAAGGGTATCGCAGACCCAAATGGGGGAGCCTGTACACCGTCAGTCCGTTCCGGTCAAGTCTGTCTGATCCGACCGGGCGCTAACGCTATGTATGGGCTCTGCCTTTTTCTTACTGAGAGTGCCTGTCTGTTGGGCTCTCTGTGGCTTTTTAGGGGCATTGCACTTTTTGGCAAAATGTCCCAACTGTCCACAGTTGTAACATTCTTGCGGTTTTGCTGGGGAGCTGCTCTTTCCCTCATTTACCCAGGCGGGGTTGTGAGGAGTGGTTCTTACTGCCTGCATGTCTGCGGCGGCTTGCTTTTCCTCGGGGGTTTTAGAGGCGGGTTTATTGTGAACAGACTGTTCCCAAACGCGGGACAATCTTTTAACCACCCACTTCTCATTATGAGCCTCCTCCGAGGGATCATAATTACTACAGGCATTCTGTCCTGCCTCTGTGGCATGGGAGCTAAGGGTGCGGGTCCATTTGGCCATATTTCTGGGGACAAATGGGCACAGTCTACGTCTCCGAAAACGGCTTCAAAGTGAATCCACAAACGTCCTGCGAACGCTGTGGGGTGTTCAGACTTCTTCTGTCTGCACTTATTTAGGCCACCTACGGGGTCACCCCGGTTATACCCGATCGCATCAAGGATCGCGGTATGCATTTCTGCAAGGGTGCCTCCTCCTACGTTCTATGGGTCGGGAAGGGCTGCAGCTACCGATGGGTCTAAGCTTAGAACCATGAGCTTTACATGCTCTCTCTCATCCAGGCCATACATGGTCGCCTGATGTTTGACGGTGGCAAAGAAATGGTGTGGGTCTGAAGCGGGGAGGAACGGTGTGATTTTCGCACACGCGTCCCGTAATTGGGTCACTGTGAGGGGGGTGGAATATAGGAATTCCGCCTCGTCTGATGTGGCTGTGCGGTGGGTTGTTACAGGGTTCATCGGAGCCTGAACGACCTGCTGTGTGTGGGGTGGGGGTGCTTTTCTCCTTTGGGGCTTTCCCTGCGCACATGTTCCCTGAACATATCTCTGCGCTGTCTCCTGTAATTCTTCCCAATCAGGGCCGTCTTCCTGGTCTAAACTTTCCCCAAAGGCTTCTAGGAATCCCTTTTGGACAGAAAGCATTGATTGCAGGTCTGCAATTTGGTTCCGGCATTTCGCATGGTCTATGATACTCTGCCTTTGTTCCATAGTTGCAGCGTGGAGCGCTCTCAAGGCTGCCTTGAGATCACTACATTGCTTTTGTAGCGTCTCCACCTGCTTCTCTGTCTCTTTCTTTACCAGGACTGCACGCTGCGTGTCCTGATAAGCCTTCTCGTACTGGGACTGGAAACTACTCAAATGCGCCAGACAAGACTGGTGACCCCGTTTGGCGTCAGCCACCTCTTCGTCCTTTGCTGCCAATTTCCTCCTTAACTCTAAATTCTCTTTCTCCACCTCGCGTACATCGACTTTACTCATACGGTGTATGCCCTCTACTTCTTTGCGGAGCGTCCTGACGACCTCCTCTGTGCTTCGCAATTGTGCCAGACAGGGCACAATTGCCATCGGCTTGCGCGCTTTTGCTAAGCTCTTCTTATGGATTTCACTCATGTTCTCCCACCAAGTATGCCCTATACTTCCGAGACCTGAGTCGTCATTACTGCAGAAATCATTCCACATGGGCCATCCTTTGCCCTTGAGGTATTTCCGAATTTCCTCCTCCCAAATGGGACATTGTCCCACTCTACTGCTGCTGGTCGCTGCGACCGCAAATTCTTCGGGATTCATGAGGCGTTGCATTGCCTGCATGGCCATCTCTCCTATCTGCTTGCTTTGGTCGAATTTGGAACATGGGCTAAGGTGGTGTCGTAGATGCGGGTACGGCTTGCGCTAATTTCCGAAAATACAGACTTCCGACAGTTTTGACGCAACAAAAATCTATCAGTTTTACCTTATAACCCTGTTAGTTTCGCATGCGCATACACACTTCCGAATTGTGAATTATTAATCAGAACCGCTTGAACACTTGTGGGGTTTTTTTTGTTTCCAATTGGATTCTATTCAAATTTCTTGGGTTTTCCCGGAGTGATTTTCCACTTCTAGATCGGGTCCCACCAGAGTCGCCAATTTGTTGCTCTAATTAGCCTTAGTTTTATTAGCTCTAATTCTGTCACCTTTGCTCACGAGTCGCCAGGTATCTTTCTGATACCGCGACGTGGTTCAAGCTCTAGTTATGATTAATAAGACAGCACACCGCTAGTAAGAGTAAAATCAACGCTCATTTATTATATACAGCAATCAATACTTATACAATAATCCTACTTTCTCGACTACTACCTGCCACTACAGGCCAATACTTAACTTTGGGAATGGCCCACCAGGTCAGGGAAACGAATGGCTTATCGAATTGGGTCTGGCCTGCGGGATTCAAAGGCTGATACAGGTCGATGGCTAGGAGTCTCTATCGGGTAGCGATCGCTGGAGTCAAACTTACGGTTCCTTGTCGATGGTTCTTGCGAAGGTTGCGAGCAGGAGAAGAAGGGAGAGAAGGGTCGTTCTGAACTTGGCCCCTATCTTTATAGTTCCCGGGGGCTTCCCGCCTCTCGGGGCGGACCTTGACCCTGGTCCCAAGTGATTTGACTTGGTCCCAATCACTGGGTTCGATATGCTCCACTAATGGGGCGATTCCTTGATCGGGGGGTGGTCGTTCACCTTTCTTTGTCTCGGCCACTGCTGGCGCCGAGAGGTCTGGATCGGCTTTCAATTGCTCATTTGTTGCAATCGTTCCCGGGGATCGCCGATTAAACTGTAGATGGCTGGGTCGATGTGCTGCTAATGGTTGCAGGTATCGATCGGGGCCGACTTCCCCAGAGCCAAATACGCTGTTCTGTCTGCAGCTGTCCGTTTGTGCCCTGTTGGCTGCTTTTCCCATCAGCCTTTTCGGTTAGCCATTTTACATCGGGTTTTGGCCAAATTAATCGGGAATCAGCCATTTTAGGTGGCTACACAGGTTCGATTCCCCGCTGGGTCACTGTCTGTGCGGAGTCTCACGTTCTCCCCGTGTCTGCATGGGTTTCCTCTGGGTGCTCCGGGTTCATCCCACTGTCCAAAGACATGCAGGTTAGGTGGATTGGCCATGATAAATTGCCCTTAGTGACCAAAAAGGTTAGATGGGGTTATTGGGTTACGGGGATAGTGGAAGTGAGGGCTTAAGTGTGTCGGTGCAGACTCGATGGGCCGAATGGCCTCCTTCTGCACTGTATGTTCTGTGTTACCTCTGAACTATGTTACCTCATAGTTGCCCTGAAATAGCAGCTCACTGCAGCCATAAGACAGATAAGGATGGCAGGTTTGTTACCTATGAATAATTTTGCTTTTTACAACAATCCTGTTGGCTTCATGGTAATAGATTTCATAGAATTTACAGTGAAGAAGGAGGCCATTCAGCCCATCGAGTCTGCACCGGCCCTTGGAAAGAGCACCCTACCCAAGCCCACACCTCCACCCTATCCCCATAACCCAGTAACCCCACCTAACCGTTTCGGACACTAAGGTTAATTTATCATGGCCAAATCACCTAGCCAGCACATCTTTGGACTGTGGGAGGAAACCGGAGCACCCGGAGGAAACCCACACAGGCATGGGAAGAACATGCAGACTCCGCACAACAAGTGACCCAAGCCGAGAATTGAACCTGGGACCCTGGAGCAGTGAAGCAACAGTGCTACCCACTGTGCTACCATGCCCCCCGTTCACTTTTACTGATATCACCTTTTTATTCCCAGATTTCTTTTAAACTGAATTCAGTTTCTCAAATTGCCATTCTGGGATTTGAATTCCTGCTCTCCAGATTACCGGTCTCCCAGACATTCCATATAAGTTTTGCAAATTCCAACATCAAAGTCTCCTGTGACACCAGGAATTACATTTGTCTCTGCCATTGGTTTCCTTTCCTGCCTGGTTGCTTGGGGCTCTTATCCATGACTCCACCCTAATGATCATTCTTCCTAATGAAACTTGACATTGAGCTGAGAAAGTGAAGTTGGGGTGGCGTAGGGAAGTTGTCACAGCAGAACTAATGGACAGGAAAATTAAACTTGAATTGTACTATGCTTTGACATATGGGGAGCACGGAAGCACAGTGGTTAGCACAGTTGCATCACAGCTCCCGTCTTGGATCACTGTCTGTGAGGAGTTTGCACTTTGTCCCTGTGTCTGCGTGGGCTTCCTCCGGGTGCTCTGGTTTCCTCCCATAGTCCAAAGATGTGCAGGTTATGTGGATTGGCCATACTAAATTGCCCTTAGTGTCCAAAAAAGGTTGGGTTGGGTGGGGTTACGGGGATGGGGTGGAGGTGTGGGCTTGGGTAGGGTGCTCTTTCCAAGGGTCGGTGCAGACTCGATGGGCCGAATGGCCTCCTTCTGCACTGTAAATTCTATGACTCAAAAGTTTTCATTTTTATTAAAATAAGAATTATTCAAGCTGCAAACAACAATAGATTTGGGGTTTACGTAGCATGACTATCGCATCTTGCATGTTAGCTTAGCTCGGTTGGAAGCACTCAAATATGAGTCAGAAGATCGTAGGTTTAAGCCCCACTTCAGGTACTTAAGCACATAACCTAGTCTGACACTCCAGTGCAGTACTGATGGCATGTTGCACTGTGGGAGGTACCGCCTTTCTAATGAGACATTCAGATGAGATATCCGCACGTTCAGTTTGATACAAAAGACCAAAGAAGAAGGGGAAAGGGGAGGTTTCTGTGATCTGGCCTACAACTAGCACCCAGCCAACACCACAAAGAAGGTGACCTATATCTTAAAAGTGTACAAATTGAGTGCTGCATTTTCCCATAAAGCAGCATTTCGTTGAGGCATCTGAAGGCTGTGCAAGACACTACATAAATATAAGTTTATTTATTGCAATGCTGCACTATTATAGTGTACATGGTATTGCTTGTTAAATTGTGAAATCGGTCATCTTATTAATTGCATTATGCTGCATCAGTTAATTGTTTAAATAGAAAGGTCTGAAACATGGTTTAGGATTTATAAATTCATAATAAATTTCTTAGCTTTGATTTCCATCAGTACTCCCAAAGTGACCCTGAAACTGACATTAAAATTCCTGGAGAAGTTCTAACATTCTTCATTCAACAAGTCATAAAATAGATCTTATATCATGGTGTCTCTATTGTACTGTGGTATTTACTGAATCTGCATTCTTCAAATTTGACTAATTGTAACATCATAATTGAGCAGTTGAATTGCTGCGCTGTCCTTAATTCTGAGGCTGCAACCAGGGCGTATTGCTGGACACATTAGAAAGCACTTTAACCTTCACCCGGCTTTTGCTGAATTTGGAGTTTTTGATGCAAAAAGTGAAAGAGTGTTTCATTCCTTAGTATTCCTCACCTTAGGAAACCTTCTTGGAAGTAAAACAATTTTAAAGAGAAGTTTCCCAAGTCAGAGAAAATGAATGTCTTGGCTAAACCAATGCTTGATTTCCAGGAACAACATTCAGCACATGTCCTCTGGTGGATGGCTGGCTTTCTGGTCAGTTCTAATACAAGTTTGTTTTGTCACATGGGATGGAAGAGAGGACTGTACTGAAATTATCAGAGCTCTATCACAAGGAGCAAGAGCAGTTTTGTTACAGATAGAAAGTGTTTCGGTACCCAGACCAGACCCCAGTTTATATTCGGAAACCGGACAAGACCCCAACAATTTTTCAATTTGTAAACTGTGAGAAAAGGATGCTTCGCTCCAGGGGAAATTTCACTGACACCTAGAAATCTTTTATATTCAAACAAGTTTTATTATTAACACAGGATTCACCCCATTAACACCCAAAGGAAAACAGCTTTTTAATTCACAGTCAAATAGTTCTTAAAAAAAATAAAGTCAGGTCTTTGAGTTTACTTTCTCATCGACTTTTAAAATTTAAATTTAACAAATCCATACACAGGTCAAATGCCACTCATTAATACAGTTAACACATAGTGGCTTACAGATTTATTCACCAAGTCCTTGGGAGATTTAGACAAACACAAAGAGTGTTTGAAAAACACAACTCCTTTCCTCAGAATTCAGAGCAGAACTCTACAAATGAAACTAAAAACAACAGACACAGGGCAGGGCTGAAAATAAAACTAAAAACAGATCCAGCCTGTCTCATGCGTGACATCACAGACTGCCTACCTGTTAACTTCTTAATCAGAGCTTTATCAGGCATATAACTTAACTTGAGTGATTTTAATAACATTACTACAACAGACACATAATACAATATATATAAAACTATCCAACATTCGTCACAAAAGCTTAAGACCAGAAATAAAGGCAGATGGAGATATGAATATAAACACATATCTATAGCAAAACCAAAAATAAGTTATATTGTACCTTATGTCTCGGGGTTTTCCAAAGAGTTTCACAGCTAATTAATTCCTTTTGTGAAGTACAACCATCTACATTCAACAAAGTACACAACAGGATATTACCTGTTTTTGGTGGGTGTTAAACAGTGACCGGATCATCATGCAAACCATGGAATTCTTAACATTATCTGAACAACCAAAACAGGTGGACAAGGCCTCAGATCATCCCACCTAAAGGATAGATCCTCCAAAATGCAGTACTGTGTTCAAATATCAGCGTAGAGTGTAGTCCTGGAGTTGGATTTGAACCAATGCTTTCTGAGCCAATAGAGCTAATGCTCCCAACTAAGCAATTATAAAATATCAAAAGGTGAGGATTGAAGATGGGGGAAACAAAAAAAGATGATACTTGGTAATATTGTGATTTGAAGGTTAATTATAAATGGAGTCACTTTGACACATCAAGTATGCTGAACGTCACAAGACATGCATCTAATTTCTGCATCAACATTGTAACCAAGGCTGTCATCTGTGTCATGATATCCACATTAACATATCATGGTGTAATCACACACAACACACTGATGGACAGGTAGTTGGACCAACCAACACACAAACAACATCGCAGCCAATCACCAGTGAGAGCACACGCACTATAAAACAGGGAACACCACAGTTCCCGCTCATTCTACCAGGAGATAGCACAGAGCTCACAGCGTGCCACTCAGACATACACCATGTGCTGAGTGCCTCACTAAGATAGTGCTAGGGCTGGGTCCACAGGTTAGTTGGTGAAGTACGAACCACAGCCAGAAATTAATAGTTATTATTGTACAGAATAATAAAACAGAGTTGTACCATCTACAACCATGTTGGTTCGTTTGTGTATCGGAACACCCAACACTACAATCTGCACTAACATTCATATCGTAATCAGTAGCCTTAATCCTTTCCTTTAAAGGTCTTGTGTTGTCGTTGTTAAACTGACAGTCTTGACCTTCAAAAACTTCTTGGGTATTCTTGAAATGAAATGAAAATCGCTTATTGTCACAAGTAGGCTTCAAATGAAGTTACTGTGAAAAGCCCCTAGTCGCCACATTCCGGCGTCTGTTCGGGGAGGCTGTTACGGGAATTGAACCGTGCTGCTGGCCTGCCTTTGTCTACTTTCTGTGCTAAACAGCCCCTGGAACTATAGTCTTGGAACTATATCAGCCAAATTTGCCAAGATTGAGCTTAGGTGCATGAGGAAAGTTCCCTTGGAGGAAACCCAGCATTATCGTGTTTTCATTGTGGCAAAGATCCTTCAAGAGGAAAAATCAATTTTTTTTACCAATTAAGCATTAGCTAGACCCCTATTACTAAAGAGTAATCAAGAGTTTAGTGCTCAATGGAAGGTTGTTCAGAAAAATCATGGTGGCCCTGCTGCACTTAGTATGGCGGTATTTGAAGAAGCCCATTGTGGCATGAGTGCCAGGTCATGCTCCAAATTAAAGCAAGTCTCCAAAACTCCTCTCTTCCTGCTGGATCTCCCTCTGATATTGAAGGTGTGTATTTATTTATTCTCCTGTGTAAAACTATCCTGATCTAAAGCTAACTTTAAAAAATGTATTCATTTATGGGATATGGGCGTCGCTGGCTAGGTCAGCATTTATTGGCCATCCCTAATTGCCCTTTAAGGTGATAGTGAGCCGCTTTCATGAACCCCTGCAGTCCATGTGGTGTAGATACACCACATGCTGAGATTTGGAATGAAGCACGGTACAGAATTCAGACCTCAACAGTATTTATAGATCTTGGGGCTCATCACAGCACAGTTTATGATGAAGGGTGAAGCTCAGGGTCTTGCAATGATCACACTTCAAGAGACACTTTATTTTTCCAGAATGTTGAAATCAACTATGAGATAACTAGAGATCTAAAATGGTGGCTCCCAGTGGTTCCTGGGTAGATGCATCATCTCGTGTGATGCTGAGAAAAGTCCTGAATGTGGGAAAAGGTTGTGCAGGCAGGGTGTGGGGTAGGGGCGATGCGAAGGTGGGAAAATTGTTTCTGGTTCTTATTCCTCATCAAGAAAATGCAAGTGTATGAGAGTTGTACAGGAGAGGCGGGTGATGCCCCCTCTCTTGCTGACACTTAGACCAGGTTCAAACATTGAGGGAACCATTTGGTTGGCACTGTATGCCATCACAATTGGAACCTTTGTGGGAGGAGTAAAGCAAACAAAAGGCTTGAACAGTGTTATTCCTATATAAACTTTCGCAAATCATTTGACATGTCTTTTCACTCATGCCAAGATGAAAAGTGAGGCACTCTGATTATTATATTTAGTCTTTAAGGTTTATTAATCACTCAAGGCTCCTGAAGGAAAGGGCAGGAAAAAGACCTCTGCTCCATCCAGCCTTGTTTCACACAACTGCAATGCCTTGGGAATCACACTACCTACACTTCCCACCCTGCTCAGGATCCAATCCTACTCTCTCAAGGAGAGCCAAAAAACAATTAAAACCTGATGCACGATTAATCACGACTGAAACGAGATTGTAGTCCAATTGAAGGCTTTAATGAACAAGTAGTGACCCCAGCAGCTCCGGTACAGAATGACTACTGTGGGTGAAACACAGACTCTTATGCTCCGCCAGCTGGGCGGAACCAGCAGGCAGGTTCCACCACTCATACTACAGTATAAGGTACATCCCACCTAGGTACCGTGATACCCCTAATGTAGCCTACCACAAAACCCTCTCCAATTTGGGGCGGCCTGATGGTGTGTAAATTTTAAAATTCCTCTC
The DNA here is from genome assembly GCF_047496885.1 of Scyliorhinus torazame. Taxonomy (NCBI): domain Eukaryota; kingdom Metazoa; phylum Chordata; class Chondrichthyes; order Carcharhiniformes; family Scyliorhinidae; genus Scyliorhinus; species Scyliorhinus torazame. The sequence goes on along the minus strand of NC_092724.1, from coordinate 67,533,240 downwards.
CAAGTCCCTTGGTGAATGAAATTAGTCCAGGACACTACCCTGGCTCTGATTAACTTTACAGCAGAACCACCCTTTGCACAAGGAATTCAGAGAATTGGTCTCCACTGCATAAACCAGCAATCTGTTCCAAGGATTCTCCATTCTCTGGGAAAAGAAGGACTTTTTGATATTTAACCTCGTTCTGCCCTTGCATAACTTGTAGGAATGACCACTGATTCTATTCTAACCTACTCTGTTGGTAAACTTCCTATAGCAACAAAGTTTTGTGAGAAGCAGGTGGAAAATTAAACAATTTGTACGGCCAAAAATGGAGACTTGGGATTTAAATCTTGTTTTGCACAAATTCCTACCTCTCTTTAAACCTCTGGTATCTTGTCATCTTCCATTATGTGTTAATATAATCAGGTTCCTCACTTCAGATTCACCCAGTTTTATAATTCAAGGCAAATGGATACTGATGGAACAACTATAGATGCCCAATCTTTCTTAGAATTCAGCCCCTCTGCAACACTTTGCCCCTGCTGACACTAGTTGTGAAGGTGCGAGTCACTGTTTGAAGTGTAAATCATTGCAATAATTATTCTTTCATGGGTAACAGCTGAAGATTTCTGTTTAATATTGCAACGAGGTGTTTTGGAGTTTATCCCAAGATTTCCTCGCGATATCACTGCGCCGTGTAGAATGAGGTTAACTGGACCAAAACACTTGCTGCCAGTTTAAGCTGACATGTTAAGACAATATTGTTGCCTCACGGCGCCGGGGACCCAGGTACGATCCCACCCCCGGGTCACTATCCGTGTGGTGTTTGCACATTCTCTCCGTGTCTGCGTGGGTCTCACCCTCACAACCCAAAAAGAAATTAAATGAAATATGAAATGAAATATGAGATATGCAAAGTAGGTGAAGTTGCTAAATTGCCCCTTAATTGGGAAAAGAAAGAATTGGGTACTCTAAAATTATTATTTTTAAAAAGAGAAAACGACTGGATAGAGGGCCCCAGCATGGCTACAGTGTGACTACAGCCAAATGTTTCCTCATCTGGTTTCCCATTAGCAAATAACTGATATTTACAGAGCCTGACTATTCCCTGTAGATTTATCTAATCCCATGTTCGTAGTTTGTAATATTTCGGAACAAACGTTCAGCTAAACTCATCTCCCTCAAGTCAGCACCTTCGAAGGAAACTTAGGACTATGGTCACACTGCAGTCATATGGGATCATTTATGAATAACCAAAACTTGTACAGGAATTGAACCTGTGTTGTTGGCCTCACTCTGCATCACGAACCAGCTGTCCAGCCAACTGAATTAAACCATGGTGCTACAGAACTTCCAAACAGCTCCAAGCTAAGTCGCCGTGCCTACTGCACCATTTCCTGTACTGTACTTTGCACTATTCATTTATATCTGGAAATTGAATCACAACAATTAACTCCAAGTGGCAATTTCGTTCATTCTTGCAATTTACAAGTGTCCTTCCACCTTGGCCCCTATAGTGTGCTTCTAGTTTCCTAATCTGCATAGGGTTGCATGCAGCTTTTGAAAGAATTGAGGCATAATCATGAGTGCAACCCACTAAACAGCATAAACAGAAGGAAGACCACATGATTAAATTGTGTTCTCATTTCACCACACGAGAAACAACAGCTCAGTGGTTTCCTGCTTTAGGGTAATGGTATTTCATCTATATCAGAATGTTGAATGAACACCTACGCCATAAATTTACTCTTTAGCAGTAATTTCTAATGCCAGGATAGGGTGCAATCATTACTACTTCACATAATGTGCAAAAACAAATGAGCGTGAATTAAAATTTGCTCCAGTTAATTCCAATTGAATGACTACCTGAATCAAACATTAAATAACTCATATTGGACAGAACTTCATGGGCCAGATTCTCTCACATTTGCTTCCCTTGAATGGACTTGCAATGAACTAAAACCCTTCCTACTCACACTGTGCAGAGTACCAGTCAGTCATGCCCTCTTCCCATGCACTTTGATTCCCAAGCATTGATGTTCAGTGGCTCAAGCCTCGCCTCATTCTTTCCCTTTGCATCACATTCCTAACTAAATAAAGTATCCTGACAAATATCAGCATTAAATTCAGTGAACTATTGACAACATTTCCTTCTGCAAAATGATTCATATAAATTAACTCAAAATAATTCCATAAAATATATTTTAAAAAGCAAGGTGAGGTGCTGGGCTTGGGATAGTGTGGAGGTGGTGGGTCCTGGGGTTGGGGTAGTGTGAGGGAGGTGGGGTGCTGGGGTTAGGGTGGGGTGGAAGTGCTGGGGTTGGGGTGGGGTACTTGGGTTGGGGTGTGTGTGGGAGGTGGGATGCTGAGGTTGAGGTGGTGGCGGGTGGCGTAGGGGTTAGTGCCAGGTGTGCCATAGGGACGCCGCAACTCAGCGGGGTCTCGTTTCCCGATGCCGATCTCTGTCTCGGCGACTGCTCTCTCCCCAGGCTCACTAACCAGGTCCGGTACCCGCCGCTCCGCGACGGTGAGGAGCTGTAGGTCCGGCGGGCCCCCTCCAGTGTTCTCTTTCTCTATGCGGTTGTGCACTGCCTTCTCCGGAGGGGTGGGGGGAGGAAACAGAAAATGCACAGCGCTAGGCAGTCGGATGCGGGTAGCACAGAGGGTGGGCTGCTGGTGGCCTTTGTGATCAGGGCACCCAGCCTTGGTAGACGGTATGGATGCTGGCATATGGAACAGGGTGGGGTGTGAACGGACTGCCGGTGGGTGGAGTTCAGTTCCCTTCTGGGAGGAGGAGGGGGTGGGGGGGGGGGGGGGGGGGGGGGGGGGGCGTGGCATGCGGATGTGTGGGACAGGGGTTGGTGCCAGGGCATGGTGCTGACCACTCACTCTGGCTGTTCTGTGGAGGTCATGCAGCTTTTTCCAGCACTGCTGACTGGTCTGGTGGTGGGGCCCATGGCGCTCACCACCTGCACCCAGGCCCAGTGTACAGTGGAGGGCGGAGGCCTCCTTCCCATCCTGGGGAACAGGGTGCCCCTATTAACAAACCACAAGCCGCGAGTATGTTTTTTGTGTTGACCAAATGACCACACAACCAGTATGTTAGTTCAAAAGACAGTTTATTATTAAACACAAGACATCTCTTTGTGCAATGACACACGCGGCTAAGCATTAAACTACATCTATCAACTAAGATGACCTTTACTTAACTTCTGGATGACCGGCTCTGTGCAGGTAGATAAGGCGTTTATCTGAATCTCCACATGTGTCGGCTGGAAGTTGTCAGGTTCATCTCGGCTGCGGCTCGTCTCTCTCAGGTAGCGATTGCGGGTCTTGAACTTGGCTTTCGTTATGCTGCAGTTGGTGTGGGCACTGGCCGGTCCCAAAAGAGACCGATCCCTATTGCGCAGGGCCTCTTATCCTTCTCCTTTTTCACGCCCTTTTGGGGGTGCTAACTCAGGATCCAATGGATCGATACGGTCTCGATCACCCTACTCGATACTGGCTAATTAGGGATGGGTACCTTGATTGTTGGGAGGGTCCTAGTTACCATTGTCCCAAGTACGTATGCCTTTCCAAATAAGATGAAGCGGCGCCGGTGAATCTGCTACTGTTGCTATTCCTTGATTTGAGTCTATTGTCCTGAGTAAATCGGTGATTGACCTTTTAACAGGTGCAAGTTTCAGTTCGGTCTGGTTTTCCTTTCCACAATACACAGGGGCTGTATACTGCCTGTGTCCCAACTTGACCACAATTCCCATTATCCTTTGCGGACGGCCATTTTAGATGGCCACACCCTCCTCTCCTCCACGACACCAGGGTCTCCAGCTCTTCATCTGAGAGCCGAGGTGCCGCTCTTGGGGCTGCCATCTTATTGGCTGGAATGAGAATGTGTGGGGACTGGAGTGCTTATGTCTGGCTGCAGCTTGTTAGCCCCACGAGTGCCAATCCCAACCCTGAGGAATTGGACACAGTTTTTCATTGGAATAACTATTTCCACTTAGCGCCAGTGCTCGCCCATTCCCAGATCCTGAATTGTTCCGGGACCAGCACCGCTCCCATGGTCGTAGAACAGCACCGATTCAGTCACACTTAGTCTCTGCAACGGAGAATCCAGCCCGTAGTCTTTATTGTAATCGAGGGAAACACGACCGTGGATTTGCGAATGGCTTCATAAACAGATGAATAACCAGAAAATATGTTTTACGGTTATTAGGTGGGAGATAAGTATTGAGCAGGACACTGGAGGAAAACTTCCTTGCTCTTCCTCAAAAATAGTGTTTTAGGATCTTTTGCATCTATCTGAGAGGGTAAACTCATCAGTTGCTCAATTTCTCTGGAGTGGCACTCGAATCGACAAACTTCTGACTCAGAGGCAAGGTTGCTACCACTGAGCCAAACTTGCTACCTGACACCCAATGAACGCAGATGTTTGAAACGTGTTTAAAATGTCTACAGGCAGGGTAAAAGCTGAGTACAGCAGCTGTATTAGTAGAGAGAGAGCACTTGCACCCAGAGTTCTGTGAATAAATTTGACAGTGCTGGTCACTATGGTTGCAAGAACTTAATAACAATAATAAAGGCTTGCATTTATATAAAGCTATTAACATTCTAAAATGTCCTAAGGTGCTTCATATGAGTGCTACCAAACAAATTGTAAAATTAAAGCTGGTCAGACTGATGAGTGAGCACAAGGATGCAGAGTGAACAGAACCCTAAAGGTGTACAGAATGTGCAAAAGGTAACTTAAAAAGGAAATTAGGAGAGCAAATAAGGGGCATGAAAGGATATTGGCAGATAAAATAAAGAAAAATCTTAAATTGTTTTACAAGTACATTAAGGGTAAAAGGATAACTAAGGAAAGAGTAGGGCCCATTAAAGATCATAGTGGTAATTTGTGTGTGGAGCTGGAGGATGCAGGTAGGGTTCTAAATGAATATTCTGTATTAGTGTTCACTTGTGAGAGGGACAGTATGGATATATAAATCAGGGAGAAGAACTGTAATAAAATTAAAAATAAACAGAGGAGGTTCTGAGTGGTCTGGCAGGCTTAAAAGTAGACAAACCTCCAGTGCCAGATGAAATGTATCCCAGACTGTTGAGTAAGTCAAGGGAGGAAATAGCAGGGGCGCTGGCAATAATTTTCAATTCAGCTCTGGCTACAATAGAGGAGCCGGAGGACTGGAGGATAGCCAATGTGGTACCTTTATTAAAGAAGGGAGGAAGGGATAAACCAGGAAACTACAGTCCAGTCAGTCTAACCTCAGTGGTGGGGAAATTGTTGGAAGCAATTCTGAGAAACAGAATTAATCTGCATTTGGAGAGGCAGGGATTAATCAAGAGCATTCAGTATGGTTTTGTTAAGGGAAGGTCATGTCTGATCACCTTGATTGAATTTTTCAAAGAGGTGACCAGGTAGATGACAGAAATGCATTTGACATAGTCTACTTGGACTTCACAAGGCTTTTGATAAGGTCCCACATGGGAGACTGACAGCGAAGGTAAGAGCTTTTGGGATTCAAGGAAATTTGGCAAATTGATCCAAAATTGGCTGAGTGGCAGGAAGCAGAGGGTGATGGTCGAGGGGTGTTTTTCTCACTGGAAGCCTGTGTCCAGTGGGGTCACGCAGGGATCAGTGTTGGGGCCCTTGCTGTTTGTGGTTCATATGAATTATTTAGATATGAATGTAGGAGGGTTGAACAGTAAGTTTGCGGATAATATGAAAGTTGGTGGGGTGGTAAATAGTGAGAAGGATAGCCTTCGATTACAAGAGGATGTAGACGGGGAGATTGTCTGATCAATGGCAAATGGAATTCAATCCGGATAAGTGCAAGGTGATGCACCTGCGAAGGACAAACAAAGCAAGGGAATACATGATAAATGGCAGGACCCTGGGAAGTACCGAGGATTAAAGGGACCTTGTGCATGTCCACCGATCCCTTAAGGCAGCAGAGCAGGTGGATATAGTGATTAAGAAGGTGTATGGTAAAATTGCCTTTATTAGCCGAGGTATAGAGTTTAAGAGCCAGGGAGGTTATGCTGGAACTGTATAAGACGTTGGTTAGGCCACAGCTGGAGTATTGTGTGCAGTTCTGGAATCCACATTATAGTGGGGGGGGGGGGAACGGGACGACAAGATTGAGATGTACAAAATTATGAGGGGCATAGATAGATTAGACAGGAAGAAACCTTTCCCCTTGGTGGAGAGGTCAATGATCAGGGGGCATAGATTTAAGGTAAGGAGCAGGTGGTTTAGAGGGGATGTGAGAAAGAACATTTTTACCCAGAAAGTGATGGGAGTTTGGAACTCACTGCCTGAAAGGGTGGTGGAGGCAGAGACCCTCAGAACATTTAAGTATTTAGATGTGCACTTGAGATGCTAATGCATGCAAGGGAAATGGGATTATGGGCAGCACGGTAGCATAGTGGATAGCACAATTGCTTCACAGCTCCAGGGTCCCAGGTTCGATTCCTGGCTTGGGTCACTGTCTGTGCGGAGTCTGCACGTCCTCCCCGTGTGTGCGTGGGTTTCCTCCGGGTGCTCCGGTTTCCTCCCACAGTCCAAAGATGTGCAGGTTAGGTGGATTGGCCATGTTAAATTGTCCTTAGTGTCCAAAATTGCCCTTAGTGTTGGGTGTGGTTACTGGGTTAAGGGGTTATGGGGATAGGGTGGAGGTGTGGGCTTCGGTAGGGTGCTCTTTCCAAGAGCCGGTGCAGACTCGATGGGCCGAATGGCCTCCTTCTGCACTGTAAATTCTATGAAACAGTTAGGTGGCTGTTTTTGACCAGTGCAGACGCGATGGGCCGAAGGACCTTTTCTGTGCAATATGACTATCGCAATGAGGATGCAGTTGGAAGGCCAGCCAGAAGACATTGAAAGAGACGAGTTTTGAGATAACAAAGGCATGGATGCTGGATAAGTATCATTGTACAGTTATTGTTTCATAAGATGAACATGCATCGTGTTGAAGTGATTTGTGGAAGCAAGTGCATTTTTGAATTGCAAACACATTTAATAACTCAGTAAGTTGGATGGCACCAAGCTATGTTACGGGGTGACTCCTGAAAGAGGGATTGAGGACACCCTGGAGGGTGAAATGGTGGGGATATGGTTCGATAATTACATATTAGATCAGGATGCACAAAACCAGGAAATTATTAAATGGGCCCTATTTTGACTAAAAACCTGCAATATTTATTTTCTTTGGTACACAGCCATTGGTTTTGTGAGATGGAAATGCTGGGATTTGAGCCCATGGTCTCTTAATTGATAACTGCCTTAGCCCACGTGACAACTCAAGTAATCATTTTTTTAAAAAAATTAATGAGTACCCAATTCATTTTTTTTCCAATTAGGGGGAAATTTAACATGGCCTAGCCACCTACCCTGCACATCTTTGGGTTGTGGGGGTGAAACCCACGTAAACACTGGGAGAATGTGCAAACTCCACACGGATAGTGACCCAGATCCCGTATTGAACCTGGGAGCTCGGTGCTGTGAGGCAGCAGTGCTATCCACTGTGCCACCGTGCTGCCCCGACAACTCAAGTAATCATGAAGCTACTCTGTCAAAATCATGGCTGATTCTAAAGGATATGAGGCTAAAGGGTTTAACCAGTTAACCCAACATACTCATTAACACTTAAGTTGTACAAAGAAGTACTTTGGTCACTTATGTTGAAGCAAGTACATTGCAAGGAGTGGAGCAAATCATGTTCATTTGAAATCTAGCGCTCAGGCTATTATGTAGAGTGATGCAAACTGAACTTGAGAAAATAAGAGGACTTTTGATTGAAGAAATGCAGATAACAAATTAAAACCATAAGTACCTGAATCTCCCCCTTTCCCCAGGCTGCAGAATATTCAACATGCAAATTTAAATTGGGCAGGACACACATGACCAGGAAATACATAATGAATGGCAGGATCCTGGGAAGCACTGAGGATCAGAGGGACCTTGGTGTGCATGTACACTGGTCCTTTAAGGTAGCAGAGCAGGTGGATAAAGTGGTTAAGAAGACATATTATATACTTGCTTTGATAAAGAGTCCTCCTGACTTGAAACATTAGCTCCCTTCTCTCTCTACAAACGCTATCAAACCTGCAAGTTTCTATATTATATTTCTTGCCTTTATTAGCGGAGGCATAGAGTTTAGGAGCAGGGAGGTTATGCTGGAACTGTATAAAACGTTGGTTAGGCCACAGCTAGAGTAATGTGTGCAGTTCTGGAATCCACATTATAGGAGGAATGTAATAGCCCTTTCCTGGGTTGGAGAGTTTTAATTATGAAGAAAGACTCGATAGACTGGAATTGTTTTTCTTGGAGCAGAGGTTACTTGAGATGTATAAAATTATGAGGTGCAATAAAGAGTAGACAGGAAAAAAACTTTTCCCCTTGGTGGAAGGATATGCCAAGGGACATAGATTTAAGGCAAGGGACAGGAGGTTTAGAGGGGATGTGAGGAAAAACATTTTCACCTAGAGGATGGTGGGAGTCTGGAACTTACTGCCTGAAAAGGTGGTGGAGGAGGAGACCCTCATTACATTTAAGAAGTATTTAGCACGGTAGCATAGTGGTTAGCATAGTTGCTTCACTGTTCCGGGGTCCCAGGTTTGATTCCCGGCTTGGGTCACTGTCTGCGGAGTCTGCATGTTCTTCTGTGTCTGCGTGGGTTTCCTCCAGGAGCTCCGGTTTCCTCACACAGCCCAAAGATGTGCGGGTTAGGTGAATTGGCTATGCTAAATTGCCCTTAGTGTTCAAAAAAGGTTAGATGGGGTTACGGGGATTGGTGGAGTTGTGGGGATAGGGTGGGGGTGTGGGCTTAGGTAGGGTGCTCTTTCCAAAGGCCGGTGCAGACTCCATAGGCAGAATGGTTCCCTCTGCGTGTAAATTCTATGATTCTATGAGATGTGCACTTGCGGTGCCAGGAATACAAAGCTATGGGCCAAGTGCTAAAAATGGTATTAGAATACTTAGGTGGTTGTTTTTAACCAGTGCAAATGCGATGGGCCAAAGGGCCTTTTCTGTGCTGTAGACCTCTATGATGCTAAATCCCCGTCATATGAGTTGATGTTTATATCATTAATATAAAAAATGGAGGTGGAGAAAGTCCAGCATTATGCATGAAAAATTTGGGGACTGTATTTGTATCTCAGTCGAGTGATGAGATTTATCAGGAAAATAAATTCTGCTTTTAATCACACCTTAATCACACCTTTCATGACCTCTGGGCATCCCCCAAGTCCTTCACAGTCAATGAAGTACTTTTGAAGTGTAGTCACTTCTATAATGAATGATAAGCAACAACCAATATGTACATAGCAAGATCCCACACAGTTGAAATAAGGTTGAAAAAACTTGAAATGCCAAAAAATGTCAAACAGCTCACAGACCTTAATCAACTGGGAGGATGAACTGTGGTCAGCTAACTGCATTAGTGAAGTGGACTGGGTATACCCAGTTTGTGGGCAAATTGTACACTCTGGCAGAGTCTACTTCTTCGGCTTAATGCCTTTTTTGTTTGCAGTCAAATGCTAGAAGCATGCAACAGGATATTTCTAAATTACTTTTCACCAGTCTTAATTTACTTAAATAGTCTAAATTATCTGATTATATAGTTCTTGAACAACTGAATAAGAATTAGTGAGGCTGGGTGGGGCAGCTCTGCTGATTCATCAGTCTGCTTTCGTGCTACTGTCTCACTATGAATGTGTCTCAACTAGTGTTGGTGTTGTTCGTACAGGTGCTTGTTGGTTGCTCCATCCGAGGGGTGGGGATGCTGCATGTTTACATCACGAGGGACATTCTTAAATGCACATTAATATTTTCCCCTGTTTTTGTTTCTTTACAGTTTGGTAATGAAGAGCAGCAACTGGAATGGGCGAAAAGGGAGAGTGAAAGAGCAGAACATGAGAGATTGGAGCGGTTACGAAGGCAAGAACAAGAGGACCTAGAGCTTGCCATAGCACTCAGCAAAGCAGAAATGTCAAATGTGTAAATAGTGCCCTGGTCCACTGAATCAAAGGCGTGTGAGCTGTCAAATTAAAGGGCCGAAGAAATGGGAAGGAAAGAGAAAATAGTTGGACACTGAACGTACTGAACAAGACCCGATTCCTCTCCAGATGGCATCTAAACAATCACTTTATGGACCAGTGGAATAAATTGCATGGACTCCGTTGGGGGCACAGGAGGTGATGGTGCACAAAGAATGTTCTGTGTAATTAAAAAGGAGAGAGAAACCTGTATCATTCTCAGTGAATCAGCAATTTCAGCTCTTGTGTTTATGCACATGAAAGACTTGAAAGCTTTGATACTGATCCTATAACTAACTTTAATGCGATATTGGAGAGAAGCAAAGCCAAACCCCTCCGCCCTCTCCTAAAGGAAAAAAAAAACATAATATATATAAACTGCCCGGTTTATTATTCTACTTGTGGTGCAAAATGCCTAAGTGGTGTTTTTGCAACCTCTAAATGTACAGTGTCCTGTTTTATGTTTTATAACGACCCGCCCATACCTCCCCATCAAACATGCCTTCGTGTAACTGTGAGACTGCAGTAAACTAAAAATCCTGAATAGGAAATCACCCTGTTCAGTGCAGCTTATTAATCTGTAAGGACTTGTACATTATGTCAGTTATATTTGTCCAATAGAATGTTGTGTAACTTAAAAATCTATCAGATTTTAACTCATTGCACATTGCTTTTCTTTAATATAATAAATGTGTGGAGACATTCCTGTACAACTGGACAATGCAGCGCACTCCTGATGTTTCAGTACTTTTGATTGTAGTACAATGAAAATATGTAAAGGGTATTCATGTTTTCTCACTGTCCTGTGTTATTGTAGCCTCTGATAAGATTGTGCAGGTTCTTTTCCTGCAAAACTACATACTGATGTCTTCTGCCTCGAATTTTGAGCCTTTTGCAAAGGGACAGAAATAACTTAAATATGACTTGTTCAGAAGGTGGAATAGTCTGCAATGAACCGCGGTTAAAAGAGTTAAAAGGGGGAAGATGGCATTGCTTTTGAGCTATCTGCACAAGTGGAATGAAACCATTTTGAGTCTAAATGCTACTTGTGTCATTTAACAAGTATCTGAATATAATACATCCAAAGCAGAAAATTGCCCTTTGTCATGCATGATACTAATATTTTTTCTTTCCAGCTTACTTTTTGGTGGATTCCTCTTTCTGTCAAAAAGTACCTATTTCCCTGGCACTGAGAGCATTCCATAACATTACCAGAACGGCTTCCTATACATTTTTAGCGAAAACATTTCCCTTTGTGTTCTGAGAAGTAAATAGTGATGGGTTTTCTAAGCAACTGCAAGGATTTCTGATTCCAGTGAATTGATTACTAACAAATATTTTCAACTTGCCGCTTAATCACCTGTGTTGTTATTGATGGATCCTTGTTTAGCCTTTTTAATCGATAGTTGCAGTTCAGCAGCTGGCCTCTCAAATCGCCTGTAAAGCATCCACATTGCTGAGTGACGATGTACGCGTGTATGACCGTGCGATTTGCGTAATTACTATGAGGTCTTGGCATATGTACCACAACTTGACAACTTTTGAAATTCCACAGGTGTCAAGTCTCTACAGTGGGGCGAGTAGGAGCACTGCAGATGTTTTTAAAGCTTGCCTGTGACTTTCTGCCTTTCTACCTGAAGGCAAGGTAACAATTCATTCATACATGGCCACTTTTGCCTCTAGGTTTAAATTTTCATTTGGAAGTTGTTGCAGTTTATATATACATTCTTATGTTGATCGATGAGCTTATTTTTCAATGTCTTTAGTTCAACTGCTAAGAACTCTTCCTGCCAAAATCACTACTTCACACTTGTATAGTTGGACGTGTTCTCACCAGGCATTACCAGATGTTTGCCGGATTATGATTGCACTGGTAAGGGAGTCTTTCACAGAATTGTGGACATTGTGCAGTGAATTTCCCCATCCCTTATTACACGAAGTTAAAATCGTAGTGGCAATCATATGCAGCAAATACTGTCCAATTTTGGTAAAAGGTGATGAGCTACATTTTTCCTTGTATAAATCTTGCAGTCCCCTTTTTAAAAGGCACTTCACTCCCACTTGATTCTGTGGTTCATACAATGTCGATAGGTTGTCGCTAAATGAGCACAATTCCGCTTGCTGCATAACACTTGTACAAAAATTATTTTATCATAAGAACAGTCTGTCCTAGAAGTAGAATGTGTAGAGGCTTGCCGAGGCAGGTTCTCTTTATGGACTCTATATGAGGGTCAACGTCTCTTTAAGGTCTGTGTGACTCATGCAGAATATTGGAACAGGCTGGACTAGATCCACCACGCCAACACCCAGTTTTGTGGATTCAGCAAAATGCACATGGCTGTTTTTGATTTATTTACTGTTTTAATTTTAAACCTCAAAAGTTGCCTTTATTTTACTTTATATGACTTGTATAGAGGAGGCTGTTTAATTTAATTGTTTATACCCAACTCCTTCCCTGCTTTCAGTATTGTTGTTTTACTTCTCCCATTTTTGTGTTTATTTATGGGATGTGGGCATCATTAACAAGGCCATAATTTATTGCCCATCCCTAAAAGCCCTTGAACTGCTGCAACTTGTGTGGTAAAGGTAGTCCAACAAGGCTCTCAGAGACTTCCGAGGATGAAGAACCAGCGATATATGTTCAATAGTCTGGGTAGCCTGTGACTTGGAGGGGAAATTGGAGGTATTGTTCCCATGCAACTGCTGCCTTGTTCTTTAAGAGATCGCGGGTGTTGAAGGAGGCTTGGTGAGTTCCTGTAGTGGATCCTGTAGATGGGACACCACTGCCATTGTGCACCAGTGCTGGAGGGAGTGAATATTTAAGGTGTTGAATGGGGTGCCAATCAAGTGGCTCTTTTGTCGAGGATGGTGTCAAGCTTCTTGAGTGTTTGGAGTCTCATTCATCCAAGCAAGTGGGGGGTATTCCATCACACCAGCATTAAGTGCCATCAAAATTGTTGCAGTATATGTACACACTTATATTGATCAATATGCCTCTTTTGGATATCTTCAATTAATCAGCTGAGAACTCCACAGTAGAAATCGCCAAGCGTTCTCTCCAGACATGAGATTTGGCAGAATTATAGTTGCACTGTTTGGGTGTCTTTGACAGTTTATGGACTTACCTTTTAGATGGTGGACTGGCTTTGGGAATTTGGGAGGTGAGTTATTCACAACAAAATTCACAGCCTCTGACTTACTCGAGCCACAATATTCATATCCCTTGTCCAGTTAATTTTGTGATCAATGCTGACTCTACCTCGCTACATCGTACACACACACGCATCAACCCCCCCTTGTGGATGTTGATGGTGGGAATTCTTACTATGGTACCGCCCCCCCACCATTGAATATAAGGGGGGGGGGGTGGCTACGGTTAGACTTTCTCTTGTAGTCAATGGTCATTGCCTGGCACTTCTGTAGCATGAATATTACTTGCCCGCTTATCAGCACAAGCCCAAATGTATCGGGGTCCCGCTGTGTATGGGCAGGGACTGCTTTATTATCAGGCGAGTTTTGAATATCCCCACTTCTGACCTCATGATAGAAGAAAGATCATTGATAACACAGCTGAAGATGGTTAGGTGGACACTACCCTGAAGAACATCTGCAGTGATGTCCTGGGGCTGAGATGATTATCTCCAACAACCACAAGCATCGTCCTTTGTGCAAGGTATGGCTCCAACCAATGATGAGTTTTCACCTTGATTCCTATTAACTCCAGTTTTGTTCTGGCTCCTTAATCCCGCATTTGGTCAAATGCTGCCTTGATGTCAAGGGCAATCGTTGTTACCTCCTCAGGAATTCAACTCTTTTGTCCAAGTTTGAACCAAGACTGATGTCTGGATTTGAGTGACCCTGGTGGAACCCACACTGAGAATTGTTGAGCAGCTTATTGGTAACTCAGTGTTGTTTGATAACACATTTGATGATTCTTTTCATCACTTTACTGATGATTGAGAGTAAACTGACCATAATTGGGCAGACTGGATTTCTCTTGTTTTCTATGGGTAGGACATGGCTAAGCGGTTTTCTACTTCATCAGATAGTTGCAAGTGGTGCAGCTGTACTATAACAACTCAACTAGAAGCTCAGCTAATTCTGGAGCACGCATCTTCAGATCTACAGCCAGGATGTTGTCAGGCCCCATAGCCTTTGCAGTGCCGTGTGTGCTCAAATAAACCAAATTATATTGGTTGAAGACTGGCTTCTATGTTGGTCGAGAACTCAGCCGGAGGCAGAGATTGATCATCTACTCAGCACTTCTAGTTGAAGCTATTGCAAACCTTGTCGTTTGCACTCACAAGCTGGGCATTTCATCATTTAAGGATGGGGATGTTCTCAGAGCTGTCTCCTCCCATTAGTTTAATTATCCACCATTATTCAGGACTGGATGTGGCAGAATTGATGTAAAAAGGAGCCTGGATGTCTTAGTGTACCAGTCACTGAAAGCAAGCATACAGGTACAGCAAGCAGTTAGGAAAACAATTGGTATTCTGGCCTTCATTGCAAGAGGACTTGAGTACAGGAGCAAGGAGATCGTACTACACCTTGGTGAGACCACACCTGGAGTATTGTGTGCAGTTTTGGTCTCCTTATCTAAGAAATAGCATACTTGCCATAGAGGAAGTGCAATGAAGATTCACCAGGCTGATTGTTGGGGTGACAGGATTTTGTCCGAGGAGCGATTGGGCCAATGCGCCTGTATTCACAGGAATTTAGAAGAACGAGAGGGGATCAAATTCAAACTTTTAAAATTCTGACAGAGCTGGGCAGCCTGAATGTAGGCTTGTTGTTTCCTCTGGCTGGAAAGTCTAGAACAAGGGGTCACAGTCTCAGGATACAGGGTAGGCCATTTAGAATTGAGGTGAGAATAAATTTCTTCACTCAGAAGTTGGTGAACCTATGGAATTCTCTACCACTGGAAGCTGTGGAGGCACAAATTACTGAATATATTTAAGAAATAAATAGATTTATGGACTCTTTAAAGATGTCCAGAGGTAAGGGAAACGACCGGAGTATGGCTTTGAGATAAGAGGATCAGCAATGGTCATACTGAATGGCGGAGCAGAATCAAAGGACCAAATGGCCTGATCCTCCTATTTTCTATGAAATTGCAGAGCTTTGATCTGATCCATTGGTTGTAGCATCGCTTACCTCTGTCCATTACATGCTACTTGTGTTTAGCATGCATGGGAGTTCCCATGTTGTAACTTCATCATTAGTTTGAGGCATGACCGGTGCTGATTCTGATACTGTTTTATTTTCTCACTTTTCATCAGCTCCATTGTCAGACCTATCCTAATAACTACGAGCAGGAATAAGAAAGTGGCCTAGGTGACCTGGAATAATGTGCTGCCTGATGGGGTGGTATATTTCAAAAGGAAATGGATATATCTGCTTAAAAGGAAACTTTTGTAAGGCTATGCGGAAACACCAAGGGTATGGAATTATTGGATAGTTCTTTCAAAGAACCGATATGATGAGCTGAATGTGGCCATTTCCCGTGTTGTCTGATTCTCTGACCTCCTTTTCATGTCCGTGAGCAAATGTTCATTCCGCTGGGCAACCTCCACAATGGCAGTACCAGAATCATGGCCTGTTAGAAATACAGCAACCCACAGTTGGCTTCTCTGTTGTTGACATGTTCTATCTTTAATACGCAAGATATTTGAAGGAATTACAGATGTGGTGACACAAGGATATGATCAAATTTGTGGTAATTTATTCTGGCATCTCTGCTTTTGAGAGCTTTATGCTTCCAGCTTGTCCTTTACTATTAATGAACAGAGGATAGATGTAAAAATATATGCATTTTCTCTCACAGACCCGAACCCACCAAGGTTCATAAGAATTGTAAAATGCAAGGTTACAGGTGATGAAGAGATTCAAGTTGTTTGATTTTGAATTATAGCACCATTGAAAGTGTTCGGTGGTCTGCAAACATCATCTCAAATCAGTTGTGATGGAGTATGTAATGATCTTTAACATTCTGTTAGATTAATGCGTTCTCACAGCATTAGTCTTTCAAAACTGACCCAGGTAGAATTTAGCTCAAGTGAAACATTTGCTGGAATATTATAGATCCAGTCCAATTTGGGCCATTGAGCATATCATCTACATAATGGACCTAGTTAGGCTTGCTTCATGTCCACTTTAATATTGCATCAATGCTTAGATTTTCTTCAATAACCGTCATGAGCTGGGAGAGATTTTACACTTAGCTCTGTGTGAAAGTGATCTTCTAATTTAGGAGATTAAAGAATTTGGTGGGGGAATCCATGATGGAGGCTCCAGCCTCTGACTGCATGAGCATGATTGTTATAATCTGCACAAGATCTACAGGGTTGGAACAGTCCGTCTCCCTGTGAGTCTCGCTGAATACGAGCCCCCCCTGCTAAGGGGATGGGAAACTCTAGATCATTCATGGTTAAGATCTGTGTAAAGTCGGCCAGGCATGGAACCGACAAAGCAGACCTGGCTGGGATCTGAGATATATTGTAAATATAATTGCTTTGCAACAAACCAAGTTTACTTTTTAATAACTCGGTTCAGACTCATTTGTGGTCAATAAAAACTGGCGATGAGGATACAACTGGATCACAGTCGCTCTGCTACACTGTTGGGTGAACCACCTCCTTTACTCTGCTGGAGCACAGTTGGAATCTTTTTTTCCAAAAATTCCTTTCTTTGAAAGATTGGGCGTCTTCAACACACTTAGAGGATTGGACACAGTACACAGAACGTACATGTTACTTTTTCTGGGAGAACATTACCACAGATGATGATCGACAGACAGTAATATTGCTGACCCCTTCCAGGACTGATACCCTGCCATAGACCGAGTGCCATAGGGACCAGGTCCGTTGGTCAAGGACTGAGTCGTCGCGATAGGATACCTCCCCGGAGGCAATAGAGGGAGAGCAATGACCTTGTGGGCATGTGGACACAGGGGCCGAAGGGAACGCAAGGCATAAGTCAGGCACCCCGGTCGAGGCAGGCGCCAACCACGGGCTCGCACTTTCGCACTTTCCACCTGAACCAGCCAGAAGAAGAGTGTATGCCGCTGAATTGTGTTACGGCACCCCGAGTGCACCCCCCCGCCTCTTTCAAGATAACTGTACAGGTTAATGGGCATACATTAGACATGGAGCTAGACAAGGGAGCCGCATTGTTGGAAAGCAGACTTTCGACAGGATAAAATCGAGGGTACAGCAGTTGGATCTGCTGGTCACTGAGGCAATTTACGGACAACAGTCGGTGCATCTCCCATTGATCATTGTCAAGGGACATGGCCACAGCCTGCTAGGCCGCGATTGGGTAAAGCGCCTACATCTGGACTGGCAACAGATTTTCCAAATGAGATCCAGGGGCTTGTACGATGTGCGCGGAAAATATCCTGAGGTTTTCCAACCTAGACTGGAGAAAGTTTAAGGGGCCATGATAAAAGTTGAAGTCGACTTGGATACACAACCAAGATATTTTAGAGTTCGCCCGGTCCCTTACAGTTTGTTCGTGAAAGCTGAGGCCGTACTTAGCCAGCTCGAAGGGCTTGGGATCATCAGGCCAATACGTTTTACCGATTGGGGGGCATCGGTGGTCTCGGTGCTCAAAGATGATAAAATGGTCAGATTGTGTGGGGACTATAAGTTAACGGTCAACAGGACCACCTGGTTGGATCATTACCCAATGCCCATCATCGAGGACCTATACGCAGGATTGACCAGTGGGCACTCATTTACCTAGCTTGATATGTGCCATGTGTCTTTGCAGTTGGAATTGGACCCTGCATAAATACGTCACTATAAACACCCATAGAGACCTGTACGAGTACACCAGACTACCCTTTGGAGTGTCATCGACCTGTGCCGTATTTCAGAGGGCGATGGGAAATATACTACGAGGGTTACCGCGAGTGTCAGTATATCTGGATGACTTGTTGGTCACCGGGGCAACCGAACAGGAACACTTAAGTTACTTGGATGAGGTGCCGCATATTTCTCGGAGACACGTGCTTACGGAGAGAAAAGTGTGCTTTCCATGTGAAGGCAGTGGTGTACCTGGGCTGCCGAGTGGACCTTGAGGGGTTACACCACAGAGTCGTGATGCTTTTTGAGATTGGTGAACTGTTATGACAAGTTCATCCCCGGCCTCGCGATAATGTTAACCCCCCCCCCCACATCTCATTTTTAAAAGGGCCAGGAATGGGCGGGGAGAGAGCAACAGGAAACAGCATTCACAAAAGTTTTTTTTTTTAAAGTTGACTTCCTCCGGCTTCCCCTTGTCTGCGTGGGTCTTACCCCAACAACCCAAAAAGATGCGCAAAGTATGCGAATTGGCCCCTTAATTGGAAAAAAAAAGAATCGGGTACTCTAAATTTTTTATTTTTTTTAAAAGACTTCTCCGGCTTGTTAGCACATTATGATGATCCCGCCAAACAGCTAATTCTCACATGTGATGTGTCACCGAACGGCATTGGCGCCGTTTTATCATAGCGCACGGAAGATGACAGAGAGAGAGGCTAATCGCTTTCGCCTCCCCCACACTGGATGTGGCCATGCGCAATTGTGCGCAAATCGCAAAAGAAGATTTGGCAGTTGTCTTCTTCGTGAAGAAATTCCATCAATATGTGCGCAGTCGATGTTTCACGACCATCACAGACCACAAGCCACTGCCCGGTCTTTTTAAAGAAGACGAGGCAATTCCGCCCATTGCCTCCGCCTGAATCCAGCTTTGGGCTCTCCTGCTAGCCGCCTACAAGTACCCGTTTGGGTATCGTCCCGGCACCCAGATTGCAAATGCAGATGCATTAAGCCGACTGCCTTTACCAACTTTATCCTCACAGGAGGGACGAGGTAGTGGCCACACTCAATTTTATGGATTCATTGCTTGCTACAGCGTCCCAAATCCGTGAGTGGACGTAGACCGACCCAGTCCTTTCGAACGTTCAACACATAGTCCTTTATGGGTATCAGCATCGGCCGTACCATACGAGTTGCAGGCATTCTCAATGAAGATGCCAGAGTTTAGTGTGGAAGGTGGCATCCTGTTTTGGGGTACACGCGTCGTCTACCCAGGCAAGGCAGGACCTGATCCTCAGGGATCTGCACACTGGGCACCCAGTGGTATCAAAAATGAAAACTTTAGCACGTAGCAACGTTTGGTGGCCGGTGAGAGTAGCCCAGCAGTGCAACGTATGTCAGGAGCACCAGAAGCTTCCATCAACCCCTTCACCCATGGGTATGGCCGGGGTGACCGTGGGTGCGGTTACACGCTGACCTTGCCGGCCATTTCAAGGCTCGATGTTCTTACTCTTGATAGATGCCCGCTCTTAAGTGTTTAGAAGTCCATTGGATGTCGGCGACCACCTCTAGAGCGACCATTGAAAAATTGTATTTGTCCTTCTCTACACACTGTAACCCAGAAGTGTTGGTTACCGATAATGGAACGCCTTTCACAAGTGAAGAGTTCTTGGCATTCCTGAGGGCTAATGGTGCGGCACATCTGCACGCCCCGTATCACCCAGCTTCAAAGGGGCTGGTGGAAAGGGTGGTTCAAATTTGGACTGAAAAGGCAGACTTTGGGGTCAATAGACCCAAGACTGGCCAAGTTCTTGTTCTGCTACAGGATCACTCTGCATGGCATGACCAGGGTGGTACCAGCTGAATTGCTAATGGGCCGGAGGCTTCAAATCCATCTTAGTATGGTTTTCCCTGATTTAGGCAGGAAAGTACGGCATAGCCAGGAGCTGCAAAAGTGTTGCCCTATTCGACGAAAGCTGCCCAGACTCTTTGTACCAGGCGACGCACTCCGTGTTCAAAATTTTGCAGACAGCGCCCAGTAGATCTCCGGGACAATTGTCCGCCAGACATGGCCGGTATCCTATCAAATACAGGCACAAGGTTGTGCCATGACGGCAGAATGAGAGAGATCGTATAAAAGAATTCTGACATAGAAACCCAGGTGTCGGAGGTCTCTGACGGATAGCAAGCAGCCTCAGACAGCGCACCCGCCATGATGTTCCGACCAGAAGCGGCGTTCGCCGTCCAAATATACGCTGCCAGATCCAGCACCGCGAATGCAAGAAGCACAGCCATGAGTGGGGAGAGTCCGGTGTCCTCCTACTCCACAGTCGTCAGAAGTGTCTTCGGACTGTGGGGGGGAATGTTATAACCCGAACGGGACCTACAGGGTTGGAGCAATCAGTCTCCCCATGAGTTTAGCCAAATATCGGAGCCCCCAGAGGAAACACACGGAGAACGTGCAGACTCGGCACTGACTGTGACCCAAGCCGGGAATCGAACCCGCTTGGGCGGGAGCCCTAGATCATTCGTGGTTAAGATCTGCATAAAGTCGGCGAGATATGGAACTGACAGAACACACCCAGCTGGGGTCTTATGTATGTTGTAAATATAATCTCTTTGCAATAAACCAAGTTTTCTTTTTACTAACAGTTCGGACCCATTTGTGGTCTTCAGAAATAACTCTTATAGCTCAACATCAGCAAGATTGAAGCCATCCTTTGCAATGATTCCTAGAAACATTCCTCAGATCCTGATTGCTACCCATCAGAATGGATTTCAAATGTTTGAACACTTCAATCTCCATCTCAGCTCCTGCCCTCGCCAGAATTTTTTCCCCACCCTCCCCCTTTTAAACCCTTCCACATATTTTTATGGTAACCTCCTCAGTCTTGCCGTTCTTTTTCATTTGAGGGATGTGGGTGTCGCTGGCTAGGCCAAAACGTATTGATCTCGAGAAGGTGATGGTGAGCTGTCTTCTCAAACCACTGCAGTCCATATGGTGTAGGTACACCCACAGTGCTGTTAGACAGGGGAGTTCCAGGATGTTGACTCCGCGATAGTGAAGGAACAGCGATATATTTCCAAGTCTGGGCCCTGTGTGGCTTAGAGGGGAACTTGCAGCTGGTGGTTCTATGTAACAGCTGTCCTTGCCCTTCTAGGTGGTAGAGGTCACGGGTTTGGAAGGTGCTATTGAAGGACACTTAATGGTCGTTGCAGTACATCTTGTCGATAGTATACACTGCTGCTGTTGGAGTGAATGTTTAAGGTGGTGGTTGGGGTGTCAACCAAGAGGGCTGCTTTGTCCTGAATGGTGTCAAGCTTCCTGATTGTTGGAGCTGCACTTATCTAGGCAAGTAATATTCCATCACACTCCTGACTTGTGCCTTGTAGATGGTGGACAGGCTTTGGGAAGTTGGGAGGTAGTTACTCACCGCAGTATTCCCAACTTCTGACCTGCTCTTATAGCCCCAGTATTTATGTGGCTGGTACGGTTCAGTTTCTGGTCAATGGTAACTGCCCACTCTCTTTTTCTCTCCTCTCTCTCTTCTCTCTCTTCCCGCCCCCCCCCCCCCCCCCCCCCCCAAAAAAAAAGAATGTTGATAATGCAAAAGCACGATGATTAGTTACTCTCTTGTTGGAGAGAGTGATTGCCTGGCGTTTGTGAGGTGTGAATGTTACTTGCCACTGTCAGCCCGAGCCTGAATGTTGTCCAGAACGTTATACTTATGGGGATGGATAGACAGTTACAGATGGGATTGCTCATGTTTCATGGATGAATGTTTCTGGTTGCATTCTCTTTTCCCAAGATTTGAATTGCTTTTATTTTTGGGTTGAGTGATGGTGCTCTCAATAAGGATAGTTTGAAGTCTCATGGATGAAATCTGTTGTGGAGGGGATTGTGCCAGTGTCTAGGTTCACACCATCAACCAGTCGTGTGCCTGACAGAATTGGTTATGTATTGGGGAGGGTCAGGTCAGATCAGGCCCACCTCACTGAGGAATAACTGAAAGTAGAGAGTTCCTGCAATCATTGAAGAATGTGTCTACAGGCCCTCATTATGTGCTACAGAAATCTTATTGTTTATATAGGGCCATGAGGAATTTGTTTCTCGTGTTGCTTTCACAATATTTTCAGTGTTGCTGTCCTTGTAGATTTTGTTACCCTATCCAACGCCAAATTTTGTTTGAAATGGATGGGGTAGATGTCATAGAGTAGAACCCCTACAGTGCAGGAGGAGGCCATTCAGCCCATTGAGTATGCACCGACCTTTCAAATGAGCATTCCACCCATGTCCACCTGCCACACCCTGCCCTATTCCATAACCTAACCTGCACATCCCCAGACACTAAGGGGCAATTTATCATGGCCAGTCCACTTACACCGTACATTGGACTGTGGGAGGAAACCGGAGCACCCAGAGGAAATTGATGCAGTCACGGGGCGAACGTACAATCTCCACACAGACAGTGACCCATGGTCAGAATTGAACATAAGCCACTGGTGCTGTGAAGCAGTGGTGCTAACCACTGTGCCACCCCATAAAATCCCTACAGTGCAGAAAGAGGCCGTTTGGTTCATCAAGTCTGCACCGACCCTCTGAAAGAGAACTCCACCCAAGTCAACTTCCCCACCCTATCCCAATAACCCCCTGGGAGGATGATTGTTATGAATGATCTAGGTTGTGGTCACACTCTGTGGCTGCCACCAGATGATATCTCACTTCATGGTAGGAATAGCCTGGAGGATGAGGCTAGAGGATAAAGTTTAGAATGGAATGGCTGGTAAAAGGCAAGAAACAATTCTTTGTGTCCAGTACTTGCAGTTGGCAAAGTATTTCCCCTGTTACTGAGTGAGAGGAATTGAATTACTGAGTAATGATATTCAAAAGGAGGGATACACAAGGGGAGAGGCTAGCAGCAAACCTCTTTCAACAGACTCTGGACCAGAAAAGGGTGAAATGCATCTCTTCAGACTCCTGTCGCTCCATTGGATGATATCTCTTCTGACATATATGTGTATACTGTGGAATTAAGGTGTATTCTCTTGGAAACACTCACAAAACAACCAGACATTCAAAATTGGCAGAACTCTAGGCTACTTGGCTGACTCAAACAAAAACAGAAAATGCTGCAAAAACTCTGCAGGTCTGGCAGCATCTTTGGAGACAGAAAAACAAAGTTAGCGTTTCAAGTTAGTATGACTCTCCAGAGCGCTCCTTGTGTGAGTATGCTTCAATGCAGCTTATGTGTGCCCTGTACTCACTGAACTACACTAGCTCCATGCAGCAACACGCTGGATTGAATATTCTTATCCTTGTATTCAAATCCCTCTTTGGTTTCCCCTTCACTACCCCTGACCCCCAATCTCCATTACCTCCTCCGGCCCTACTACCCTCCTGAGAACTCTGACTTCCTTCAATTCTGGCCTATTGTGCATTCCTGGTTTCCTTTGCACTGTCATTGGTGTTTGTGCTTTCAGCTGCCTATGAGCTTGGCAATGCCTCCCTCAACCCCTGCATCTCTCTCCTCCTGTAAAATTGACCTCTATGACCAAGCTTCTGGTCATCTGTAACTGCCTCAGTGTCAATTTTTGTCTTTAACACTCCTGTGAAGTGCCTTGGGACATTTTACTGCATTAAAGGTGCTACATAAATGCAAGTTATGAGAGGGTCTAACCTTGTATATTTTGATGATGGATAGCCATCTATGTTCTTGACATGTTCCCAGTCTGGCTCTTCTCATAATTTGGAGGCTCTTAAATCCCTTACACTTGCTAGGGCTTTCGCACACTGCTGTTACCCTCCTTCAACACACAGGATGACCACCGAGGTGACGTGATAGCTGTGATAAAAGACTTGTTTGATTCAATCATTTTGGGGAAGAAATAAAGATTTACAATTATAGAGTGTCGTTCAGGACCTTGGGGTGGCCCAAAGTGCTTTACACCCAAATGAAATACTTTTGAAATAGCCACACTCCACCCAGCTGAAAATGTAGGAAATCGGGGTTGGATGTTTTGGGATCATATGTAAAGTCTATTTTTTTTAAAATAAAATATGATGACTTTGCTTTGTTTGCATTCTTTAATTAATATACTTCAATAAGGCACCCATTAACCTCCAGAAGAAAATCTTGCATTTATATAGCCTCTATCCCCTCCTTTGAATTACTTGCGAAGTGTAGTCAGTGTTGTAACGTAGGAAATACAACAACTTAATTTGCATGCAATAGGTTTTCACAGACAGCATAGAAGTAAATGGCCAGTTTTAAAATGTAGCCCGCTTTAATGTGTGCTGCTCTTAAAATAAATTAGCAAAGCTCCATTTGTTTGGGTTTGCCAATTCCCATTCTCTTGGCATTTCAGACATTTACTCAACTTTGCCAACTAGGCCTTGGGGCACTTGTGGCTCAGGATGCATCATAATTCATCACCTGTAGGGAAGAAGAGGCGTAATATGGTTATTTTCAAATCCTTTCAGGGCCTCGACCCTCCCTATCTCTAATCTCCTCCAGTCACGCAACCCTCTGATATCTGCACTCCTCTAGTTCTGACCTATTGTGCTGATTTTAATCGCTCCATCATTGGTGACCTCACCTTCAGTTACATCGGTCCCATGCTCCGAAATGTCGTCCCTTATCGTCTCCGCCTCTCGACCTTGCTTTCTTTGTTTAAGACTAGCTTTAATCCCTCTAACCAAAAGAGAAAATGTTGGAAAATCTCAGCAGACCTGGCAGTATCTGTAAGGAGAGAAAAGAGCTAACGTTTCGAGTCCAGGTGATCCTTTGTCTAACCTTTGATCCCTCTACCTCTTTGACCAAGCTTTTGGTCAATTAACCTAATATTGCCGTTTTGTGGTTTGGTGCCGTGCTTTGTTTTCTAATGAAGCACCTTGGAACGCTATACTACATCAAAGGTGGTGTATGAAGGTTTTGTTTCTACTTGGTTTGGAACACTACCAAAACCACATGAAGTGTTTCATTTACGGTCACTCTCTCAGTATGAAGGCACAGTATACCTTTAACCATGGTTCTTTATAAATAGTTATTCATTTATATATAGTCCAGTGTTGAATTTCCGTCTCCATTCAGTACACACACAGTTGCTGACCTTGGGCTTGTTAGCAGTGATGTGAGGTGGAGAGTCCGACACTTCCCAACAGAAAGGAAAAGCCATTGTAACCTCCTGCTGGGGAGATTCCGGGGTAGTGTTTGCAATGGCCTGAGATTCCATTTAGTGACCCAAAAGCATCAGGGAAGAAAATGCCTCAAGTGGAGCTTCAGCGACGCGTGTAAACAAGAATCCTGTCAAAATCGGTTGGATGGACAGTATTTGCGGAACTCTAATTCTTCCCGCAGAATAGTGGGCAAACTGTTTTGAATTCAGTTTTATGAATGCTGAGCCTCTAGGAATTGGTAGAAAACCAGCGATGCGGAAGAAACCATTTAATAAGAATAATCTTTATTGTCACAAGTCGGCTTACATTAACACTGCATTGAAGTTACTGTGAAAAGCCCCTAGTTGCCACACTCCGCCGCCTGTTCGGGTACACAGAGAGAATTCAGAATGCCCAAATTACCTAACGGCACGTCTTTCGGGACTTGTGGAAGGAAACCGGAGCACCCAGAGGAAACCCACGCAGACACAAGAAGAATGTGCAGACGCCACACAGATAGTGACCAAGCTGGGAATCGAACCTGGGACCCTGAAGCTGTGAAGCAACAGTGCGGCCCACTTTAGCCTCTCTGTGAAACTGCAAATGATGACTCTGTCCTAAGGGCAAAGTGTTCACATAATAGGATTGGGCTGGGGAGAGAAATTCACACAGGTACATTCACTGGAAGCGAAAGTATTATCTATTACGCAAAACATTGAACCCAGGCAACTATGGGCCCATCAGTAATAGTTACATTGTCTGAAATAGTTCTAATGGCCTGGTGGAGAAGTAGCTGATAACAGTTTGTTTTACAGTAACATACTTTACAAGGTGGTGCTCCTGTATAATTAAAATAATTTGGCTTACTTGAATTTTTAGACAATCTTTTACAAAACCTACACATGAAAAACTCAAAGCTTTTGGAATTGAGAGTAGTTTGTGTGTTGGCCATGGCTCGGTTAGTCACCCACTTGCCTCTGATTCACAAGGTTTCGGATTCAAGTCCAATCAGGGCTTGAGCACCAAAATCAAGGCTGGCACTCCAGTGCAGTGCAGAGGGACTGTGGCACTGTTGGCAGTGCCATCTTTTGGATGAGACATTAAACCAAGGTCCCCGCTGCTTGCACAAGTGGACGTAAAAGATCACATAGCATTATTTTGAAAAGGAGCAGATGATTTGTCCCCAGTGCCCTGCCCAATATTTATCTTAATGATATCACAAAAGGCACTATCTGGTTGCTGACACATTGCTGTTTGCTGAGCACTAAATTAGCTGCCACGTTCTCTACAACACTGACAGCAACTTATCAAAAAAAAGCCATTGGCAGTGAGGTTCTTTGAGACGTCTGTGAAAAATACTATATACATGTGAGTTTTTTTAGAACAAGAGGCTAGATACGTGTTAATTAAATACTTCAAAGATGGAATTTCAGAAGAGATATTGAGAAGATTCCCTTGGGAACGCGGGGGGTGGGGGGAGGGGGGGCGGGGGGGGAGTGGAATGAGTGCTTGCACTCATTCTTTTAAATCAACATTAATTATGATGTCAGTCTTCTCTCTTGGCCCAGAGTCAAATCTTCATTGGTTTAAACACCAATCCTGATATTTGAGCACATGATCTAGCAGAGTGCTGAAAGAAGATTAGAAATAAGAGCAGGAGTAAGTCATTTGACCCCTCGAGTCCATTCAGCAAGATCATGGTTGATCTGGATATGGCTTCAATTCCACTTTACTGCCCCCCCCCCATCCCTGCAGAATCTTTGATTTCCTTGTAGCCCAAAACATCTGTAACTCAGCTTTGAATATATTCAATGAGCCAGCCTTCTGAGAGAAGAAATCCCTCATTTCTCTGTCTTCAATGGGCGACTTCTTATTTTGAAACTACCTCCTAGCTCTAGATTCCCCAACGAGGGGAAAAATTCTCTCCGAACCCAACCTGGCAAATCCCTTCAGAATCATGGTTGGGATTCTTCAATAATGGGGCTATGTCCCCAACGCCGGCGTGAAAAGTGGCGCCAACGGTTCCGGCGTCAACGGTCCCCGATAATGGGGAATGCTCCCCTTCCTAGAGGTCTCGGTTGGTGCCAGTGTGGTCCCCGCAGCTCCAGCCGGCGCGGAACGGCCCACGCAAGTTCGCGAATGCGCGGAACGACCAGCGTGATTCCGGGCATGCGCGGAATGGCCGGCGTATTTCCGCGCATGCGCGCTACAAACGTCGTAATTCCGTGCATGCATGAGGGTTCCCTTCTTCGTGCCGGCCCCCGGGCAATATGGCGGGGCCCGGTGCGTAGTAAAATAGGCCCCCATGGAACCGGCCAGATGCGGGCCAGGCCACCATGGGGGCCCCGCCCCCCCCCCCCCATCCAGGACGGCCCCCGCAGACTCACCTTCCAGGTCCCGCCGTGTGGGACCTGAGTAACCCATGCTGGCGCGACTCAGCCAAACTCGTCGGCCCATCGGGGCCCTGAGAATCCCCAGGGGAGCCACTGTCAACGGCCCCCAACCGGGGCAGCGGGAATCCCGCGGGCGCCCGTGAATCGGCGCTGAAGAATGGGGAAGCGGGCGGCGGGGTGTGATTCCGGTGTCCCCCCCCCCGGGATTCTCCGACCCGGCGCCGGGTCGGAAAATCCCGGCCCATGTGTTTCAATAGGTTCATCTCAAATGCTCACCCTTTCATCATTAGAAAGCCCCTTCATCTCAGGGATCAATATGGTGAACCTTCTCTGAACTGCCTCCAATGCAAGTACATTCCCTCTTTAAGTAAGGAGAGCAAAACTGTATGCTGTACTCAAGGTGTGATCTCACCAGTGCTCTGTAGAGCTGTCACAAAACCTCTCTACTTTTATACTCCATCCCCTCGCAACAAAGGCTGACATCCCGCTTACCTTCCCAAATACTTTCTGTACCTACATACTATCTGTCATTCATGTACAAGAACATCTGGATTCCTCAGTACCACAGCATTCTATAGCCTCTCTCCATTTAAATAATATTCTGTTATTCATGCAAAAGTGGAGCACCTCATGTTTTTACACACTATACTCAATCTGCCAATTTTTCACCCAATCACTTAACCTATTGATATCCCTTTACAGACTCTTTGGGCACAATCTAATGGTTGCGCTGTTCCCGGAAAGCAACATGCCGCAGTGCAACGTGGCCGATAAAAGTCGGGAGAACCCGCTCCCGGGACCTTTCCAGCTTGCAACGCCTCGCTATTAAACTCTCGTTATGGAACTTGCTTTCATACCTATCTTTGTATTGCCAACAAATCTGGCTACACTGTACTCCATCCCTTAATAAAGCCCTGAATATAGATAACAAATAGTTGTTGCCCCATAATAATAATAATCTTTATTACTGTCACAAGTAGGCTCACATTAACACTGCAATGAGGTTACTGTGAAAATCCCCTAGTCGCCACACTACGGCGCCTGTTCGGGTACACTGAGGAAGAATTCAGAATGTCCAATTCGCCGAACAAGCACGTCTTTGGGGACTTTGTGGGAGGAAACCAGAGCACCCGGAGGAAACCTGCGCAGTCACGGGGAGAACGTGCAGACTCTGCACAGACAGTGACCCAAGCCGGAATCGAACCCAGGCCCCTGGCACTATGAAGCAACAGTGCTAACCACTGGTTACAGTTTGTCAACTTTAAATTTACCCATTTATCCTGACTTTTTTTAAAATATAAGTTTAGAGTACCCAATTCTTTTTTTTTCCAATTAAGGGGCAATTTAGCATGGCCAATTTACCTACCCTTCACATCTTTTTGGGTTGTGGGGGTGAAACCCACGCAGACACAGGGAGAATGTGCAAACTCCACACGGACAGTGACCCAGGGCTGGGATCCGAACCCGGGTCCTTGGTGCTGTGAGGTAGTAGTGCTAACCACGATGCCACCATGCTGCCCTGACTCTCTGTTTCTGTTAACGAATCAACTATCCACCCCAGCACAATGAGCTCCTAGCTTGTGTAGTAACCTTTTATGTGACACTTTACTGAATCCCTTTTGGACTACATCTACTGGTTGTCACATTCTCAAAGAGTTCTAATAAATTTGTCAAAATGATTTCCTTCTCATAATGCCATGTTTAATGCCATGTTGACTGTGCTTGATTGTGTTTTGATTTTCTAAATGTCCTGCTACCACTTCGTTGTTCAAAACCTTTGCTGTTTTCTCTTTTTCCATTATTAATTCCCCTGTCTCATCTGCTAACCTTAGCTATAGAATTCCTACAATGCAGAAGGAGGCCATTCGGCCCATCGACCCTCTGAAAGAGCACCCTACTTAGGCCCACACCCCCATCTTATCCCCATAACTCCACCTAACCTTTGGGGACTAAGGGGCAATCCAGAATGACCAATCTAGCTAACCTGCACATCTTTGGACTGTGGGAGGAAACTGGAGCATACGGAGGAAACCTACGCAGACACTGGGAGAACATGCAAACACCACACCAATAGTCACGCAAGGCCAGAATTGAACCTGGATTCCTGGTGCTGTGAGGCAGCAGTGCTCACTGCCTCCCTCACCTGTTGCAACGCATCACCTCGCTATTGCCTTCGCTATTACATTTTATTCAACCAAATATGGTTCAAGTTTAGAAGTTTCACTCGATGATCATTTGTAGTTATATCAAGTAGCTTAAATTAGTATCCAGGAGATAATAGTACTGTATTAAATATATAACTTAAACTACAGCTTCAGTTTAGAGGAAAAAGTTTCAGAGCTTAAACTCATGAAGCAATTACCTACCTGCTTACCCAGTTAATGTGTCTGGACTTTAGCTCTCGGGCCTCGCTGTCTTTCTCTTTCGCTCTCCCTCTGTTAAGTCCAGAACAGCATCCCTGCGCAGAATTCCCTCAATCTAACTTGCCGAGTTAATTACGTACTCTGTCCAGCAGTACTCCATCAAGCTGGACTTCATGGTGCAATGTTGAAGGTGCCATCTGACAATGAACACATTTGCCTTCTCATGTCTGTACAGGAAGCCATGGTACCATTTGAAGAGGAACAAGGTGATTCTTCCCCAATGTGCTGGCAAATATTGCATTAACTGAAATAGACCGTGCTGCGCTGTATTTCTCCACATTTTAATGGTGACCACACAAGTAATTAATTGGCAGATACACTTTGGATCTCCTATGGTTGTGAAAACGGCTATAAAAATGAAGCTCTGGAGATTAGAGGAGCTTGGGCAGCTCGGTAGCATCGTGGTTAGCATTGGGGCTTCACAGCTCCAGGGTCCCAGGTTCGATTCCCCGCTGGGTCACTGTCTGTGCGGAGTCTGCACGTTCTCCCCGTGTCTGCGTGAGTTTCCTCCCACAGTCCAAAGACGTGCAGGTTAGATGGATTGGCCATGCTAAATTGCACTTAGTGTCCAAAAAAGATTAGGATGGGTTATTTGAGGGCAGCACGGAGGCGCAGTGAGTAGCACTGCTGCCTCTCGGCGCCGAGGTCCCAGGTTCAATCCTGGCTCTGGGTCACTGTCTGTGTGGAATTTGCACATTCACCCCGTGTTTGCGTGGGTTTCGCTCCCACAACCCAAAAAGATGTGCAGGGTAGGAGGATTGGCCACGCTAAATTGCCCCATAATTGGAAAAAATGAATCGGGTACTCTGAATTCATGAGAAGAAAAAAAATTTTTAAGGGAGGGGTTATTGGGTGAGGGGGATAGAGTGGAAGTGAGGGCTTAAATGGGTGGGTGCAGACTCGATGGGCTGAATGGCCTCCTTCTGCACTCTATGTTCTATGTTATTAAAGTATGTAAAATTAATTGAACTAATTATACAAAAAATATTAATGGGTTCTAATGAAAGGTCCATTGACCTGAAGCTTTAACTCTTTCTCTTGATATTGTCAAACCTGCTATTTCCACCATTTTTAATATATAAAATTGTAAATTATACATGAGTCATTTATTTAGTGCCTTTTATATCCACAGGATATTCCAAAGCACTTTACTGCTTCTAAATTGCTTGAGGTGTAGTCACTTTCGTGGACAATCAAAGTGGGCAGCTTGCAAACGACATGAACCTACAGTTAGGGGTTGGTTAATCAGTTTTAGTGAAGTTTGTTGAAGGAAGTGTTTGGTTAGGGAACCAGTCATTCTTTTTGAATAGCACAATGGGATCTTTTGCATGCACCCGACGAGTTGGACAAGAGCTCAATTTGATGTCTGATCCCAAAGAAGGTGCAGCATGTCTTTGGGGCTGTCCTAAAGAATAAGCCTAGATTATGGGTTCGGGTTTTTGGAGTGTAACGCTGCCACTGAGCCTTGAGTGCCACTTAAATTTAATTTATGAAAGTAGGTCGGGAGGCCATGAATTAAAATTTAAGAACATTTTAACCCAAAGTGGGGAGTTCGCCAGATTTGCTGTGCAAATGGTAAGAACATGTTTCACCTGGCAACCATGCATTTTATTAACCCCCTACTCTCAGCTAAACTAACCCCCCCCCCCCTTCTGCTGACGATTAATTTAACCGCGAAGAAGTCGACGAATGGTTGCCACCTCTGGGCGAACCCTAACAGTGACCCTCAGGGCGAACTTGATTTTCTCCAAACAGAGAAAGCTAGCCATGTCCGATAGCCAGGTATCTGACTTCGGGGGCTTTTGAGTCCCTCCAAGCGAATGGTATCCATCTCCGGGCTATCAGGGAAGCAAAGGCCAGAACGTCTGCCTCTTCTCCAGGATTCCCGTGTGTTCCGACACCCTGAAAATCGCCACCTCTGGACTCCGTGCCACCCTTGTTTTTAACACTGTGGACATGACATCTGCAAACCCCTGCCAAAATCCCCTAAGCTTCGGACATGTCCAGAACATGTGGACATGGTTCGCCGGCCCTCCCGCACATTTTGCACACCTGTCTTCCACCCCAAAGAATCTGCTCATCCGGGCCACTCGTGAGCCCGGTGAACAACCTTAAATTGTATCAGGCTGAGCCTGGCACATGTTGCGGACGCGTTGACTCTACTCAATGCGTCCACCCATAGATCATCCTTTATCTCTCCTCCCAGCTCCTCCTCCCACTTGCACTTCAGCTCCTCGGTCTGCATCTCCTCTGACCCCATAAGTTCCTAGTAAATGTCAGATACGCTCCCTTCTCCTACCCACCTTCTGGAAACTACCCTGTCCTGAATCCCCCTTAGCGGTAGGAACAGGAAGGTTGACACCTGTTTGCGTAGGAAGTCTCGCCCCTGCAGATACCTGAATTTGTTTCCCCTCGCCAATCGAAACTTCTCCTCCAGCACCCACATACTCGGAAAGCTCCCCTCTATAAACATGACCCCCATCCCCTCTATCCCTCCTCTCTGCCATATCCAGGACCCCCCATCCATACTTATCAGGGAAAACTGTTGATTATTACAGATTGGAACCAGACCGATGCTCCCTCTGCTCCCACATGTCTCCTCCATTGCCCCCA
Organism: Scyliorhinus torazame; assembly: GCF_047496885.1. NCBI lineage: Eukaryota > Metazoa > Chordata > Chondrichthyes > Carcharhiniformes > Scyliorhinidae > Scyliorhinus > Scyliorhinus torazame. The sequence continues at coordinate 67,500,842 of NC_092724.1, read as the reverse complement.
GACTCTCAGGGCCGCCACCACCACGGGGCTGGTGGAGTACCATGCTGGCGGGAATGGCAGAGGCGCAATTACCAACGCCCCCAGACTAGTGCCCTTGCATGAAGCCGCCTCCATACGCTCTCATGCCGACCCCTCCCCACCACCCACTTCCTGATCATGGCTATATTCGCCGCCCAGTAATAATTAGTCAAATTACCGCCCTCTCCCCGATTCCGCTCAAGTATTACCTTTCTTACCCGCGGGGTCTTGCCCTCCCAAACAAAGCCAGTGATCACTTTGTTGACCCGTTTAAAAAAGGAACGCGGAATAAAGATGGGGAGACACTGAAATACAAACAGGAATCTCGGGAGGACTGTAATCTTCACCATCTGCACCCTCCCAGCCAGTGACAACGGAAGCGCGTCCCATCTCTGAAAATCGTCCTTCATTTGGTCGTCTAATCGGGCCAGATTTAATTTATGCAGTCGGTCCCATTCCCGCGCCACTTGAATGCCTAGGTACCGAAAGCTTCCCCCTACTAACCTAAACGGCAGCTCCACCAATCACCCCTCCTGTCCCCTTGCCTGCACCGCAAACATCTCACTTTTCCCCATATTTAGCTTATATCCCGAAAACCAAACAAATTGCCCTAGAATCCTTATGATTTCTTCCATCCCCTCTATTGGGTCCAACACATACAGAAGCAGGTCGTCTGCATAGAGCGAGACCCTGTGCTCCACCCCCAAACCAGCCCCTTGAGGCTCTCAGATCAATTGCCAACGGCGGCTCTATTGCTAGCGCAAACAACAGTAGGGAGAGGGGGCATCCCTGTCTCGTCCCCCGGTGCAGTCTAAAATAGTCTGATGTTGTCCTATTCGTCCGTACACTTGCCACAGGAGCCTGATACATCAACCTGACCCAGTCAATAAAGCCCTGCCCAAATCGGAACCGTCCCAGTACCTCCCACAGATAATCACATTCTACCCGATCAAAAGCCTTTTCTGCTTCCATTGCAATCACTACCTCCACCGCCCTACCTTCTGGGGGCATCATGATCACGTTTAACAACCTTCCTGCATTGGCTACCAACTGCCCACCCTGGTCCTCCCCAATAACGTCCGGAACACAATCTTCAATTCTGGAGGACAAAATTTTGGCCAGCAATTTGGCATCCACATCCAACAGGGATATCAGCCTGTAGGACCCACACAGCTCTGGGTTCTTGTCCCGCTTCAGAATCAGCGGAATTGTGGCCTGTGGAATAGTCGGGGGTAGCACCCCTGTTTCCCTTGCCTCATTGAACATCCTCATCAACACCGGCCCCAATATCGCAGAGAACCTTTTATAAAACTTCACTGGGTACCCGTCTGGCCCAGGTCTTTACCCGCCTGCATGGCCTTCAGACCCTCCACTATCTCTCCCAACCCGATCGGGGCCCGCAGCCCTTCTACGAGCTCCCCGTCCACCTTTGGGAAATTCAGCCCCTCCATGAAGTGCCTCATCCCCTCCGGACCGGTAGGGGGTTCCGACCTGTACAGCCTACTGTAGAAATCCCTAAACGCCTTATTCACCCCTGCTGAATCTCCAACCAGGTTCCCATCTCTGCCATTTACTTTCCCTATCTCCCAGACTGCCTCCCTCTTTCTAAACTGCTGTGCATGTATTCTGCTGGCCTTCTCTCCATGATCATAGATTGCCCCCCTCGCCTTCCTCAGCTGCTCCACCGCCCTCCCTGTGGTTAACAAGCCGAACTCCACCTGTAACCTCTGCCGTTTCTTTAGAAGCCCTGCCTCTGGGGTCTCCGCATACCTCCTATCGATCTGTAGTATCTCCTTAACCAGTCAGTCTGTCTCTGCCCTGTCCACCTTCTCCCTATGAGCCCGGATCAAGATCAGCTCCCCTCTGACCACCACCTTCGGTGCTTCCCAGACCATGGCTACTGAAATTTCCCCCGTGTCGTTGATCTGCAGGTAGTTCTGAATACATTTCCTCAGCCGCTTGCACACCCCTTCGTCAGCTAAAAGTCCCACATCTAACCTCCAGTGCGGGCGCTGGTTACTGTCTTTACTAACCTGCAGGTCAACCCAGTGTGGAGCATGGTCTGAGATTGTGATCGCCGAGTACCCCGTGTCCACAATCCCTGCCAGTAAAGCCCTGCTCAAAATAAAGAAATCAATCCAGGAATACACTTTATGCACATGTGAGTAGAAGGAGAACTCCTTCACCCTCGGCTGCCCAAATCTCCATGGATCCACCCTCCCCATCTCCTCCATGAACCCACTTAATTCCTTCGCCATTGCTGGCACCATGCCCGTTTTCGAGCTTGACTGGTCCAACCCAGGGTCCATAACTATGTTGAAGTCCCCTCCCATGACCAACCTGTGCAAGTCCAGGTCCGGAATCTTCCCCGGCATCCTCATTATAAACTCCACATCATCCCAATTTGGGGCATACACATTTACTAATACCACCTGCACCCCCTCCAGATTCCCACTGACCATAATGTACCAACTGTCATGATATGGAGACACACACAATGATATAAAGACAAGCAGCTAATGGACACAGAGAACAGGACATGACCAATAAGCAGGCAGGACACTCAGGGGTGGCATCTGACTATAAAAGACACGAGGCACTCACACTCCACCTCTTTCCACTGATGAACATCTGGAGAGTCAGTCAAGGGTGTTGTTACAATCTCACACCTCCACCACGTGGCTAAGAGCTAGTCTGGTTCAGTCAGACAGAGTAACCACACTTAAATTAGCAGAGAGTCGAACTCACAGAGAACTGTGCTATTAGTTCAATAAACCTGATTGAACTAACTTCAAGGTCTGGAGTATCTTTCTGATCTAAGCTGCATCCAGTTGCAGACAGTGTTAGACCAGTGTACCTAACACGGCATGATACCAGGAGACTACCAATTTAAGGTGGCTTACCTCAGTCCGTTCCATGACGACCAGCAAATGTATCCCGCACCATGGAGAAAATTCAGACTCCTCACCAGCTCAGGACTTCCGGCAATCTCAGTGCCAACTGGCAGATAATCATGCAAAAGTTTCTGCTGTACATTGAAGCCTCAGGCCTCGAGGGTGCGTCTGATGCAAGAAAGATCGCGCTTCTCCTCAACAGCGGGTGATCAAGCCATTGAACACTTCAACTAGTTTAACTTCACCGAAGGCCACGACAAGGCAAAGTTTCAGACCATCCTGGACAAGTTCGATAGTCACTGTGAAGTGGACACTAATGAAATCTTCGAGCGCTACATATTCATACAACGTCTTCAAGATAAAGATGAATCATTCAATGCCTTCTTAACTAGCCTCCGCCTGCTAGCGCTGTCCAGCAACTTTGGTGATATTGCTGACTCCATGATCAGAGACCAAATCATGTTTGGAGTTCACTCTGAACCTCTGAGAGAGCAACTCTTAAAAATCAAGCAGATGACCCTTCCAGTTGCGATTGAAACATGTACAGTGCATGAGCACGCAAAAAATTGGTATTCCCAATACAAATCGGCTGAAAATGAGAAACTTGCCTCCCACGAGGCAGAGTGTGTGCAGGCCATCTCCCATTGAAGACAGCGGCCATCTTGCACGCTTTTCCCGGAGCCCCGCACATGCGCGATGCGAACGGGATAACGAAGTGGCCGACACCCACACTACGCAGGTGCAGACGTCTGCCGACCGCACTGCACATGTACGACGACATACACCGCGTCACAACGCCGACGTCATGACGTGCCCGAACTGTGGCAACGTCCACTTAAAGGGACACTGCCCTGCAAGAGGCAGGCGATGTTTAAACTGCGGGAAGCCTGGACACTATGCAGCCTTGTGCAGGTCTGCACCACTAGTCAGAGGCCAGCGCTCCCAATTCCAACAATGGCGCATCCAGAATGTGCAACGTCGATTACAGGATTCTGATCCTGGCAGTACAACGGATCCAGAGGACGAGTGCCTGGAGTCCGCCTACCGAGTGGGCATCATTACCACACGTGAACATGCCACACCTAACTCATCTCGCATTCAGTCCATCCTTGCTGTGGATTCGGAGGACGAATGGCGTGCGGTGATACAGGTCAACCGCTGCTCCATCGAGTTCAAGCTGGATACAGGTGCTTCTGCCAACCTCCTCTCACAGGCAGAATTAAAACGCATCAAGAAGCCCCCCAAGGTCCTTCCAGCAGCCTGCCAGCTCCTGGACTATAACGGTAATGCCATAACGGCACTGGGGTCCTGCCACCTACTCGTCTCCAACCGGAGTACCCATGCACGGCTAAGGTTTGAAATTGTCAAGCCGGACAGGGCGTCCCTACTGGGTGTGCATGCCTGCAAAAAGGTTTATTCAACGACATCGGGTTTATTCAACGACCTCCTCCAATGTGGATCTTCAAGCTGGCATTGACGACATCCTCGCTCAGTGTCCAGATGTGTTTGACGGGATGGGCACTTTGCCATATCGGTACAAGATCCTATAGCGACCTGATGCCAAGCCAGTGGTCCATGCACCACGCCGGGTCCCGGCTCCGCTGAAGGACCAGCTCAAGGAGCTGCAGCAGCAGGGGATCATTTCCAGGGTAACCAAACCGACTGACTGGGTCAGCTCGATGGTGGTGGTTAAAAAACCCTCTGGAGACCTGCGCATCTGCACTGATCCCAAGGATCTCAACCAGAATATAATGCGTGAACACTACCCCATCCCGAAGCGGGAGGAACTCACCAGTGAGATGGCACATGCACAGTTTTTCACAAAGTTAGATGTGTCACATAGATTCTGGCAAATCCGGCTGGATGAGTCCAGCAGAAGGCTCTGCACCTTCAACACACCGTTTGGCAGGTACTGCTATAACCGTATGAGGTTTGGCATCGTCTCTGCATCGGAGATATTTCATCGCATCGTGGAGCAGATGATGGAGGGCAACAAAGGGGTTTGTGTGTACATGGACGACATCATTATATGGTCCACGACCCCTGAGGAGCATGTTTCCAGCAGGTATTCCGCCGTGTCCACGCCAATGGCCTGAAGCTGAACAGGGCCAAATGTTGCTTTGGCATGTCGACACTCAAGTTCCTAGGAGACCAGATGTCTCAGCAGGGCGTGTGCCCCGACACAGACAAGGTCAAGGCCATCGCAGCCATGAAGGTCCCGGAAGACAAGAAAGCGGTATTGTGCTTCCTGGGCATGGTCAATTTTCTGGGCAAGTTCATCCCAAACATGGCCTCACACACCACGGCCCTACGAAACCTAGTGAAGAAGTCCACTGCCTTCGAGTGGAAGGCGGCCCATCAGGCAGAGTGGTTGGAGCTGAAAGCCAAGCTCACCACTGCACCCATATTGGCATTTTTCAACCCAGACAGGGAAACGCAAATCTCGACAGTTGCGAGCCAGGGTGGCATCGATGGGGTTCTGCTGCAGCGCGATGACACTTCATTCTGGGTACCAGTTACCTTTTTTTAAAAAATATATTTATTGAAGTTTTTTTAACAAAACAAAACAATTTTTTCCCCTTACAAGCAATAAACCCCCCACCCCCTGTAACAAAATCGCCCTGAGCAAGATATAGACATGGTAAGATGATATATTTACAGAGCTTTATACACTGGCTCTCGCCCGTTCGGGCCAGTTTCCCCCACCCTCCATGTTATCCCCCGCTCGTCTGTCCCCTCAAACAATCTCTCGTTCCCCCCTCTCCTCTCCGCCGCCCCCCCCCCCCCCCCCCCCCCCCCCCCCCCGCAAGGGTTGCTGCTGCTGCTGACTGACCTTCCTCTAACGCTCCGCGAGGTAGTCTAGGAACGGTTGCCACTGCCTGTAGAACCCCTGCGCAGACCCCCTTAAGGCAAACTTAATCCTTTCCAACTTTATGAACCCAGCCATGTCGTTTGTCCAGGCCTCCACGCTAGGGGGCTTCACCTCCTTCCACATTAGCAAGATCCTTCGCCGGGCTACTAGGGACGCAAAGGCCAGAATGCCGGCCTCTTTCGCCTCCTGCACTCCCAGCTCGTCCACTACTCCAAATATTGCTAGCCCCCAGCTTGGCTTGACCCGGACTTTCACCACCTGAGATATTGCTCCCGCCACTCCTCTCCAGTGCCGGGCATGACCAAAACATATGGACATGGTTCGCCGGGCTCCCTGAGCACCTTTCACATCTGTCCTCTACCCCAAAGAACCTACTCAACCTCGCCCCCATCAAGTGCGCTCTGTGAAACACCTTCAATTGTATCAGGCTGAGCCTGGCACATGAGGAGGAGGAATTGACCCGACCCAGGGCATCAGCCCACAAACCTTCCTCGATCTCCTCCCCCAACTCCTCCTCCCATTTACCCTTCAACTCTTCTGCTAGCGCTTCCCCCTCTTCTTTCATCTCTTGGTGTATTGCCGAAACCTTGCCCTCCCCGACCCATACACCCGAGATCACCCTGTCTTGAATTTCCTGTGTCGGGAGCAGCGGGAATTCCCTGACCTGTCGCCTCACAAAAGCCCTCACCTGCATATATCTGAATGCATTTCCCGGGGGTAGCTCAAACTTCTCCTCCAGTGCCCCCAGGCTCGCAAATGTCCCGTCGATGAACAGGTCCCCCATTCTTCTAATCCCTGCCAGGTGCCAGCCCTGGAACCCCCCGTCCATCTTCCCCGGGACAAACCGGTGGTTACCCCTGATCGGGGACCACACCGAGGCTCCCACTGCACCCCTATGCCGTCTTCACTGGCCCCAGATCCTTAACGTTGCCGCCACCACTGGGCTTGTGGTGTACTTTGATGGCGAGAGCGGCAACGGCGCCATCACCAGCGCCCCCAAGCTCGTTCCTTTGCAGGACGCCATCTCCATCCTCTTCCATGCCGCCCCCTCTCCCTCCATAACCCACTTGCAGACCATCGCCACGTTTGCTGCCCAGTAGTAGCTCCCTAGGTTTGGCAGCGCCAGCCATCCTCGGTCCCTACTGCGCTCCAGGAACCCTCTCCTTACCCTCGGGGTTTTGTTCGCCCACACAAACCCCATAATACTCCTACCTACTCTCTTGAAAAAGCCTTTGGTGATCACGATGGGGAGGCACTGGAACACAAACAAAAACCTCGGAAGGACCACCATTTTTACCGACTGCACTCTACCCGCCAACGAGAGCAGCAACATGTCCCATCTTTTGAAGTCCACCTCCATTTGGTCCACCAACCTCGTCAGATTCAGTTTGTGTAGGGCCCCCCAGCTCCTGGCTATCTGGATCCCTAGATACCGAAAACTCCCCTCCGCCCTCCTCAGCAGTAGGTCCCCTATCCCTCTTTCTTGGTCCCCTGCCTGTAGTACAAAATGCTCGCTCTTCCCTACATTGAGCTTATAGCCCGAGAACTCCCCAAACTCCCTCAAAGTCTGCATGACTTCCACCATCCCCTCCATTGGGTCCGCCACATACAGCAGCAGGTCGTCCGCGTATAGCGACACCCGATGCTCTTCCCCCCCCCCCCCCCTCCATTTATTAGACTCCCTCAGTGATATGGCCAAGGGTTCGATCGCCAATGCAAACAGCAGGGGGGACAAAGGGCACCCCTGCCTCGTTCCTCAGTACAGCCGAAAGTACTCCGACCTCCGCCGGTTCATCACCACACTCGCCACCGGGGCGCTGTAAAGGAGCTTAACCCAGCTAATAAACCCTCCCCCGAACCCAAACCTACACAACACATCCCAGAGGTACTCCCACTCAACTTGGTCAAAAGCCTTTTCCGCATCCATGGCTGCCACTATCTCCGCCTCTCCCTCCTCCGATGGCATCATTATCACGTTTAAGAGCCGCCGCACATTCGTATTTAATTGCCTGCCCTTTACAAATCCCGTCTGGTCCTCATGTATCACCCCCGGGACACAGTCCTCAATCCTCGTGGTGAGCACTTTTGCCAATAGCTTAGCGTCCACATTTAGGAGCGAAATCGGCCTGTACGATCCACATTGCAGTGGGTCCTTGTCTCGCTTCAGGATCAAGGAAATTGTCGCCTCTGACATTGTCGGGGGCAGGGACCCCTCCTCGCTTGCCTCGTTAAAGGTCCTCACTAGTAGCGGGGTCAACAGGTCCGCGTACGTTCTATAGAACTCCACCGGGAACCCATCCGGCCCCGGGGCCTTCCCCGCCTGCATGCTCCCCAAACCCTTATTCAGCTCCTCCAACCCGATTGGCGCCCCCAAACCAGCCACCTCTTGCTCCTCCACCCTCGGGAACTGCAGTTGGTCCAGGAATCTCCCCATCCCCTCTTCTCCCCCTGGGGGCTGGGATCTGTACAGCTCTTCGTAGAAGGCCTTGAATACCTTATTTATTTCCGTTGCACTCTGGACCATGGCTCCCAAGATCTTTGACTCCCCCTATTTCCCTCGCTGCCGCCCTCTTACGGAGCTGGTGTGCCAGCATCCGACTGGCCTTTTCCCCGTACCCGTAGGTCGCCCCCTGCGCCTTCCTCCACTGTGCCTCCGCCTTCCTCCACTGTGCCTCCGCCTTCCCCGTGGTCAACAGGTCAAACTCCGTCTGGAGCCGTCGCCTTTCCCCAAGTAATCTTTCCTCCGGGGCCTCTGCGTATCTCCTGTCCACTCTCAAAATCTCCCCCACTAACCTCTCCCTTTCCCTGCCCTCTGTCTTCTCCCTATGAGCCCTGATGGAGATTAGCTCTCCCCTGATCACCGCCTTCAACGCCTCCCATACCACCCCCACTCGCACCTCCCCGTTGTTGTTGGCCTCCAAGTACCTTTCAATACACCCCCTTACCTTACCACACACCACCTCATCTGCCAACAGTCCCACATCCAACCGCCACAGCGGGCGTTGGTCCCTCTCCTCTCCCAGCCCCACTTCCACCCAGTGCGGGGCATGGTCCGAAACGGCTATGGCCGAATACTCCATCCTCTTCACCCTCGGGATGAGCGCCCTGCCCAGCACAAAGAAGTCTATCCGGGAGTATGCCTTGTGCACGTGGGAGAAGAAAGAAAATTCCCTGGCCTGCGGTCTTGCGAACCTCCATGGGTCCACTCCCCCCATCTGGTCCATAAACCCCCTGAGCACCCTGGCCGCCGCCTGCCTCTTTCCAGTCCTTGATTTGGAGCGGTCCAGTGCTGGATCCAACACTGTATTGAAGTCCCCTCCCATTATCAGTCCTCCTACCTCCAGGTCCGGGATGCGCCCCAACATGCACTTCATAAATCCAGCATCATCCCAGTTCGGGGCGTATACATTTACCAACACCACCCACGTCCCTTGCAACCTACCACTCACCATCACGTATCTCCCTCCATTGTCCGCTACGATAGTCTTGGCCTCAAATGACACATGTTTTCCCACCAGAATTGCCACCCCTCTGTTTTTCGCGTCCAGACCCAAGTGAAATACCTGTCCTACCCACCCCCTTCTTAACCTAACCTGGTCCGCCACCTTCAGGTGTGTCTCTTGGAGCATAGCCACGTCCACCTTCAGTCCCTTCAAATGCGCAAACACTCATCTCCTTTTCTGGGCCAGTCCCGTGTCCGCATCTCCCTCACCTCCGTCCCGGCCACCTCTTCTGTGTCCCATTCCCTTTCGGCCAGTGCAGCAGCAACCCTGTTTCCCCCCCCCTTTCCCCCCTTCCCTCCCCCCGCTAGACCCCTGTCTACTTTTATTGCTCCCCCTATATCACTCCCGTAAGTCAGCTGACGCCTGCTGACCCTGGCTTCCCCCGCCATCCCTTTCATTCCCCCCCCCCCCCGTGTGGGAATCTCCCCATCAGTAGATGTTCCTACGCTCCCCCTCCTACCTTCCCGTGCGCGGGAGAAAAACCCCGCGCTTTCCAGAGCCTGCCCCGCCCCCCCGACGCAGCTTCTGTTGCGGCCTTGTCTCTCGTCCCCAGCCCATATAACATTCCCTGCGTGTGCTTACCCCGCTATATACAACCGCCATCATACTTCAACCCTCAAATACCCCCCACCCTCACAAACCCTCAATTAGAGTCCAACTTTTCAGTTAATATAAAGGTCCACGCCTCTTCGGGCGTTTCAAAGTAGTGGTGTTGGCCGTTATATGTGACCCACAGTCGCGCTGGCTGCAACATTCCAAATTTCACTCCTTTCCGATGCAGCACCGCTTTGGCCCGGTTGAAATCCGCTCTCCGCTTAGCGACCTCCGTGCTTCAGTCTGGGTATATTCTAATCTCAGCATTGTCCCACTTGCTGCTCCGCTCCTTCTTGGCCCATTTCAGGACCCTCTCTCTATCTGTGAATCGTTGAAATCTCACCACCATCGCCCTTGGCGGCTCGTTTGCTTTGGGCTTCCTCGCCAGCACCCGGTGCGCCCCTTCCAGCTCCAGCAACCCCGGGGGGGGGGCCTCCGCGCCCATCAGTGCCCCGATCATCGTGCCCGCATATGCCGCGGCGTCGGCCCCCTCCACTCCTTCTGGGAGACCCAGGATCCTCAAATTGTTTCTCCTCAACCTGTTCTCCGGGTCTTCGAGTCTTCCCGCCCACGTCTTGTGTAGCGCCTCGTGCCGCTCCACTTTCACCGCCAGGCCCAAAAGCTCGTCCTCATTCTCACTCACTTTGTCCTGGATCTCCTGGATCTTCACCTCGTGGGCTTTCTGGGTTGCCCCAAGTCCTTCAATTATTGCCAGCATCGGCGCCACCATCTCCTTGCGCAGCTCCTCGAAGCAGCGCTTGATGAATTCTTGCATCTCTTCTTTGTCCCCGGCCGCCGCCATTTTGTTTATTTTACCCTTCTTCTCCCGCTGCTCCAGTGCCGTTTTTTTTGGCCGTTTCGCTGTGGGTCCGGTCCATACAGGTTAGTGGGGTATCTCTCTCCTCCCTTCCCCACGGGTTGGCTGTGTAAAAAATCCCGTTGTGGCTCTTCTATCGAGCCCGAAAGTCCGTCTTCGCGGGAGCTGCCGATTCGTGCGGCTTAGCTCCGCATAGCCGCAACCGGAAGTCGGGTACCAGTTACCTATGCATCAAGGGCAATGACGCCCACCGAACAAAGGTATGCACAAATCGAGAAGGAATGCCTGGGCCTTCTCACTGGCATTCTCAAGTTTCACGACTATGTCTACGGCCTGCCGACATTCATAGTCGAGACGGATCACAGGCCCTTGGTCCAAATTATTCACAAGGACCTTAATGACATGACGCCTCGGTTGCAGCGCATCCTCCTCAAACTCAGAAGGTACGACTTTAACATGGTCTACATGCCTGGCAAGGAGCTCATCATTGCCAATGCACTGTCCCGCTCCATCACCGTGCCTAGTGAACCACTGAACGTCATCCGGCAAATTGAGTCACAACCTGTCCACCACGTGGCTAAGAGCTAGTCTGGTTCAGTCAGACAGAGTAACCACACTTAAGTCACAGGTGCAGCTGTGTGCTAGCACCCTCCCGGCATCTGATGGGAAGGTGACTCATATCCATGAGGAGACAGCTAAAGACCCCCCTCTTGCAGCGTGTTATGCAACACCTAGCCAATGTCTGGCAAAAAGGGCAGTGCCCTCAATTTTTCAATGTAAAGGATGACCTGACGGTGGTTGATGATATCTTCCTTGAACTGGACCGGATTATAATTCCACACAGTCTCCAGAGCTTGGTGCTCCATCAAATCCATGAGGGCCGCCTGGGTGTGGAAAAGTGCAGACGCAGAGCCAGGCAGGCTGTCTACTGGCCCGGGATCAGCCAGGACATCGCGAACATGGTCCTTAACTGTGCAACCTGCCAACGCTTCCGCCAGCGCAGAGTAAGGAGTCACTTCAGCAGCATGAAATCGAAACCTCTCCGTGGTCCAAGGTTGGCATCGACCTCTTTCATGCAAATGGTCGTGATTACGTGTTAATCATTGATTACTTTTCCAATTAACCTGAAGTCGTGAAGCTCTCAGGTATCACATCTCGGACCGTCATCAAGGCCTGTAAGGAGACGTTCTCCAGGCATGGTATTCCACTCACTGTCATGAGTTACAATGGCCCGTGCTCCAGCAGCCATGAATGGTCTCTGTTTGCCCAGTCGTATCAGTTCAAACACGTCACTTCCAGCCCTCACTATCCGCAGTCAAAAGGAAAAGTTGAGAAAGGGGTGCACATAGTGAAGCAGCTCATCTGCAAGGCCGCGGATTCTGCGTCTGACATTCACCTTGCGCTGCTCGCGTACAGGGTGACCCCACTGTCCACTGGCATGTCGCTGGCTCAACTCCTGATGAACAGGGTCCTACGAACGACACTTCCAGCCATACACGTGCCCAACCTGGATCACCTCCCGGTGCTGCACCTCCGAGACCGGTAAAAACAGGGCTCATGCCACCGATTTGCCCATATTATCCCTGTTAGACACTGTTCGGGTCAAGATCCCTGATGGAGGCTGGTCAGCTCCAGCTGTCGTTGTTCGACAGGCTGCCCCCCGCTCGTATGTTGTGCGTCTGGCTGATGGTTCTGTTGTGCGACGAAACAGATGGGCACTGCGCAAAGTTGCCTGCCCGCAACCACATTCTTCTCCATTTCCTTCTGTTGCTTTGCCACCTCCTGATACCTCGACTCACAAGGCCACCAGTCAGGCTTCAATCCCACCCATCAAGGCGCCGTCGTCCCCACACCACCTCTCCGGCGGTCGACCAGGATCAGACGCAAGCCACAGAGACTGGAGTTATGAACATTTGTTCTGTTTGCTATGTTCTGTGTTCTCGCATTACACAGCTGTGTTCACATGTACATATGTTCACATCCACTGCATGTATAAATGTTAATCGTGGCCTATTCTTGTAAATACGTTCACATATGTCATCCAAACATTAAAAAAAAGGGGGAGATGTCATGATATGCAGACACACACATAATGATATACAGACAAGCAGCTAATGGACACATAGAACAGGACATGACCAATAAGCAGGCAGGACACTCAGGTGGGATCTGACTATAAAAGACACGAGGCACTCACACTCCGCCTCTTTCCACTGATGAACATCTAGAGAGTCAGTCAAGAGTGTTGTTACACTCTCACACCGACACCACGTGGCTAAGAGCTAGTCTGGTTCAGTCAGACAGAGTAACCACACTTAAGTTAGCAGAGAGTCGAACTCACCTAGAACTGTGCTATTAGTTCAATAAACCTGATTGAACTATTTTCAAAGTCTGGAGTATCTTTCTGATCTAAGTTGCAGCCAGTGTTAGACCAGTGTACCTAACACGACACCGATCGCCCACATCCGAAACTATTCTACCCGCCTCAAACACCACCCGCTTATTGATCTAGTCTTTGAGTCTAGTCCCGAGTGAAAGACCTGACTGACCCAGCCTTTCCTCAATCTAATCTGGTCAGTTACTCGAAGGTGCATCTCCTGCAACATTACCACGTCCGCCTTTAGTCCCCTAAGATGTGCGAACAGACGTGCCCTCTTGACCGGCCCATTTAACCCTTGAATATTCCAGGTGATCAGCCTAGTTGGGAGGCTCATTGCCCCCCCCCCCCCCCCCCCCCCCCCACCTTTCGCCGATCAGCCATCCCCTTTTTTGACAAATCAGCCTTAGAGTGTGAACTTACTGGAATAATTTACCAGAGAGCTGAATGTGTTAAGTGCAAGTGGTGGCAACATCATGAGGGAATATTTAACATGTAGCTAGATAGAATAGGAGAATCGCAGAAGCAGCCTTTTCTCGTCCCTGACTGTTATTTTTTTTTTATATAGTCTGTTCAAATAAAATGAATTCTGTCCACAGGCACTGCAGGCACTCGCTCATTCATGCACTTCCTCCCCAACCATGCATAAACTGTTGTTTCCTGCTATGAAAGCCACATGTAGTTGTTGCAAGTCCTTTGAAACCCTGTTTACTCTTAAAGCAACTCTTAGGCTGCACGAGACCTGTGCTGGTGAAGCGAGCTCCTGACAAATGGGGTCTCCTGTGGCTGGCTCACCTTCAGTATACATTTTAGCAGCCTTGGTACACCCTGAGCATGTTTATTGTCAGAATACGGAACAGTAAGTGAGACCCTTGTGTGGGAAGGTGCCTCTACCAGCTTGGGCTTCTTTCCTTACAACAAAATGGTTTAGGAGCAATTCATTGTTAGGGGAGAAATTCTGCTGGAGTCCAATTGGGCAAACCTTTTGTGTATTTTTTTCTAACTATTCTACAACTGCCCTGGCAAATTCCTTTTTGAAATTGTTCACAGGATGTGGATGTCATTGGCAAGGCTGCCAATTATTGTCCATCCCTTGATGATGGTGAACTTCCCTGGTGAATTGCTGTAGACCGTGTGGTGAAAGATCAGTGAGCTGTTTGGCAGGGAGTTCCAGCATTTTGATCCAGCGACACCAAACAAACGGTGATATAAGTCCAAGTTGGGATGGGTGTTTGACTTGGAGGTGATGGTGTTCCCTTCCCCTCTGCCCTTCTCGACAGTGAAGGTCGTGGATTTGAGAGGATTAAACTTGGAAATTAGCTTTACGCGCTGGCAGTGTGCCATTTCTACGCTGATCTGTCCCTGGCTTGTGTCGATTTGTCAATGATCCCCTGGGATTGTTGTTGCAAATTTCCAATAACGCATAAGATTGAGTAGGTCCAAGTGGAGCCTTACTACAATGACTTGCAATTATATAACCCCTTTAACATAATAAAATGTTCTTCACAGGAGTTTAATAAAATGTAATTTGCTACCAAATCCATGGCAAGGCATTGGAAAGGTGATTAAACACTTTGTCAAGTAGTTCACTTTTTTTTTCTCTCGACAGATGCTACCTGGCCTTGAGTGTTTCCAGTGTCTTCTGTTTTATTATTTTAGTTGAATTTTAAGGATCATCTTCAAGGGAAAAAAGATAGTGAGGATTAGTGAGCAAAATCCATCATTATAAATGAATTATGGAACGGATGACACTGCAATGTTATCAGTGAATTGCACCGAATACTTTTGTCTTAATGGACTCAATGTAGTCTATCGTGTAGTCCATGTACAACACACTGCACTACTGTGTGAATATTAGATTGATGTACCACATCACACATTGATAGGAATTTCATCTCGACCTATGATTCTCCATGTGCTGAGTAGATCATGGGCAATGTTGAAGTGCAGGTAAGGTAAAGTTGCCATAATCCCAGATGACCATAGGCTGTTTTCCCCTTTGAGGAAGTGAAGGTACAGGACTTGTATAGAGCCAAACCAAGCAACCAAATTGGACATGGCAAAGCTGCACAAATAGCACTTAAAATAAATGATTAGTTAATCTTGTTTGGCGATTGAGGAATAATAGCCTTGCTTTCCAAGGAACGCCATGTCCACCCAAACAGCTGGAGGCAGTCAGTCTGAAAAACAGTCAGTCCCACATTGCGGCGCTCCCTCAGTACTGCACTGAATTTTCAACCTAGATTATGTGGAATGGGGCTTGAGTCTATAAAAGTGCTTGTGCTGAGCCGAGGCTTACAACCTCGGTGGTGCTGTCACAAGGAGACCTGCAGCTGCTTTAGGTCAAGAGGAGGGCACATTGTCAGGCTCAATTTGAGGGAGAACAAGAGAGGCATATTGGTGAGTGCAGCATCCTGAACGTGCCTTTGTTTATTTTGACCGGCATTTACCTTCTTTGCCTGGGTTTTGTGACCTCCATTTCTAGATTAAGAAAGCATTGGGGTGCCATCCATTGTTGAGTTCATTATTGGGACCTGAACCAGGTTTTCATGCTGTTACACGCAATCCACTCCTGGAGTACAGATATCTCAGGCCTGAGGCTTCTTGTGGAGACCTGGTGTGTCGTTCTGCTTTCACATCTTCTCCCAGAGTAAAGAGGCACTGGTGTCTGATAATAGTTTGAGAGGTGCTTATCCAAAGTAAAGTCCTGAGCTTGAACACACAGCTTGCTATCTGGCAGACCAAGAAGATTTAAAAAACCCTATAAAATAAACTTTTGGTCCAGGTGAAAACGACGACAGAGTAGTTTTTTTGTGAATTATGACAGGAAACAGATAACTGGCTCTAATGTGAAGGTTATGAGTCTGTTTTTGGGTGAGGCTCGGATTCACCAAATCTCCCATTTGATTCACGCAGCATATGTTGCAAATTAATGGCATTTTAAAGAATTTAATGAACTGAAAATTGAATATTTTTGTGCAGATTGCCTTTTGCCAGTTATTTGGTGATGTTAATCATCGTGGAGGCTGATGTATTTAATCAGCTGCTCTTGGAGTTTATTGGTCACTGGTGAGTAATTGGGCTAAGGGGAGGTTTCAGAACCTTGGCACACAGCAAGATTTTCCAACACTTATATCGGAGTTTCAGGGGGACTGGGATTAAAATTATCCAGATGCCACCAGTCTTGTGCCAACAGATCTTTGTCAGAAGAAAAGCTCTACTCTGGTGACGATTGGGGTGTGGGATTGATTGTTTATTTAAAATACGGGACTGCAGAAGGGAGGGGTTGTTCTTTCTGTTGTTAACCCCAATCCTCTTTCTATTTCATTTTCCTGGCCCATAAAGGTCAGCTGACTTCAAAAACCTTGCAATTGGGTGAGTGCTTTAACTCTTTGAATTCTGCACCCCCCCCTCCCTCTCTCTCTCCCCCCCCCCCCTCCCCCGGTTCTTTCCAACTTCAGGGACTCCAGGCCCAGTTTTAGCTTTGTAGATCCTAACTTTGTGTCATTCCTTCCCATTTGCCCAATGAGGGGGAAACATTTTTGGGGGGACACTAACCTCTTTAAGCAATGCAGGCCGAACATAGGGCAGCAATGGAGAGATGATTGTTCTCTGTGATGTTTTGTGTAAGTCTTATTTTGGACCACACCCTTTGCTTTATCAACATAAGATTCCACAACCAGATAAGATTTATCTGTTTAGTTCAAAACACTTTCAAGCTTTTTTTTATGGTCTTAGGTTTTGACCATGATGGAGCTTGGTTTGAGTTGTTTTTCAAAGTTCTGCAAGCTGTTTTGAGCGTGACTATTTTGAGTAGTAGCCACATTGCAACCTTGCTTAAAGCAAACCAGATCAAGTCAATGTCATGTTGGTTTCAATTGCTGCCACTGGTCTCAGTGCAGGGTTTTGACTGGGCAACTTCAATTAATGTTATAGCCCCACTGGCCCAATGCCAGCTATAAGGGATTAAAACCAAAAATGCTATAAAAATTCAGCAGGTTTGGTAGCACCTGTGGAGACAGAAACAGGACTAATGTTTCAAGTCCAATATGATTTCTTTGGAACTGGAGGAAGGTAGAAAAGTTATACGATATGCTGTTGAAAAATGGGGTTGGGGGAGCGGCAGGTGGAGCAAAAGAAAAAGTCGGGTAGGTTAGAGGGAGGGAGAGATTAAATGACAAAGATGTAATGGAAACAAGACAGGGAGTGGTAATGATAGTGCTTTGGTCCAGAGCAAATGTTAACCGGAGAAAAGGTCAACACTGTCTGAAAGCAAAATAGCAGAATGCGTTAGTAGCAGAGATAGGGTCAGCGATGCCTGGAAGCAAAAAAAATAGAAGAAATCACTCTTTTTCTGGCTAAGAAGACATTGTTTGAAAAACATCAATATCATGCCTACTTTATTAAAAGCATAATTAAATATCAAGATTTTCAGTGCTAATGTCCCTCACATTTGATTTCAATGTGATATTATGGTTTGTTTTTTTTGTTTGGCCTTATTAAGCAAATCTCCAGTAAAATACCGAGGGAGCTGCATTGTGAGAGGTCATCGGCGCCAGAGGAGATGTTAAAGCAAATCCTTCTCCGGTGAGCATAAAAGATGCAGCAACATTATTCAAAAAACAGAAATTCTCCTGGTGTCCTGGCTAATATTTATCCCACAATCACCTTTGTTAAAACAGATTAGCAGGTCATTTAAGAGATTTTTGGAAAGCAAGGGTATAAGGGATTTGAAACCAAAGTGGGTAATTGGAGCTATGGTATAGATGTGTGAACAGAGACAAAGAACAAGGATAGCACTACCTCACCCCACCCTACCCCCATCCTATATAAACAGGCACGGTGGCACACTGGTTAGCATTGCTGCCTCACAGTGCCAGGGACCCGGATTCATTTCCGGCCTTGGAGTCTGTCTGTGTGGAGTTTGCACGTCCTCCCTTTGTCTGCATGGGTTTCCTCCGGGAGCGCCGGTTTCCTCCCACGTCCAAAGATGTGCAGGTCAGGTAGATTGGCCATGACAAATTGCCCCTTAGTGTCCAGGGATGTGTAGGTTAGGTAATGGGGTTATAGGAATAGGGTGGGAAAGTGGGCTTGGGTGGAGTGCTATTTAGAGGATCGGTGCAGACTCGATGGGCCTAATGGGCTCCTTCTGCACTGTAGGGATTCTATGATCAGGCATGATCTACTTGAATGCCGGAACAGACTTGAGTGACCTTCCCATGGTCCTATAAGCCCAGGGGTTGCACAGAGAGGCTGTATCACTCTCTCCTAGTCGACTGGGTGTATCAGCTATTCGCACACGTTTTGCTTGAGTTCAGTAAGTGATAGAATTAACATTGTAATAGACCATAGCTTAAGCTATAAATTACCAAATGTTTTATAAATCAGAAACAAGTAACTGAACAGTATTAAATGCACAGTAATCACAACAGATGCCTCTTAACAGTATACATTTTAAATCTCTCAGATTGGGCGCAATCGAATGGCCTTGCTTAGCCCAAGAAGAAGCGCGCTGTCGTACAAAGCGGCTGATAGAAGCCCGGAGACCATACTCCCGGAATCTACCCAGCTCGCAATGCCTCGCGAGATCTAACACGATCTTGCGTGTCGTTGTAAATCGCGCCCATTGTGGGCAGGATTACCTTTTAGCAAATCTGCATATCAGTGAGACAGCTAGTCTCACTGTAATATGCAATTTCCCGAGGCGTTGGGATCTACCCCCTTCACTTGGAAAACTTGGGCAAGCCGCAGTTCAGTACTGGTCTCCACAAATGGGGGCCAGATGGAACGGCACTCATGGAAGTCTCCCAGAGGGCTGAAGGTCCCCCAGGGACATGACCTTTGGGTAGGGTGGTTTCCTGGCATGGCACCCTGGCAGTGTCACCTGAGCGTGAGACTGGTACCGCCAAGATGCCCAGGTGGCACTGTCAGCTGGTAGGGGCACTGCCAGGATAGCAAGTTGGTACTGCATTGGTTCTGCCAAGATGCTTGGCTGGCATTTTTCATGCAGCGATGATCGGCCCCCTCATAGTGCATTAGGGTTCAAGGTGGGTTGGGGGGGGAGGGGGAAATCGGGATCGGGGTAGCGTTTTTAAATGGGGCTCCTCAGTGCAGAAAATTGAGCTATGTACAGCCTTGGCCCACTGCGAGCACCGGGAAACATGTGGCCAAACGCTGTTTTGTTCCCATTTAGCTAAATTGCGGCCATTATTTTTCTAACTCTGCCCTCCCTCAGGATCAATGCCCACTGGGGCATTGAATTTACAATATACTCTAAGGGATTCTGCTGGGAGCATAATGTCAGAAAATTATTCCTTCAATATAAATGTGAACAACAGAACCACCTTATCCTTTATGTGGCAGTTTGTTCCAACATAGTCTAATGGTTTGAGAGTAACCAAGGCTTCCAAATGTAAGCCCATGACCAGCAATCCTGGACAAAGTAGCTGCAATATTTGGAGCCTCTGTTATTAACATGTGCCCAAAAGCCCCTATCTGTCACAGCGACCGTGCTTTTATCTTACTCATCCTATATCCTCCACATTGCTGTACCCAAGTGTCAGTCCACACCCCACCCAGCTACAAACATTCTAACCTCGAGACAGGACAACACACAGCAAAGTGAAGACTTCTCTCAGCTGAAACCCAAGTTGCATTGCTGTTGAAAGGTGAGGAAAAGCAGCGTTGGTGTTCACGGCTGTGGGAACAGTAATGGGAATGTTTTCATGATGGTGCGCTACCCATGTTCCCAATGAAGCTTTCACAAACTCTACCACAATATTTTAGAACAAATTTGTCAGTTGTAACCGGTAGGTATTTCCTGTTCACCAGGGTCCGTACCTATCTTTTGTTTTTACGGGTCCTATTAGAGTTTAGAATTGGTAATGGCTGGTGGTTTCTACCTGGAAGTGAAGCTTGACTTGTGTGTAAATTAGTATCTTTATCTGTATGAGGTTATATGGTGTCTGCTTGAATGAACTTGTTGCCGACCAGTTAATTTCCCTTTTTTCAAACACAATGACCAACATAAGTTTCTTCTGTGTTCCGCTATTTAGTTTGATTGTGGCTGATTATGTTAACCCCATTAACTCACTTTAGTTTCATAGATTTATAGAAGGGTTGCAGGGCAGAAGGAGCTGTCGTGTCTGTGCTGGGCCTCTGAAGGAGCACTTTACCAAGTGTCACCCCCCCTACCTTTTCCTTGTAGCCCTGAAAACTTTTCTATTTTCACATCTCGCTGACTTAAATGAATGGGCGGGGAGGGGGAACCTTGACCTAACAAGCACACTAATAGAGCTGTTCCCCTGCCAAATGACGTTCACTGTGGATTTTGAATTCACTTTACAGGGATTTTTATCTTAAATTTTTTGCATTAATTTACAAAACCTACATTAATATTCAATACGTCTGGGCATTCTTAGTCAGTACAGTTACATTTGTAGCTGTTGCTGAGGATGAATCGCTGTTGGTGTGTGTTACGCAGTGCATATAGTGCAGTGGTGTGCAATGTGTTAAACATTAGCCACATGTGGCTAATTAAAAGTCCAGATGTGGCTAATTCCATTCCTGATTCTAAAATTTTAAAATGAGCAAATGATACCATTACTGGGTCTGTGATCTCAATGCTCAGACACCCATGGCCTCTGCATGTGAATTTTAACCTTTTTGTGCATTCACCAGTTCAATAGTAAGATGAAAAGCTGAGAGTGAGTAGTTTTTTCCTTATTGTGAGGCCTTTGTTTCCTAGTTACTGAATGGTGGCAGGTGTTTGTGAAGCAAAGCATACATGTGAAGTAGTGAGACGGTTTTCTACTGAAATTAATGCATGTAGTTAAAATAGTGTTGCCTCACCTATGTTAACCAATGATCTTCATTGGGCCATAAAAGACCAGAAGATATAGGAGCAGAATTAGGTCATTCGGACCATTGAATGTGCTCTGCCATTCAATCCTGGATAATATGTTTCTCATCCCCATTCTCCTGCCTTTTACCCGTAAGCCCTGATCCCCTTATTAATCAAGAACCTATCTATCTCTGTCTTAAAGACACTCAGTGATTTGGCCTCCAGAGCCTTCTGCGGCAAAGGATTCCACAGATTCACCACCCTCTGGCTGAAGAATTCCTCATCTCAGTTTGAAATGATCATCCCTTCAGTCTGAGGCTGTTCCCCTGGTTTCTAGTCTCTCCTACGAGTGGAAACATCCTCTCCACATTCACTCTAGCAAGGCCTCTCAGTATTCTGTAAGTTTCAATAAGATCCCCCCACCCATCCTTCTAAACGCCATTGAGTACAGATCCAGAGTTCTCAACCACTTCTCATATGACAAGCCCTTCATTCTGGGGATTATTCTGGTGAACCTCCTCTGGACCCCCTCCAAGGCCAGCACAGCTTTCCTTCGATATAGTGCCCAAAACGGCTCACAATATTCCAAATAGGGTCTGACCAGAGCCTTATAAAGCCTCAGTAATACATCTCTGTTCTTGTTTTCTAGCCCTCTCAAAATGAACGCTAACATTGCATGTGCCTCCCTAACTGCCAACTGAACCTGCATTTTAACCTTGAGAATCCTGAACTAGGACTCCTAAGTTCCTTGGTGCTTCTGATTTCCTACGCCTTTTCCCATTAAGAAAATAGTCTGTGCCTCTATTCATCCTACCAAAGTACACAACCTCACACTTTTACACATTGTATTCCATCTGCCACTTCTTTGCCCACTCTCCTAGCCTGTCCAAGTCCTTCTGAACCCCCTGCTTCCTCAATATAACCTGTCCATCTACATATCTTTGTATCATCTGCAAACTTGGCAACAATGCCCTCAGTTCCTTCTGCCAGATTGTTAATATACATTGTGAATAGCCATTGTGAATAGCTATGGCCCCAACACTGACCCCTGCGGAACACCACTAGTCACCGGTTGCCATCCCCAATCTCAGCCAGTCAGCCAATCCTCTATCCAACATAAGTGTAGCATAAACATAACTATCAGGTGTGATTGATTTGTGTTACTTGACTGAACAACATAATTTTAGCCCCTTTGCCTTCTGCAACTTTAGTTTGTATTCTCTCCAGTGATTTAATCCACCAGAAAAGGTGGCTTTGTGTGCAGCACAATCCATTTGGGATGATTCGCTGTGCAATTATAGAGTGATTGTTTATTCAGCTGAAATGAAATGAAAATGAAAATTGTTTATTGTCACAGGTAGGCTTCAATGAAGTTACTGTGAAAAGCCCCTAGTCGCCACATTCCGGCACCTGTTCGGGGAGGCTGGTACAGGAATTGAACCGTGCTGCTGGCCTGCCTTGGTCTGCTTTAAAAGCCAGTGATTTAGCCCAGTGTTCGAAAGGATTATTCACTGTGCAAATGTGTGGAGTGACTGTTTATTCAACAGGCTAAAGATCACTCCCTGTTTAACTGTGGAGTGACTGTTTATTCAGCAGGGTCAAGATCATTCACTGTGTAACTAAAGAGTCACTGTGTATTCTCTGGGTAAGGATCGCTCGCTGTCTAACTGTGGAGTGACTTTTTATTCAGCAGGGTAAGGATCATTCGCTGTGTAACTGTGGGGTGAGTGTTTATTCAGCAGGGTAAGGATCACTCACTGTGTAACTGTGTGGGGTGAGTGTTTATTCAGCAGGGTAAGGATCACTCACTGTGTAACTGTGTGGGGTGAGTGTTTATTTAGCAGGGTAAGGATCATTCACTGTGTAACTGTGTGGAGTGAGTGTTTATTAGGCAGGGTAAGGATCATTCACTGTGTAACTGTGTGGAGTGAGTGTTTATTCAGCAGAGTAAGGATCATTCACTGTGTCACTGTGGGGTGAGTGTTTATTCAGCAGGGTAAGGATCACTCGCTGTGTAACTGTGGGGTGAGTGTTTATTCAGCAGGGTAAGGATCATTCACTGTGTAACTGTGGGGTGAGTGTTTATTCAGCAGAGTAAGGATCATTCACTGTGTAACTGTGTGGGGTGAGTGTTTATTCAGCAGGATAAGGATCAATCACTGAGTAACTGTGGTGTGAGTGTTTATTCAGCAGGGTAAGGATCACTCACTGTGTAACTGTGTGGGGTGTGTGTTTATTCAGCAGGGTAAGGGTCACTCACTGTAACTGTGGGGTGAGTGTTTATTCAGCAGAGTAAGGATCATTCACTGTGTAACTGTGGGGTGAGTGTTTATTCAGCAGGGTAAGGATCAATCACTGTGTAACTGTGTGGGGTGAGTATTTATTCAGCTGGGTAAGGATCACTCACTGTGTAACTGTGTGGGGTGAGTGTTTATTCAGCAGGGTAAGGATCACTCACTGTGTAACTGTGTGGAGTGAGTGTTTATTCAGCAGGATAAGGATCAATCACTGTGTAACTGTGTGGAGTGAGTGTTTATTCAGCAGGATAAGGATCAATCACTGTGTAACTGTGTGGAGTGAGTGTTTATTCAGCAGAGTAAGGATCATTCACTGTAACTGTGTGGGGTGAGTGTTTATTCAGCAGGGTAAGGATCATTCACTGTGTAACTGTGTGGAGTGAGTGTTTATTCAGCAGGGTAAGGATCATTCACTGTGTAACTGTGTGGAGTGAGTGTTTATTCAGCAGGGTAAGGACCATTCACTGTGTAACTGTGGGGTGAGTGTTTATTCAGCAGAGTAAGGATCATTCACTGTGTCACTGTGGGGTGAGTGTTTATTCAGCAGGGTAAGGATCACTCGCTGTGTAACTGTGTGGGGTGAGTGTTTATTCAGCAGGATAAGGATCACTCACTGTGTAACTGTGGGGTGAGTGTTTATTCAGCAGGGTAAGGATCATTCACTGTGTAACTGTGTGGTGAGTGTTTATTCAGCACAGTAAGGATCATTCACTGTCACTGTGGGGTGAGTGTTTATTCAGCAGGGTAAGGATCACTCGCTGTGTAACTGTGTGGGGTGAGTGTTTATTCAGCAGGGTAAGGATCACTCACTGTGTAACTGTGTGGGGTGAGTGTTTATTCAGCAGGGTAAGGATCACTCACTGTGTAACTGTGGTGTGAGTGTTTACTCAGCAGGGTAAGGATCAATCACTGTGTAACTGTGTGGGGTGAGTGTTTATTCAGCAGGGTAAGGATCATTCACTGTGTAACTGTGGGGTGAGTGTTTATTCAGCAGAGTAAGGATCATTCACTGTGTAACTGTGTGGGGTGAGTGTTTATTCAGCAGGGTAAGGATCATTCACTGTGTAACTGTGTGGGGTGAGTGTTTATTCAGCAGAGTAAGGATCATTCACTGTGTAACTGTGGAGTGAGTGTTTATTCAGCAGGGTAAGGATCATTCACTGTGTAACTGTGGGGTGAGTGTTTATTCAGCAGGGTAAGGATCATTCACTGTGTCACTGTGGGGTGAGTGTTTATTCAGCAGGGTAAGGATCACTCGCTGTGTAACTGTGTGGGGTGAGTGTTTATTCAGCAGGATAAGGATCAATCACTGTGTAACTGTGGTGTGAGTGTTTATTCAGCAGGGTAAGGATCACTCACTGAGTAACTGTGGTGTGAGTGTTTATTCAGCAGGGTAAGGATCAATCACTGTGTAACTGTGTGGAGTGAGTGTTTATTCAGCAGGGTAAGGATCACTCACTGTGTAACTGTGGTGTGAGTGTTTATTCAGCAGGGTAAGGATCAATCACTGTGTAACTGTGTGGGGTGAGTGTTTATTCAGCTGGGTAAGGATCACTCACTGTGTAACTGTGTGGGGTGAGTGTTTATTCAGCAGGGTAAGGATCATTCACTGTGTAACTGTGGGGTGAATGTTTATTCAGCAGGGTAAGGATCATTCACTGTGCAACTGTGGTGTGAGTGTTTATTCAGCAGGGTAAGGATCAATCACTGTAACTGTGTGGGGTGAGTGTTTATTCAGCAGGGTAAGGATCATTCACTGTGTAACTGTGGGGTGAGTGTTTATTCAGCAGAGTAAGGATCATTCACTGTGTAACTGTGGGGTGAGTGTTTATTCAGCAGGGTAAGGATCACTCGCTGTGTAACTGTGGGGTGAGTGTTTATTCAGCAGAGTAAGGATCATTCACTGTGTAACTGTGTGGGGTGAGTGTTTATTCAGCAGAGTAAGGATCATTCACTGTGTAACTGTGTGGAGTGAGTGTTTATTCAGCAGGGTAAGGATCATTCACTGTGTAACTGTGGGGTGAGTGTTTATTCAGCAGAGTAAGGATCATTCACTGTGTAACTGTGGGGTGAGTGTTTATTCAGCAGAGTAAGGATCATTCACTGTGTAACTGTGTGGGGTGAGTGTTTATTCAGCAGAGTAAGGATCATTCACTGTGTAACTGTGTGGAGTGAGTGTTTATTCAGCAGGGTAAGGATCATTCACTGTGTAACTGTGGGGTGAGTGTTTATTCAGCAGGGTAAGGATCATTCACTGTGTAACTGTGGGGTGAGTGTTTATTCAGCAGAGTAAGGATCATTCACTGTGTAACTGTGGGGTGAGTGTTTATTCAGCAGGAGAAGGATCACTCACTGTGTAACTGTGGGGTGAGTGTTTATTCAGCAGGGTAAGGATCAATCACTGCGTAACTGTGTGGGGTGAGTGTTTATTCAGCAGGATAAGGATCATTCACTGTGTAACTGTGGGGTGAGTGTTTATTCAGCAGAGTAAGGATCATTCACTGTGTAACTGTGTGGGGTGAGTGTTTATTCAGCAGGATAAGGATCAATCACTGAGTAACTGTGGTGTGAGTGTTTATTCAGCAGGGTAAGGATCACTCACTGTGTAACTGTGTGGGGTGTGTGTTTATTCAGCAGGGTAAGGGTCACTCACTGTGTAACTGTGGGGTGAGTGTTTATTCAGCAGAGTAAGGATCATTCACTGTGTAACTGTGGGGTGAGTGTTTATTCAGCAGGGTAAGGATCAATCACTGTGTAACTGTGTGGGGTGAGTATTTATTCAGCTGGGTAAGGATCACTCACTGTGTAACTGTGTGGGGTGAGTGTTTATTCAGCAGGGTAAGGATCACTCACTGTGTAACTGTGTGGAGTGAGTGTTTATTCAGCAGGATAAGGATCAATCACTGTGTAACTGTGTGGAGTGAGTGTTTATTCAGCAGGATAAGGATCAATCACTGTGTAACTGTGTGGAGTGAGTGTTTATTCAGCAGAGTAAGGATCATTCACTGTAACTGTGTGGGGTGAGTGTTTATTCAGCAGGGTAAGGATCATTCACTGTGTAACTGTGTGGAGTGAGTGTTTATTCAGCAGGGTAAGGATCATTCACTGTGTAACTGTGTGGAGTGAGTGTTTATTCAGCAGGGTAAGGACCATTCACTGTGTAACTGTGGGGTGAGTGTTTATTCAGCAGAGTAAGGATCATTCACTGTGTCACTGTGGGGTGAGTGTTTATTCAGCAGGGTAAGGATCATTCACTGTAACTGTGTGGGGTGAGTGTTTATTCAGCAGGGTAAGGATCATTCACTGTGTAACTGTGTGGAGTGAGTGTTTATTCAGCAGGGTAAGGATCATTCACTGTGTAACTGTGTGGAGTGAGTGTTTATTCAGCAGGGTAAGGACCATTCACTGTGTAACTGTGGGGTGAGTGTTTATTCAGCAGAGTAAGGATCATTCACTGTGTCACTGTGGGGTGAGTGTTTATTCAGCAGGGTAAGGATCACTCGCTGTGTAACTGTGTGGGGTGAGTGTTTATTCAGCAGGATAAGGATCACTCACTGTGTAACTGTGGGGTGAGTGTTTATTCAGCAGGGTAAGGATCATTCACTGTGTAACTGTGTGGTGAGTGTTTATTCAGCACAGTAAGGATCATTCACTGTCACTGTGGGGTGAGTGTTTATTCAGCAGGGTAAGGATCACTCGCTGTGTAACTGTGTGGGGTGAGTGTTTATTCAGCAGGGTAAGGATCACTCACTGTGTAACTGTGTGGGGTGAGTGTTTATTCAGCAGGGTAAGGATCACTCACTGTGTAACTGTGGTGTGAGTGTTTACTCAGCAGGGTAAGGATCAATCACTGTGTAACTGTGTGGGGTGAGTGTTTATTCAGCAGGGTAAGGATCATTCACTGTGTAACTGTGGGGTGAGTGTTTATTCAGCAGAGTAAGGATCATTCACTGTGTAACTGTGTGGGGTGAGTGTTTATTCAGCAGGGTAAGGATCATTCACTGTGTAACTGTGTGGGGTGAGTGTTTATTCAGCAGAGTAAGGATCATTCACTGTGTAACTGTGGAGTGAGTGTTTATTCAGCAGGGTAAGGATCATTCACTGTGTAACTGTGGGGTGAGTGTTTATTCAGCAGGGTAAGGATCATTCACTGTGTCACTGTGGGGTGAGTGTTTATTCAGCAGGGTAAGGATCACTCGCTGTGTAACTGTGTGGGGTGAGTGTTTATTCAGCAGGATAAGGATCAATCACTGTGTAACTGTGGTGTGAGTGTTTATTCAGCAGGGTAAGGATCACTCACTGAGTAACTGTGGTGTGAGTGTTTATTCAGCAGGGTAAGGATCAATCACTGTGTAACTGTGTGGAGTGAGTGTTTATTCAGCAGGGTAAGGATCACTCACTGTGTAACTGTGGTGTGAGTGTTTATTCAGCAGGGTAAGGATCAATCACTGTGTAACTGTGTGGGGTGAGTGTTTATTCAGCTGGGTAAGGATCACTCACTGTGTAACTGTGTGGGGTGAGTGTTTATTCAGCAGGGTAAGGATCATTCACTGTGTAACTGTGGGGTGAATGTTTATTCAGCAGGGTAAGGATCATTCACTGTGCAACTGTGGTGTGAGTGTTTATTCAGCAGGGTAAGGATCAATCACTGTAACTGTGTGGGGTGAGTGTTTATTCAGCAGGGTAAGGATCATTCACTGTGTAACTGTGGGGTGAGTGTTTATTCAGCAGAGTAAGGATCATTCACTGTGTAACTGTGGGGTGAGTGTTTATTCAGCAGGGTAAGGATCACTCGCTGTGTAACTGTGGGGTGAGTGTTTATTCAGCAGAGTAAGGATCATTCACTGTGTAACTGTGTGGGGTGAGTGTTTATTCAGCAGAGTAAGGATCATTCACTGTGTAACTGTGTGGAGTGAGTGTTTATTCAGCAGGGTAAGGATCATTCACTGTGTAACTGTGGGGTGAGTGTTTATTCAGCAGAGTAAGGATCATTCACTGTGTAACTGTGGGGTGAGTGTTTATTCAGCAGAGTAAGGATCATTCACTGTGTAACTGTGTGGGGTGAGTGTTTATTCAGCAGAGTAAGGATCATTCACTGTGTAACTGTGTGGAGTGAGTGTTTATTCAGCAGAGTAAGGATCATTCACTGTGTAACTGTGGGGTGAGTGTTTATTCAGCAGGGTAAGGATCACTCACTGTGTAACTGTGTGGGGTGTGTGTTTATTCAGCAGGGTAAGGGTCACTCACTGTGTAACTGTGGGGTGAGTGTTTATTCAGCAGAGTAAGGATCATTCACTGTGTAACTGTGGGGTGAGTGTTTATTCAGCAGGGTAAGGATCAATCACTGTGTAACTGTGTGGGGTGAGTATTTATTCAGCTGGGTAAGGATCACTCACTGTGTAACTGTGTGGGGTGAGTGTTTATTCATCAGGGTAAGGATCACTCACTGTGTAACTGTGTGGAGTGAGTGTTTATTCAGCAGGATAAGGATCAATCACTGTGTAACTGTGTGGAGTGAGTGTTTATTCAGCAGGATAAGGATCAATCACTGTGTAACTGTGTGGAGTGAGTGTTTATTCAGCAGAGTAAGGATCATTCACTGTAACTGTGTGGGGTGAGTGTTTATTCAGCAGGGTAAGGATCATTCACTGTGTAACTGTGGAGTGAGTGTTTATTCAGCAGGGTAAGGATCATTCACTGTGTAACTGTGTGGAGTGAGTGTTTATTCAGCAGGGTAAGGACCATTCACTGTGTAACTGTGGGGTGAGTGTTTATTCAGCAGAGTAAGGATCATTCACTGTGTCACTGTGGGGTGAGTGTTTATTCAGCAGGGTAAGGATCACTCGCTGTGTAACTGTGTGGGGTGAGTGTTTATTCAGCAGGATAAGGATCACTCACTGTGTAACTGTGGGGTGAGTGTTTATTCAGCAGGGTAAGGATCATTCACTGTGTAACTGTGTGGTGAGTGTTTATTCAGCACAGTAAGGATCATTCACTGTCACTGTGGGGTGAGTGTTTATTCAGCAGGGTAAGGATCACTCGCTGTGTAACTGTGTGGGGTGAGTGTTTATTCAGCAGGGTAAGGATCACTCACTGTGTAACTGTGTGGGGTGAGTGTTTATTCAGCAGGGTAAGGATCACTCACTGTGTAACTGTGGTGTGAGTGTTTACTCAGCAGGGTAAGGATCAATCACTGTGTAACTGTGTGGGGTGAGTGTTTATTCAGCAGGGTAAGGATCATTCACTGTGTAACTGTGGGGTGAGTGTTTATTCAGCAGAGTAAGGATCATTCACTGTGTAACTGTGTGGGGTGAGTGTTTATTCAGCAGGGTAAGGATCATTCACTGTGTAACTGTGTGGGGTGAGTGTTTATTCAGCAGAGTAAGGATCATTCACTGTGTAACTGTGGAGTGAGTGTTTATTCAGCAGGGTAAGGATCATTCACTGTGTAACTGTGGGGTGAGTGTTTATTCAGCAGGGTAAGGATCATTCACTGTGTCACTGTGGGGTGAGTGTTTATTCAGCAGGGTAAGGATCACTCGCTGTGTAACTGTGTGGGGTGAGTGTTTATTCAGCAGGATAAGGATCAATCACTGTGTAACTGTGGTGTGAGTGTTTATTCAGCAGGGTAAGGATCACTCACTGAGTAACTGTGGTGTGAGTGTTTATTCAGCAGGGTAAGGATCAATCACTGTGTAACTGTGTGGGGTGAGTGTTTATTCAGCTGGGTAAGGATCACTCACTGTGTAACTGTGTGGGGTGAGTGTTTATTCAGCAGGGTAAGGATCATTCACTGTGTAACTGTGGGGTGAATGTTTATTCAGCAGGGTAAGGATCATTCACTGTGCAACTGTGGTGTGAGTGTTTATTCAGCAGGGTAAGGATCAATCACTGTAACTGTGTGGGGTGAGTGTTTATTCAGCAGGGTAAGGATCATTCACTGTGTAACTGTGGGGTGAGTGTTTATTCAGCAGAGTAAGGATCATTCACTGTGTAACTGTGGGGTGAGTGTTTATTCAGCAGGGTAAGGATCACTCGCTGTGTAACTGTGGGGTGAGTGTTTATTCAGCAGAGTAAGGATCATTCACTGTGTAACTGTGTGGGGTGAGTGTTTATTCAGCAGAGTAAGGATCATTCACTGTGTAACTGTGTGGAGTGAGTGTTTATTCAGCAGGGTAAGGATCATTCACTGTGTAACTGTGGGGTGAGTGTTTATTCAGCAGAGTAAGGATCATTCACTGTGTAACTGTGGGGTGAGTGTTTATTCAGCAGAGTAAGGATCATTCACTGTGTAACTGTGTGGGGTGAGTGTTTATTCAGCAGAGTAAGGATCATTCACTGTGTAACTGTGTGGAGTGAGTGTTTATTCAGCAGGGTAAGGATCATTCACTGTGTAACTGTGGGGTGAGTGTTTATTCAGCAGGGTAAGGATCATTCACTGTGTAACTGTGGGGTGAGTGTTTATTCAGCAGAGTAAGGATCATTCACTGTGTAACTGTGGGGTGAGTGTTTATTCAGCAGGAGAAGGATCACTCACTGTGTAACTGTGGGGTGAGTGTTTATTCAGCAGGGTAAGGATCAATCACTGCGTAACTGTGTGGGGTGAGTGTTTATTCAGCAGGATAAGGATCATTCACTGTGTAACTGTGTGGGGTGAGTGTTTATTCAGCAGAGTAAGGATCATTCACTGTGTAACTGTGGGGTCATTCACTGTGTAACTGTGGGGTGAGTGTTTATTCAGGAGGGTCACTCACTGTCCAACTGTGTAGAGTGATTATTCAGCAGGTTAAGGATCACTTGCTGTGTAACTGTGGCGTGCAGAGGGATCTGGTTTACTTATTACTTTTGCATTATTCGCAGAAAACGAGCATGCAGGTGCAGCAGGTAATAAAGAAAGTGAATGGAATGTTGGTATTTAGAGCTAAAGGAATAGAATATAAAGGTAAGGAAGTGTTGTTGCTACTGTACAAGGCATTGGTGAGACCGTACCTTGAGGATTGTGCACAGTTTTGATCCCCTTATTTGAGGAAAGATGTAGCAGCATTGGAGGCGGTTCACAGGAGGTTCACAAGATTGATTCCCGAGATGAGGGGTGTGTCGTATGAGGAGAGATGGAACAGTTTCGGCACACTCTCTAGAGCTTCGAAGAATCACGGGAGATCAAATTGAGGTATATGAAATGATAATTGGTATGGATAAAGTAAACATGGAGCGGATGCTTCCTCTTGAGCAGCATTTTAGAACGAGAGGTTATAGTCTCAGGATAAGAGGTAGCAAATTTCAAACCGAGATGAGGAGAAACTACTTCTCCCAAAGGGTTGTGAATCTGTGGAATTTGCTACCCCAGAGTGCAGTGGACACTGGGACAAAGAGTAAATTTAAGGAGGAGTAGGACAGATTTTTAATTTGTAATAGGTTGAAGTGTGTGGGGGGGGGGGGGGGGGGGTGGCGGCAGCGGTGGTGCAGTGGTTAGCACTGCTGCCTCGACGCCGAGGACCCGGGTTCGGTCCCAGCCCCAGGTCACAGTCCGTGTGGAGTTCTCATATTCTTCCTGTGTCGGCGTGGGCCTCACCCCCACAGCCCAAAGATGTGCAGAGTAAGTGGATTGGCCACGATAAATTGCCCCTTAATTGGAAAAAAAGAATTGAGTAATCTAAATTTATTTTTAATTGTTATTGGGTTGGAGGGTTACGGAGAAGAGGGAGGACAGTGAAGTTGAGGCCATGGTGAGATCAGCCTTGATCGTATTCAACGATGGAGCAGGCTCGAGAGGCTAATTTGCCTACTCCTGCTCCTAGTTCTTATGTTCTAAGAAAGAACTATCCTGTCTGATTCCACCTTCCAGCTCTTGGTCTGTAGCCCTGTGGGTAACAGCACCTCAAGCACAAATCTGGTGTTCTTGATTAATAAGGAGATCAGGGGGTATGGGGAAAGGCAGGAGAATGGGGATGAGGAACATATCAGTCATAATCGAATGGCGGAGCAGACACGATGGGTCACATGGCCTAATTCTGCTCCTATATCTTCTCGTCTTATAGACTGACTGTTTATACAGCAGGGGAAGGATTATTCACTGTCTTAACAGTGGAGTGACTTTTTTCAGGGGGCAGCATTGTTTATGTCCCTATTGTGTTTAATTTTTGTTCTTTCCCGGGACTAATCTCTTAGGAGTTTGCAATGTTGGAGTTTTACTTTGCAGTTCAGGGTTTTATTATGGTGTTATATTTACCTCTGATATTAACATTCAACTGGTAAAGACCTGGATGACATGTTCGAGTCCCTCAATGGCTGAGATTAGGTGGGTGGAGGTACAGTTTAGGATTTTATCTTCGCCACATCTAAGGATTAATGTGTCTCTATGTTCATTGACGTAGCTGTCTGTGAACATGTCTGGCGCTCGCTCAATCTCAATCTCACTTGTCTAAGATTTGTACCAGCTGACAAACCTCAAGTCCAGCCTCACCTCCTGGAAACTGTTTCATATTCAATGTTTTTCTTTGTTCTAAAGCGATCCCCAGTTTTTATAACTCTAGAGGAGCTGTCTGCCTTACCAAGTACGATTAACAAAGATCACTTCACGTTCTCAGCAGCGTACTGCCACCAATGCAGCACCCTGTAAACACCCCACCCAGCACCCTGTAAACACCCCACCCAGCACCCTGTAAACACCCCACCCAGCACCCTGTAAACACCCCACCCAGCACCCTGTAAACACCCCACCCAGCACCCTGTAAACACCCCACCCAGCACCCTGTAAACACCCCACCCAGCACCCTGTAAACACCCCACCCAGCACCCTGTAAACACCCCACCCAGCACCCTGTAAACACCCCACCCAGCACCCTGTAAACACGCCACCCAGCACCCTGTAAGCACCCCACCCAGCACCCTGTAAACACCCACCCAGCACCCTGTAAACACCCCACCCAGCACCCTGTAAACACCCCACACAGCACCCTGTAAACACCCCACACAGCACCCTGTAAACACCCCACACAGCACCCTGTAAACACCCCACACAGCACCCTGTAAACAGCCCATCCAGCACCCTGTAAACAGCCCATCCAGCACCCTGTAAACACCCCACCCAGCACCCTGTAAACACCCAACCCAGCACCCTGTAAACACCCCACCCAGCACCCTGTAAACACCCTACCCAGCACCCTGTAAACACCCCACCCAGCACCCTGTAAACACCCCACCCAGCACCCTGTAAACACCCCACCCAGCACCCTGTATACATCCCACCCAGCACCCTGTAAACATCCCACCCAGCACCCTGTAAACACCCCACCCAGCACCCTGTAAACACCCCACCCAGCACCCTGTAAACACCCCACCCAGCACCCTGTAAACACCCCACCCAGTACCCTGTAAACACCCCACCCAGCACCCTGTAAACACCCCACCCAGCACCCTGTATACATCCCACCCAGCACCCTGTAAACATCCCACCCAGCACCCTGTAAACACCCCACCCAGCACCCTGTAAACACCCCACCCAGCACCCTGTAAACACCCCACCCAGTACCCTGTAAACACCCCACCCAGCACCCTGTAAACACCCCACCCAGCACCCTGTAAACACCCCACCCAGCACCCTGTAAACACCCCACCCAGCACCCTGTAAACACCCCACCCAGCACCCTGTAAACACCCCACCCAGCACCCTGTAAACACCACACCCAGCACCCTGTAAAACCCCACCCAGCACCCTGTAAACACCCCACCCAGCACCCTGTAAACACCCCACCCAGCACCCTGTAAACACCCCGCCCAGCACCCTGTAAACACCCTGCCCAGCACCCTGTAAACACCCCACCCAGCACCCTGTAAACACCCCACCCAGCACCCTGTAAACACCCCACCCAGCACCCTGTAAACACCCCACCCAGCACCCTGTAAACACCCCACCCAGCACCCTGTAAACACCCACCCAGCACCCTGTAAACACCCACCCAGCACCCTGTAAACACCCCACCCAGCACCCTGTAAACACCCCACCCAGCACCCTGTAAACACCCCACCCAGCACCCTGTAAACACCCCACCCAGCACCCTGTAAACACCCCACCCAGCACCCTGTAAACACCCCACCCAGCACCCTGTAAAACCCCACCCAGCACCCTGTAAACACCCCACCCAGCACCCTGTAAACACCCCACCCAGCACCCTGTAAACACCCTACCCAGCACCCTGTAAACACCCCACCCAGCACCCTGTATACATCCCACCCAGCACCCTGTAAACATCCCACCCAGCACCCTGTAAACACCCTACCCAGCACCCTGTAAACACCCCACCCAGCACCCTGTAAACACCCCACCCAGTACCCTGTAAACACCCCACCCAGCACCCTGTAAACACCCCACCCAGCACCCTGTAAACACCCCTCCCAGCACCCTGTAAACACCCCACCCAGCACCCTGTAAACACCCCACCCAGCACCCTGTAAACACCCCACCCAGCACCCTGTAAACACCCCACCCAGCACCCTGTAAACACCCCACCCAGCACCCTGTAAACACCCACCCAGCACCCTGTAAACACCCACCCAGCACCCTGTAAACACCCCACCCAGCACCCTGTAAACACCCCACCCAGCACCCTGTAAACACCCCTCCCAGCACCCTGTAAACACCCCACCCAGCACCCTGTAAACACCCCACCCAGCACCCTGTAAACACCCCACCCAGCACCCTGCAAACACCCCACCCAGCACCCTGCAAACACCCCACCCAGCACCCTGCAAACACCCCACCCAGCACCCTGTAAACACCACACCCAGCACCTTGGAATCACCCACCCTGCTACGTACACACCCTATAATAACATTCAATCTCTGTATCAAGACATTCGGCTTTCTTTTGCCTGATACATACCTAGTCACTCTTTATCGCTTCATTTTTTGCTCACCGTCTCTTACGCAATGCTGTTAAATGGAGTTAGATACTAACTACGGGAATGATAGAACCAGCTTAAGGGGCTGAATGGCCTAATCCTATTTCTATGGCCGAGAAACCTGGCTCCGTCGCATCATCGCTGCCATGGGAGTTCATAATGATCAGGCAGGATGATCCGGCCTTTGTGGGTCAGCCCCCGTGCTAGGCCGACCTTGATGGTCAGCGCTGTAGTGTGGGCTTGCTGTTGTGTGACTGCCGGACGCCTGGGGAGATTGTGGTAGCAAACAGTCTCTGATGCTGAATATGTAAACAATCTTCCATTTAGGATGGTCATGGTCCGGTTAACACCTCTTAGCCGCACCCAGATAAACATCAGCTGCACAAAGGAGGCCCCACCTCCTGACTCAAGTATTTAAAGTACTAACTATTCACTGTAGCCATGTAAAATGGCTGACTCCCGATTAGAATGGTCAAACCCCGATTTAAAATGGCGAACGGAAGAGGCCGATGGGAAAATCAGCCAACAGGACTCAAACGGACAGCTGCAGGTAAAACAGTGTATTCGCCTCTGGGGAAGTCAGTCCAGACCGATACCTGCAGCCATCAACACGACAACACCCCAGCCATCTGCATAGTAATCAGCCATCCACGGGAACAATTGCTACAAGTTAGCAACTCAAATCCGACCCAGACTTTTCAGCGCCAGCAGGGGCTGACACAAAGAAAAGTAAATGACCACCCCTCGATCAAGGGATCGCTCCAGTATTGGAGAAAATCGAACCAAGTGATTGGGCCCAAGTCCAATCACTTGGAACCAGGTACAAGGTCCGCCCCGAGAGGCGGGAAGCCCCTGGGGACTATAAGAATAGGGGCCAAGTTCAAATCGGCCCTTCTTCTCCTCTCCGCACTCTTCGAGACACTTACTGCAAGAAGACCGTAAGTTTTACTCCAGCGATCGCGACCAGATAGACGCTCCTGACTATCGACCTGTACCAGCTTTTGAATCCCGCAGGCTCAGAACCCATTCGAAAGACCCATTCGTTTCCCTGACCTGGTGGGCCATTTCCAAAGTTAAGTATTGGCTTGTTAGTGGTAGGTAGTGATTTAGAAGTAGAATTATTGTATAAGTATTAATTGCTGTATATAATAAATGAGCGTTGATTTAACTCTTACTAAGCGGTGTGTTGCATTATTAATCATTACTTGGACTTGAACCACGTGGCGGTATCAGAAAGATACCTGGCGACTCAAGGGCAAAGGTGACAGAATTAGAGCAAATAAAGTAAGGCTAAAACGAGCAACATTTTGCCGACTCCGCCGGGACCCAATCTAGAAGTGGAAAACCACTCCGGGAGAACCCAAGAAATTTTGAATTAGAATCCAATTGGAAACAAAAAAAACCCCACAAGTGTTCAAGCTGTTCTGATTAATAGTCATAATTCGGAAGTGTGTGTATGCATGCGTAACTAACAGGGCTATAGGGTAAAACTGATAGATTTTTGTTGCGTCAAAACTGTCGGAAGTCTGTATTTTCGGAAATTAGTGCAAGCCATACCCGCATCTACGACACCGCCTTAGCCCCCTGTTCCAAATTTAATCGAAGCAAGCGGATAGGAAAGATGGCCATGCAGGCAATGCAACGCCTCATGAACCCTGAGGAATTTGTGGTCGCAGCGACCAGCAGCAGTAGAGTGGGACAGTGTCCCATTTGGGAAGAGGAAATCCGGAAATATCTCCAGGGCAAAGGATGGCCCGTGTGGAATGATTTCTGCGATAATGAAGAATCAGGTCCCGGGAGTATAGGGCATACTTGGTGGGAGAACCTGAGCGTGATACATAAAAAGAGCTTAGCGAAAGCTCGCAAGCCGATGGCAATCGTGTCCTGTTTGGCACAATTGCGAGGCACAGAGGAGGTCGTCAAGACGCTCCGCAAAGAAGTAGAGGGCATACATCGGATGAGTAAAGTTGACGTATGCGAGGTTGAGAAAGAGAATTTAGAGTTAAGAAGGAAATTGGCAGCAAAGGATGAAGAGGAGGCTGACGACTGGCGTTGCCAAATCTGGAAGATTATTACTGGGCCGCCAATGTGGCGATGGTTCACAAGTGGATGAGTGAGGGAGAGGGGGCGGCGTGGAAGAGGCTGGAGATGACGTCCTGTAAAGGAACGAGCCTAAAGGCGCTGGTAACGGCACCGCTACCGCTCTCCCCGAAAAGGTATACCACTAACCCAGTGGTGGTGGCAACCTTAAGGATCTGGGGGCAATGGAGGCGACGTAGGGGTGTGACGGGTGACCCGGTGTGGTCACCGATCAGGAACAACCATAGGTTTTTCCCAGGAAGGATGGACGGAGGGTTCCAGAGCTGGCATCGGGAAGGAATTAGGAGATTGAGAGATTTGTTTATTGACGGGATGTTCACGAGCCTGGGAGCGCTGGAGGAAAAGTATGAGTTGCCCCCGGGGAATATCTTTAGATACATGCAAGTGAGGGCGTTTATGAGGCAACAGGTGAGGGAATTTCCGTTGCTCCCGACACAGGGGATCCAGGATAGAGTGATTTCCGGGGTATGGGTTGGGGAGGGCAAAGTGTCCGAAATATATCAGGAGATGAGAGACGAGGGGGAGGCGCTGGTAGAGGAGCTGAAGGGAAAATGGGAAGAAGAGCTGGGGGAGGAGATTGAGGAGGGTCTGTGGGCGGATGCCCTAAGTAGGGTAAATTCCTCTTCCTCGTGTGCCAGGCTTAGCCTGATACAATTCAAGGTTCTACATAGAGCACACATGACGGGAGCAAGACTGAGCAGGTTCTTCGGAGTGGAGGACAGGTGCGGGAGGTGCTTGGGAAGCCCGGCGAACCACACACATGTTCTGGTCGTGTCCGGCACTGGATGAGTACTGGAGGGGAGTGGCAAGAGTGATTTCAAAGATGGTGAAGGTCCGGGTCAAGCCAGGCTGGGGGTTAGCTATATTTGGGGTAGCGGAAGAGCCGGGAGTGCAGGAGGCAAAAGAGGCCGATGTTCTGGCCTTTGCGTCCCTGGTAGCCCGGCGAAGGATCTTACTCATGTGGAAGGAAGCGAAACCCCCCGGCGTGGAGGCCTGGATAAACGATATGGCAGGGTTCATAAAACTGGAACGGATGAAGGTTGCGTTGAGAGGATCGGTTCAGGGGGTCTCCAGGCGGTGGCAACCGTTCCTTGACTATCTTGCGGAACAGACACCAAGGAAGAGCACATTGAGGTTCTGTCCGAACTCCTGGAATTGTTACATTCAATCGGTTGTAAAGTCAACCCCAAAAAGGCCCAGATTTTGGAAGAAAAAGTGGTATATTTGGGAACAATTATCACGCACGGTAAACGTGAGATCGAGCATAAAAGAATTGACTCGATCGCTAAATTGCCCCTTCCCCAGAACGTTTCAGCCCTCCGATCGTTTTTAGGACTGGTTGGCTACTGCCGAAACCACATTGACGGTTTCGCCAGCAAGGCAGCGCCCCTCTCAGACCTCCTAAAGAAAGGAGCCCCCTGGGGATGGCTTCCGCAGCATACGGATGCTGTGGACTCATTAAAGCAGGCACTCATAGCCGCTCCCACACTACAAGTTCCCGACCCGCTTTCCCCTTGCGCCATACAGGTAGCGACCACAGACCGCACCCTTTCAGCCGTGCTCCTGCAGGAACGGAACGACCAGTTAAGACCCGTAGCTTATGCCTCCCGACTTTTAGATGCTGTGGAGCAGGGATTTTCAGCCTGTGAGAGGCACCTGCTCGCAGTTTTCTGGGCAGTCCAGTACTTTTCCTATATTACCGGACTGAACCCCATCACCATTTTGACCGAGCACACTCCCACCCAACTTTTACTGGACGGACGACTCAAGGACGGTACTGTCAGTCAAATAAGAGCAGCCAGGTGGACCCTTCTCTTACAGGGACGGGACATCACAGTAAAACGGACAAAGACACACACCGTAAGACCATAAGACATAGGAGCGGAAGTAAGGCCATTCAGCCCATCGAGTCCACTCCACCATTCAATCA
This sequence comes from Scyliorhinus torazame, assembly GCF_047496885.1. Classification (NCBI taxonomy): domain Eukaryota; kingdom Metazoa; phylum Chordata; class Chondrichthyes; order Carcharhiniformes; family Scyliorhinidae; genus Scyliorhinus; species Scyliorhinus torazame. Next base: position 67,461,697 of record NC_092724.1, on the reverse strand, counting down.
TGGCTGATTTCAACTCCATTTACCCGCTCTCTCTCCATAGCCCTTAATTCCTCGTGAAATCAAGAATTTATCAACTTCTGTCTTAAAGACACTCAACGTCCCGGCCTCCACCGCCCTCTGTGGCAATGAATTCCACAGACCCACCACTCTCTGGCTGAAGAAATTTCTCCTCATCTCTGTTCTAAAGTGACTCCCTTTTATTCTAAGGCTGTGCCCCCGGGTCCTAGTCTCCCATGCTAATGGAAACAACTTCCCTACATCCACCCTATCTAAGCCATTCATTATCTTGTAAGTTTCTATTAGATCTCCCCTCAACCTCCTAAACTCCAATGAATATAATCCCAGGATCCTCAGACGTTCATCGTATGTTAGGCCTACCATTCCTGGGATCATCCGTGTGAATCTCCGCTGGACCCGCTCCAGTGCCAGTATGTCCTTCCTGAGGTGTGGGGCCCAAAATTGCTCACAGTATTCTAAATGGGGCCTAACTAATGCTTTATAAAGCTTCAGAAGTACATCCCTGCTTTTATATTCCAAGCCTCTTGAGATGAATGACAACATTGCATTTGCTTTCTTAATTACGGACTCAACCTGCAAGTTTACTTTTGGAGAATCCTGGACTAGGACTCCCAAGTCCCTTTGCACTTCAGCATTATGAATTTTGTCACCGTTTAGAAAATAGTCCATGCCTCTATTCTTTTTTCCAAAGTGCAAGACCTCGCACTTGCCCACGTTGAATTTCATCAGCCATTTCTTGGACCACTCTCCTAAACTGTTTATATCTTTCTGCGGCCTCCCCACCTCCTCCATAATACCTGCCCCTCCACCTATCTTTGTATCATCGCAAACTTAGCCAGAATGCCCCCAATCCCGTCATCTAGATCGTTAATATATAAAGAGAACAGCTGTGGCCCCAACACTGAACCCTGCGGGACACCACTCGTCACCGGTTGCCATTCCGAAAAATAACCTTTTATCCCAACTCTCTGCCTTCTGCCTGACAGCCAATCGTCAATCCATGTTAGTACCTTGCCTCGAATACCATGGGCCCTTATTTTACTCAGCAGTCTCCCGTGAGGCACCTTATCAAAGGCCTTTTGGAAGTCAAGATAGATAACATCCATTGGCTCTCCTTGGTCTAACCTATTTGTTATCTCTTCAAAGAACTCTAACCGGTTTGTCAGGCACGACCTCCCCTTACTAAATCTATGCTGACTTGTCCTAATCCGACCCTGCACTTCCAAGAATTTAGAAATCTCATCCTGAACAATGGATTCTAGAATCTTGCCAACAACCGAGGTTAGGCTAATTGGCCTATAATTTTCCATCTTTTTCCTTGTTCCCTTCTTGAACAGGGGGGTTACAACAGCGATTTTCCAATCCTCTGGGACTTTCCCTGACTCCAGTGACTTTTGAAAAATCATAACTAACGCCTCCACTATTTCTTCAGCTATCTCCTTTAGAACTCTAGGATGTAGCCCATCTGGGCCCGGAGATTTATCAATTTTTAGACCTCTTCGTTTCTCTAGCACTTTCTCCTTTGTGATGGCTACCATATTCAACTCTGCCCCCTGACTCTCCGGAATTGTTGGGATATTACTCAGGTCTTCTACTGTGAAGACTGATGCAAAGTACTTATTTAGTTCCTGAGCTATTTCCTTGTCTCCCATCACTAGATTACCAGCGTCATTTTGGAGCGGCCCAATGTCAACTTTTGCCTCCCGTTTGTTTTTAATGTATTTAAAGAAACTTTTACTATCATTTCTAATGTTACTGGCTAGCCTACCTTCATATTTGATTTTTTTCTTTCCTTATTTCTCTCTTTGTTATCCTCTGTTTGTTTTTTGTAGCCTTCCCAATCTTCTGACTTCCCACTACTCTTTGCCACATTATAGGCTTTCTCTTTTGCTTTGATGCATTCCCTAACTTCCTTTGTCAGCCATGGCTGCCTAATCCCCCCTCTGATAACCTTTCTTTTCTTTGGGATGAACCTCTGTACTGTGTCCTCAATTACTCCCAGAAACTCCTGCCATTGCTGTTCTACTGTCTTTCCCACTAGGCTCTGCTCCCAGTCGATTTTCGTCAGTTCCTCCCTCATGCCCCTGTAGTTACCTTTATTTAACTGTAACACCTTTACATCTGATTCCACCTTCTTTCTTTCAAATTGGAGATTGAATTCTACCATATTATGATCACTGCCTCCTAAGTGCTCCCTTACTTTAAGAGCTTTAATCAAGTCTGGCTCATTATATAACACTAAGTCCAGAATGGCCTGTTCCCTCGTGGGCTCCATCACAAGCTGTTCCAAAAAGCCCTCCTGTAAACATTCAATGAATTCCCTTTCCTTGGGTCCACTGGCAGCATTATTTACCCAGTCCACCTGCATATTGAAGTCCCCCATGATCACTGTGACCTTGCCTTTCTGACATGCACTTTCTATTTCGTGGTGCATTTTGTGCCCCCGGTCCTGACCACTGTTAGGAGGCCTGTACATAACTCCCATTATGGTTTTTTTGCCTTTGTGGTTCCTCAACTCTACCCACACAGACTCCACATCATCTGACCCTATGTCGTTTAGTGCTATTGATTTAATTTCATTCCTAAATAACAAGGCAACCCCGCCCCCTCTGCCCACCTCTCTGTCTTTTTGATAGGTTGTGAATCCCTGGATGTTTAAATGCCAGTCCTGAACCCCCTGCAACCATGTCTCTGTGATGCCTACCACATCATACCTGCCAGTCACAATCTGGGCCACAAGCTCATCTACCTTGTTCCGTACACTGCGCGCATTTAAATATAGCACCTTTAATTCTCTATTGACCATCCCTTTTTGTTTTCTTAGTGTGGTGGACCTTGGTTTATTGAGCCTTTCCATACACTGTGTCATATTTTGTGGGATGGGGACTATCGTAACCTCTCCTGAGTTTTGTCTTTTCGTGCTTTTTTGTATTCCTAAGCAGCTACACTTGCCACTGATTACTTCACCTCTTGGTTCCCTGACTTTCCCTTCCCCCCCAATCTTTAGTTTAAAGTCCTATTGACCACCCTATTTACTCTTTTCGCCAGAACACTGGTCTCAGCTCGGTTCAGGTGGAGACCATCCCAATGGTATAGGTCCCCCCTGTCCCAAAACTGATGCCAGTGTCCCATGAAAAGGAACCCCTCTTTCCCACACCACTCTTTCAGCCACGTGTTAACTTCCCTTATTCTTGCCTCCCTATGCCAATTTGCACGTGGCTCGGGCAGTAATCCGGAGATTATGACCCTTGAGGACTTGTTTTTTAATTTGAATCCTAGCTCTTTATAATCTCTAAACAGGTCCTCTTTCCTAGACTTGCCTATGTTGTTGATACTGACATGGACCACAATAACTGGATCCTCCCCCTCCCTCGCCAGTATCCTTTCAAGCCGGTCAGAGATGTCCCGCACCCTAGCACCGGGCAGGCAACATACCACGCAGGACTCTTTATCCTGCTCACAAAGGATACTATCTATCCCCCTGATAATAGAATCCCCTACAACTACAACTTGCCTATTTACTTCCTTCCCTTGAATGGCCTGCTGAACCATGGTGCCTTGGTCAGCTGACTCATCCTTCCTGCAGCCCTGTTCGCCATCCACACAGGGAGCAAGTGCCTCATACCTGTTGGACAGGGTCAAGGGCTGAGGCTCCTGAGTTCCTGACTGCTGGTTCCCTTTACCTGCCTGACTTGCAGTCACACCCTGCTGTCCCTGGCCACTGGCAGGATTTAAACTACTTACTCTGACAGGTGTGACTGCTTCCTGAAACACAGTGTCCAGGTAAGTCTTCCCCTCCCGGATGTGCCTCAGTGTTTGAAGCTCAGACTCCAGCTCATCAACTCTGAGCCGGAGCTCTTCGAGCAGCCAACACTTACTGCAGATGTGGTCGCTGCAGCTCGCAGTGGGATCTGCCAGCTCCCCCATCAAGCAGCTTAAGCACATCACCTGACCAGCCATCACTAATTAATTAATTAGTTTAATTTAAAGTTTACGAGTTTAGCTGTGTTTTTAAAAAAAATTTGGGGCAGATTTGGTATCAACCAATCAGATCACAGCTTCCCTCGGATGTCACTTTTGGAAAAAAAACTGGAAAACAGGAAGTTACCGTTAGGTTTTTATACTCACGGAGACTGCTCCTCCTCCTCCGAACGGCTCCCGAAATTAGGCACGAAGAAAGAGAGAGAACAAAACAGTAGGGAAAAAGCACCTTCTCCCACTCTCCACCGAATTACCTCACTTCACCAAATTACCAAATTCTCACTCTGTCTGTGTCTCACTCACTCAGGCTCTGTCTCCTTGACCAGCGCAACACCTACTTAGCCGACAATTTACAGTACCCCGGAACCCCCCATGAATGTGAGATCATTTCTCCACACCACAACACAGGCCCCTTTATAGCTAAAACACCCCCCAGAAAGATAGGAAATTCATCTCAGAGCCCCCCGCACACGGACATGTGTGAACCCATTAAGATTTATGTGGATGGATCTTCCACAGTCTTAGATGGGCAGCGCATAACAGGTTGCGGGATCTATGTTGAGGACGCGCAGGGACGCGCCCTCGAGGAAATAGCGTTAAAACTACCTGGACACTTAGGCGCGCAGGCAGCAGAGCTTGCGGCCATTGCATACATAGTAGAGCACCCAGATTCCTTCCTCAGCCCAGCAGACATATACTCGGACAGCCTCTATGTCTGTAACAGCCTCACGCAATTTCTGCCCCTGTGGGAAGCAAGAGGATTTGTTTCCGCGGATGGGAAACCCCTCCCCTCAGCCCCATTACTCCGCCATATTTTACAGAAAGCCCAGAACAGGACTTTTGGCATCATAAAGTCCGCAGCCACCATCGTTCCATCCCCCCTGGAAATATAGAAGCCGATGCACTGGCTAAGGCAGGTTCCAGACACGGGTATTTTTGGAGCCCCCCGAAAGCACGCCAGTGAGTGCAGTTCAGGTCACACAGACTAGAATAGAGGATCTCCCGGCATACAAGCAGAAACTCAAGCGGGAGAATCCAGCTAAGAAGGTTGTGCAGTGCTGGTCCGAGGAGACAGAAGAGCTCTTACGTGACTGCTTAGAGACAGTGGACTGGTCCATATTTAAGAACTCAGCGACCAACTTAAATGAGTATGCCACCACCGTCACAGACCTCATCAGCAAATGTGTGGACGACTGCGTGCCAAAGAAAGCAGTACGTGCGTTCCCCAACCGGAAACCATGGCTCAATCGCGAGATTGACTCCCTACTGAAGGACAGATCTGAGGCGTTCAAGGCAGACGACCCTGACCTATACAAGAAATCCAGGTACGACCTCCGCAAAGCCATCCGGAATGCCAAGAGAGAATATCAAACCAAGCTAGAGTCACAGACAGACTCTTGGCGGTTGTGGCAAGGACTAAACAACATAACGGGCTACAAAGCGAAGCCGAACAGTATCTCTGGCAGCAGCGCACCACTCCCCGATGAACTCAATGCATTCTATGCTCGGTTCGAGCAGGTAACCAACAATCCGCTGGCGAGTGCCCCAGCAGCCCATAATTCACCTATACCCACCATCACAGTTTCCGAAGTCAGATTGGCCTTCCTGAAAGTGAACCCTCGGAAGGCGACGGGCCCAGACGGGATCCCTGGTCGTGCACTCAGAGCCTGCACGGACCAGCTGGCAGAGGTATTCACGGACATCTTTAACCTGTCCCTACTCCACTTCGAGGTCCCCACCTGCTTCAAGAAGACCACCATCATACCGGTACCAAAGAAGAACCAGGCAACGTGCTTCAATGACTACTGACCAGTGGCCCTGACTTCAGTCGTAATGAAGTGCTTCGAGAGGTTGATCATGAAGTGCATCACCTCCATACTCCCAGAACGCCTTGATCCACTGCAATTCGCAAACTGCTGCAACCGGTCCACATCAGACACCATTTCCCTGGCCCTACACTCATCCCTAGAGCATCTCGAAAACAAGGACTCCTACATTAGACTCCTATTTATTGACTACAGCTCCGCCTTCAACACCATAATCCCAGCCAAGCTCATATCAAAGCTCCAAAACCTAGGACTTGGCTCCCCACTCTGCAACTGGATCCTCGATTTTCTGACCAACAGACCACAATCAGTAAGAATGAACAACAACACCTCCTCCACAATAGTCCTCAACACCGGCGCCCCGCAAGGCTGCGTACTTAGCCCCCTACTCTACTCCCTGTACACACACGACTGCGTGGCAAAACTTGGTTCCAACTCCATCTACAAGTTTGCTGACGAAACAACCATAGTGGGCCCGATCTCGAATAACGATGAGTCCGAATACAGGAGGGAGATAGAGAACCTAGTGGAGTGGTGTAGCGACAACAATCTCTCCCTCAATGCCAGCAAAACTAAAGAGCTGGTAATTGACTTCAGGAAGCAAAGTACTGTACACACCCCTGTCAGCATCAACGGGGCCGAGGTGGAGATGGTTAGCAGTTTCAAATTCCTAGGGGTGCACATCTCCAAAAATCTGCCCTGGTCCACCCACGTCATCGCTACCACCAAGAAAGCACAACAGCGCCTATACTTCCTCAGGAAACTAAGGAAATTCGGCATGTCCACATTGACTCTTAACAACTTTTACAGATGCACCATAGAAAGCATCTTATCAGGCTGCATCACATCCTGGTATGGCAACTGCTCGGCCCAGGACTGCAAGAAACTTCAGAGAGTCGTGAACACCGCCCAGTACATCACAAACCTGCCTCCCATCCATTGACTCCATCTACACCTCCCGCTGCCTGGGGAAAGCGGGCAGTATAATCAAAGATCTCTCCCACCCGGCTTACTCACTCTTCCAACTTCTTCCATCGGGCAGGAGATACAGAAGTCTGAGAACACGCACGAACAGACTCAAAAACAGCTTCTTCCCCACTGTCACCAGACTCCTAAATGACCCTCTTATGGACTGATTTCATTAACACTACACCCTGTATGCTTCATCCGATGTCAGTGCTTTTGTAGTTACATTGTATATGTTGTGTTGCCTTATTATGTATTTTTTTTAATTCCCTTTTCTTCTCATGTACTTAATGATCTGTTGAGCTGCTCGCAGAAAAATACTTTTCACTGTACCTCGGTACACGTGACAATAAACAAATCCAATCCAATCCAATAGAGGCCCAGAAGCAGGACAGCAATCTCGCGGAGATTGTGAAAGGAAAGTTTCCAGCCTCCTACGAGAGGTTCAGAAATACACTGACCACACATGACGGTGTGGTGTTAAAGGACACCCTTTATGTAGTTCCTGAACAGGACAGGAACCAATTGATTTGTTTGTTCCATGATGGTAAGGGACACCAGGGAATCGATCCCACTACAGCCCACCTCAAACAGCTTTGTTGGTGGCCAAATCTCAAGGAATTGAGAATTGCCTTATCTGTGCGCAGAATACCTCTGACAGATATGCCAAAAAGGCCCAACTCAGCCACACCCGACCCGTTAACAGCCCCTGGACTAACCTCCAGATTGATTTTATAGGTCCATTGCCCCCTTGCAGGAATGGCTATAAATATGTACTTGTGGTCGTAGACACTTTTACAAAATGGGTGGAAGCATTTCCAGCCCGCACAAACACTGCGAAAACCACAGCCAAGATCTTAACCCACCACATCTTTACAAGATGGGGACTCCCCCGCAGCATTGAATCGGACCAAGGTTCTCATTTTACGGGACGTGTCATGCAGAACGTCCTCACGATATTTGGCATCACCCAAAAATTCCACATTGCATACCACCCACAGTCGAGTGGTATCGTGGAGCGCATGAATCGGACCCTAAAAACCACCCTCAGAAAAATGGTCCAGCAGAACAACACCACTTGGGACTCAGTCCTCCCTTTTGCACTGATGTTTCTGTGTAACACTGTTTCCACCTCCACAGGTTACACCCCACACACTCTCATGACCGGACGCCCCATGAAAGGGACAGAATACTTGTTAGGTTTAGACCTGACCAGCCCTGAAGTAACGGCCCTCACACACGAGAAAGCCGTGGAGCACTTAGTTGCAAATGTAAAAACAGCTCAGTTAGCAGCCGCAGTAAAATTGGGCACCAAAAAGAAACAGAGTAAGGCTTGTTTCGATAAGGCAGTGCATGCAACGGAGAACGATATCGGACAGAAAGTGATGCTGTCCGTATATAACCCCAGCACATTCCTGTCACCAAAATACTCAGGTCTGTATTCCATTGCGGATAAAGTAAGCCCATCCGTTTACAAAATAAAGTACCCCAATGGTAAGACTGCGTGGTTTCATATCAACCGGTTAAAGGCTTATGGAGCACAGTCAAACCACGCACACCACGTCATGCTTGACGCAGCAGACCACACCCCGCCCACAGCCAACGTAACCAGACCAACCCCCACCACGTCCAGCCCAGCCACGGACTCGACCTTGACTCCACCCCCAAAATCTACACTCCGCCCCGGAACGCCCACAGACTGCAGCAGCAGAGACAGCGACTGTGACTCGGACGACAGCCACAGCACGCCTCCCTACTATCCCCATGCAACCGGACCCACACCCAGCGACTCAAGTGATCCCTTCCTGATCACTTTTCTAAATAAACCCGACCACCGAACCACACGGACGACCCCGACTTTGTCCCCACACAACTCAACACAAATTATTGGCACCGCGACAACTCCTACAGACTCGTCCGCAACGACGAGAGCAACCCCAACTCACACCAAGCAGCCCTTTCAGCCCTAATCCACTCCAGAGTTTGGCACCCGGGAGAAGGTGACGACCTCGGGTCTGACTCCCAAACCGCCAACCCCTTTGCGACCCTGTTCGCAACCGAGAACTGAGGTGTCCACATGATGTTTAAAGGAAACGCTTGGGAAAAGTGCTGTCCTTCCTGATGGAACCTGCAGAATGTTTTATGTTGTTAGTGAGTTTGTTTAATGTTGTTTGTCCGACAGGAGAATTTTTTTTCCAGCCGCGTGTTCAGCGGAACTAACTTATCTGCAGATACCTAGTCAACAGACCACATGCTTGTTCAGAGGAACTAGCTTTTCAGCTGATACTTGTTCGGGTATCAGACACCCGATCGTAACTGCCCTTCTGGTTCGAAGGATAGAACCACTATGGCAGTCCCACCACGGTGACTACATTTTTGCCCGTTCTTGTCGGTTGCTCAGGCAGGGGAGAAACGGTGTGAGACCCGCCCTGCCTGGGGACCCCCCCGCTGGTCAATCACGCTCGGGTATGGGAGATACGACATTGGTAGCCGTCCTACCCGGGGACTCCATCCAAATCTTGCCCGTCGCGGCCCATACGCACCTCATTTGACATTTTTTATTTCAAAAGTTTTATTTGTTTAGCCATCTGCTATTTACATCCTGGAACATTGGGATGGTAAATCAGCACTGGTTCATGATTGGGAAGTGTGCCGTGTCCTAAAAATTTGTTTTTGAAAAAAAATGAGTTTATTTCACAGTGTCAGTCAGTGGTAAACAGGTGGCCTGTCGGTGGCAATTACACAGTTAGTTAACTAGGTGGTTCGTTAGAACTAGTAATTACTGTCCGCATGGGCTGACTCATGTTTTACAATTTTTTTTTTGATAAACAATTTTATTGAGGCATTTTGGCAATACAAAACAGTGTGCAAAGAACAATCAACATAGTGTAAAAACCAGCTCCCCTGCTACAAGGACCGGCCTAACTACCCCTCTAATCTACGTTGCCCTAACCCCCCCTCCCACCCCCCTAATGCTGACGATTAATTTTCCGCGAAGAAGTCGATAATTGGTTGCCACCTCCGGGCGAATCTGTCAGAGCGAACTTAATTTTCTCCAGATCGAGAAAGCTCGCCATATCCGATAGCCAGGCCTCCGACTTTGGGGGCTTTGAGTCCCTCCGTGCCAGCAGTATTCGTCGCTGGGCTACCAGGGAAGCAAAGGCCAAAACGTCAACCTCTCTCTCCTCCTGGACTCCCGGGTCCTTCGAAACCCCAAAAATTGCCATGCATTTCTTGGAGGGTGCCTCCTCCTACATTTTGTGGATCGGGAGGGGCTGCCACGACTGAAGGGTTGAGGCTTAAAACTGTGAGCTTCACTTGCTCCTTTTCATCCAAGCGAAGTAATGGTGGGGGTCCGATGTGGGTAGGAGCTGGTCTGTCATGTGATTTCCAGTAAGTCACTAGCTGTTGCCTTTTTTTCAATGCCACCACCCCCCCCCCCCCCCCCCAAATTAGCTAAACTGATTGCACTTCAAAACAATCAAACAGTTCTTCCCATCAAGTATCATGCTAGATAGGTGATTTCTTTGAAAGTGAATTGTTGCTCCCAGTCCAAAGGCGAACCTATGATCCTTTTGTTAAAAAAAGGGTCCAAATAAAGCAACGTCCTTCCAAATTTTAAAAGGAAACCAATTGTGAAGATATGGTTTTCCTAACAATACTTAAAAGTTTAATCAGCAATCTTGCTTGTGCTCGATATCTCCAGCAGCATCGAAATGTTGGTCCTGATTTTTTTTTAAACTTGAATTTTGCACTCCCAATAGCACACTTCTGAAGAAATTCAAAGAGGACAGCAAGAGCTGCCCCTTTACAATTCATATTTTACTAGAAATTATTATCCAAGCTTTTGATTGGCTTCGTGGCTAAATGGTGTGCAACTGCTCAGCAAAGCTATCTGGTCTGGATTATTAATAGCACGTGCTCTGAAATTTGTCAGACAGCCCTCCGTCTCAGCAAACAATAATAATTCAGTACTTCCACTGTTGCTAACATTGGTTGGCTCTTAATTTGTCTCTGTTTAATCACGTTTGCTCAAGAGTCGCCAGGTATCTTTTGACACCGCCACAAGGTTCAGAACCGAATACTGATCAATGACTCTATACACCAGTTAGTAAGTTCAAAAGCAATGCTCATTTATTTACACCAGTCAAATATACTTATGCATAAAACTCTACAACCTAAACTATCACTATTACTAAAAGCTATACTTAGCTTCTACCAAAGCCTACACCTCCAACCTATCCCCACACCTCTACCCTATCCCCACCTAACCTTTTGTGGACACTTAAGGGCAATTTAGCATCGCCAATCCACCTAAGCTGCACATCATCTCCCATGAGATGAGAATAGGATGCTAACTTCTGAGGGGGATTGGAAATTGGCCAATCCAGGGATAACAGGAGGTAGTTCTGAATGCAGCTATGTCGACGTGGCAAGAGGTCAGATGGAGCAGTGTTGGGACTATTACTGTTTCAAAATGTAGATAAAATGTATAAACGCTCTGACATTTCCAATGGCCCCAAATTAAGTCAGGGCGGGATTGAAATAATCGTCAAAAAACAAAACAAAACTCAATGAGATTGGGCTGGGTTCCATTTTTGACTCCATTGAAAACTCAGCGGGAGATGGTGAACAAATCCAGAACAACTGACAATTCAGATAAATACCAAGCTCGCTCAGTCTCCATCTGGAGTACGGTGTTCAGATTACACCTAAGAAGAACCTTGGAATAGATGGACCAAAGGTTTACTGGAATGATACCAAGATTTTGATGGTTAAATTATAATCTTTATTATTGTCAAACAGGTTTGTTTCGAATCACTAGCTTTCGGAGAGCAGCTCCTTCCTCAGGTGAATGAAGAGGTGGGTTCCACAAACACAAAGTCAATGATGCAAGACGGTAGGACTGAATGATTTAGTCCAGTCCCTATCTCAGAAACAGCTATAATTTTAACCCTCCAATCAAGGCTTTATAACAATGGTATAAATTTAATGCTGTTTCATTATATGGGGTTCCAGGATTTTCACCCTTGTTGCAAAATCTCATTAAAAAATTTGGCTACTTTTTTCTCGTGGTAAGTGAAAATTATTTGCCTGGATTATGATGTGAAAACAAGTTGTTACACTGAGAGTGGAGTGGGACGTGCGCTTGTTGGAAGCGGATATACAGGTATACCCAACCCCTCAGATTGCAGGGGTAGAACAGAAGAATTTTATTCCATATAGAACCAAACAGCACAGGGAAAACTATCCAAACAATCTGACTGAACGCTCTTTCCTCGTGTCTCCCTTTCATGTATTTAGCCACTTCTTTTCTGAAAGTTATTGCTGAAACTGCTCCCACCACTTTTGTTGGTGCTGTATTCCAGATCATAGCTCACTCTGTAAAAAGAGCATTCTTCTCAAGTTATCTCTGGTTCTTTTAGTAATTACCTGTAACTTTGGGTTACCAATACTGCCAGTGAAAACACTTTCTCCTCATTAACTTTGATCAAAATGCTTCATCATGAATGGGGGTATGTGCATTTTGGGTTGACTCTTACAGGCCATGAGGAGACTGCTAGACTGGGTCTGCGGTGTCATAATAATGAAGGAATAAACACCAAGGGCTGTTTTTCGACCCCCCCCCCCATCGTGCTGTGTGTTTTATTCCCCCCCCCCCCCCCCCCCCCCCCCGCCCGTGGCATTCACCATTGGCTGCTGGTGGGATCCTCCTGTGCCGCCAATGTTTACGCCGTTTTGTGTGGCTCGCCCGTCCCTCTGTTGGAGAACCCAACACCTCTCGTCCCCTCACCCCCAAGAAGATCCCACCGGCAGGAATGGCCAGAAAAGTCCTGCCCAAAATTAATCCGGAGATATTGGACTTTAAATAAGAGCTGGGGTTTTTTTTAATGGACGCAAGTCCTGAATTTCTGAGGAGCAGTCCACTGAGAGACAATGGAACCCTGCAGCCTTGGGTGGAGCTGTCGATTGCCAGCCAATCAGGAGTCTTTGTCGGGCAATCAGGGAGGCAAAGGCCAGGGCATCAGCCCCTCCCCCCAAGAAAAGCTCTGGCTGTTCTGATGCCCCAAAGACCACCACCAGCGGGCAAGGCCCCACCCTCACCTGCACAACATGGCCTCAAAGAGGGAAGTCCAGTCCCCGACTGGTCTTTGGCAAGACCAGATCATGTGGGTGTGGTTGGCCGGGCCTCCCTGGCACCGTTCACATTTGTCCTCCACCTCCGGGAGAACCTGTTCATTCTTGACCTGGTGAGGTGTGTCCTGTGCACCTCCTTTAGTTGCGTTAGGTTCAGCCCTGCACACATGGAAGTGTATTTTACCCTGTGCAGTGCTTTGATCCAGAGTCCTTCCCTATCTCCCTGCCTAGCTCTCCCTTCCATTTCTCCGCACATGTCTGCCCAGTTCCCGTCTCCTAGCTCGCCCCCAGTTAGTAGTCTTTCTAGTAGCGAATGTCCTGGTATCTGGGGGAATGTCATTGTTTTTTTGTGGAGGAGGTTTTTGACTTGGTTATATCTTAGTTCCTTCCCTTTTGGGAACTGAAACGTGTCCGTTAGCTTCCCTGGGGTCGCTACTATGTACATGTTACCATTATAGTCCCTTTGTCCTGTCTCCACCTTTTGAGGGAGGCACGGGGTGAACTTGTGGTTTTTGCAGATGGGGGTCATGGTGGACATCTCGATCAGACTGAAGAGGTGTCTCAAGTGGTTCCATGTTCGAAGTGTGGCTACAACCACTGAGCTTTTTTGAGTATCTGACCAGTGGGAGGGGGTGGTGGTGGGGGGGGGGGGGGCTGTTGTCGTTGCCAGTGCCCAAAGGAATGTCCCTGTGTAGGAACTCCCTCCATTCTGACCCTTTCTGCAGTGACGCTCAGTGGTAGAACTGGAGGTTCAGGAGGCCCAGGCTTCCCATGTTTCTCTATCTCTGTCGGACCTTCTTCCTAATCCTTGGGCTCTTCCCCTTCACTGCTCCAGTACTTCTAAGAGGTACCTCCATTCGATTCTTTCAATGGCCTTTACAATGTCCCCCATTTTTCTCCCCAAATCTTTCTTTGCTAGATGGCTTCCTTCATTTGGGTGGGTAAAACCCCAAGGATTCGTCGGGCTTTTCTTTACAGAGAGAGATAGTTGGGTGGCTGAACTTTACCTCATTTGTTATTTTATTACTGGCCATCTAATATTGAAAAAGTACTGGGATGGCTCAAGGATCCAAATTCCATATGGGGCAGATGGAGGCGAGCTCTTGTAGTGGTTTTAGTTTGGGGCCTTGGTATCTACCTTGTTTCGGTTGTCCCCAGCAAAATTTATCTCGAGTCCGGTAGTGGTGTCCGCGCTGAGGAATTGGAGGCAGTTTAGACAACATTTTAAGCTCTGATCTATGTTATTGTTGCCCTTGTTTGTGGGAATCATCTCTTTGCACTAGTGGGTTTAGACTCCAAGTTCAGGTCATGGGGGAAGGAGAGTCTAGAGAGGTTTGGAGACCTATTTGTGGAGGCTAAACCTGTTAGTTTTGAGGAGCTCTTGGACAAATTCCAACTCCTGAGGACTAATTAATTCAGGTATTTCCAGTCTTGCGATTTCTTGGGTATGGAGATCGCTTAATTTCTCTGCGGGAGGTGAGTCCAGCTGTAGCTCCTGTTAGACCACATGACGGCTCTGGAGCTGCGGATGGACTCACTTTGGAGCATCCGCGATGCTGAGGAGGTCGTGGATAGCACGTTCAGTGAGTTGGTCACACCGCAGATTAGGATTGGTAAGGGAGACAGGTGACCAAAAGGCAGAGAAAGAGCAGGAAGGCGGTGCAGGTGTCCCCTGCGGTCAACTCCCTCCAAAACAGGTATACCGTTTTGGATACTGTTGGGGGAGATGACTCACCAGGGAAAGACAGTAGTAGCCAGGCTCATGGCACCGTGGCTGGCTCTGCTGCACAGAAGGGCGGGAAAAAGACTGGCAGGGCTATAATCATAGGGGATTCAATCATAAGGGGAGTAGACAGGTGTTTCTGTGGTCGAAAACGAGACTCTCGAATGGTATGTTGCCTCCCGGGTGCACGGGTCAAGGATGTCTCAGATCGGCTGCAGGACATACTGAAGGGGGAGTGTGAACAGCCAGTTGTCGTGGTGCATATAGGCACCAACGATATAGGTAAAAAACGGGATGAGGTCCTACAATCAGAATTTAGGGAGTTAGGAGATAAGTTTAAAAAGTAGGACCTCAAAGGTAGTAATCTCAGGATTGCTACCAGTGCCACGAGACAGTCAGAGTAGAAATTCAAGAATAGTCAGAATGAATACGTGGCTTGAGAGATGGTGCAGGAGGGAGGGGTTCAGATTTTGGGGAATTGGAACCGGTTCTGGGGGCGGTGGGACCATTACAAATCGGATGGTCTACACTTGGGCAGGACTGGAACCAATGTCCTAGGGGGTGCTTTTGCTAACACTGTTGGGGAGGTTTTAAACTAATGTGGCAGGGGGATGAGAACCAGATTAGGAAGTTAAAGGTCAGTAAAGAGGCAGTAAGGTACTAGATAATAAACTCAATGTGACTACGGGGAAGAGTAGACCGGGAAGAGATGATGAACGCAAAGGGACAGGTGGTCTGAGGTGCATTTGTTTCAATGCGAGAAGTGTAGTAGGTAAGGCAGATGAACTTAGGCCTTGGATTAGTACCTGAGAATATGATGTTATTGGTATTACTGAGACTTGGTTGAGGGAAGGGCAAGACTGGCAACTAAATATCCCAGGGTATAGATGCTTCAGGAGGAATAGAGAGGGAGGTAAATGGGGTGGAAGAGTTGGATTACTGGTCAGAGATGATATCACAGCTATGATTAAGGAGGGCACGATGGAGGATTCGAGCACTGAGGCAATATGGGTAGAGCTAAGAAATAGGAAGGGTGCAGTAACATTGTTGGGACTTTACTACAGGCCTCCCAAAAGCGAGCGTGAAGTAGAGGTACAAATATGTAGACAGATTATAGAAAAATGTAGGAGCAATAGGGTGGTCGTGATGGAAGATTTTAACTTGCCCAACATTGAATGGGACTCATGTAGTGTTGGAGGCGTAGATGGAGCAGAATTTGTAAAGAGCATCCAGGAGAGTTTTTTTTTAGAGCAGTATGTAAATAATCCAACTCGGGAAGGGGCCATACTGGACCTGGTATTGGGGAATGATCCCGGCCAGGTGGTTGAAGTTTCAGTCGGTGATTACTTTGGGAATAGCGATCACAATTCCGTAAGTTTTAGAATACTCATGAACAAAGACGAGAGTGGTCCTAAAGAAAGAGTGCTAAATTGGGGAAAGGCCAAGTATAATAAAATTCGGTAGGAGCGAGGGAATGTGGATTGGGAGCAGCTGTTTAAGGGTAAATCCACATTTGAAATGTGGGAGTCTTTCAAGGAAAGGTTGATTAGAGTGCAGGACAGACATGTCCCTGTGAAAATGAGGGATAGAAATGGCAAGATTAGGGAACCATGGATGACGGGTGGAATTGTGAGACTAGCTAAGATTAAAAAGGAAGCATACATAAGATCTAGGTGACTTAAAACTGATGAAGCTTTGGAGGAATATCGGGAAAGTAGGACAAATCTCAAACGTGCAATGAAGAGGGCTAAAAGGGGTCATGAAATATCTTTGGCTAACAGGGTTAAGGAAAATCCCAAAGCCTTTTATTCATATGTAAGGAGCAAGAGGGTAACTAGAGAAAGGATTGGCCCACTCAAAGACAAAAGAGGGAATTTATGCGTGGAGTCAGAGGAAATGGGTGAGATTTTTAATGAGTACTTTGCATCGGTATTCACCAAGGAGAGGGACATGACGGATGTTGAGGCGAGGGATGGATGTTTAAATACTCCAGGTCAAGTTGGCATAAGGAAGGGGGAAGTTTTGGGTATTCTAAAAGGCAATAAGACCATAAGACATAGGAGCGGAAGTAAGGCCATTCGGCCCATCGAGTCCACTCCACCATTCAATCATGGCTGATTTCAACTCCATTTACCCGCACTCTCTCCATAGCTCTTAATTCCTCGTGAAATCAAGAATTTATCAACTTCTGTCTTAAAGACACTCAATGTCCCGGCCTCCACCGCCCTCTGTGGCAATGAATTCCACAGACCCACCACTCTCTGGCTGAAGAAATTTCTCCTCATCTCTGTTCTAAAGTGACTCCCTTTTATTCTAAGGCTGTGCCCCCGGGCCTTAGTCTCCCCTGCTATTGGAAACAACTTCCCTACATCCACCCTATCTAAGCCATTCATTATCTTGTAAGTTTCTATTAGATCTCCCCTCAACCTCCTAAACTCCAATGAATATAATCCCAGGATCCTCAGACGTTCATCGTATGTTAGGCCTACCATTCCTGGGATCATCTGTGTGAATCTCCGCTGGACCCGCTCCAGTGCCAGTATGTCCTTCCTGAGGTGTGGGGCCCAAAATTGCTCACAGTATTCTAAATGGGGCCTAACTAATGCTTTATAAAGCTTCAGAAGTACATCCCTGCTTTTATATTCCAAGCCTCTTGAGATGAATGACAACATTGCATTTGCATTAAGGTGGACAAGTCCCCAGGCCCGGATGGGATCTATCCCAGGTTACTGAGGAAAGCGAGGGACGAAATAGCTGGGGCCTGAACAGATATCTTTGCAGCATCCTTGAGCACGGGTGAGGTCCCGGAGGACTGGAGAATTGCTAATGTTGTCCCTTTGTTTCAGAAGGGTAGCAGGGATAATCCAGGGAATTATAGACCTGTGAGTTTGACGTCAGTGGTAGGCAAACTGTTGGAGAAGATACTGAGGGATAGGATCTATTCACATTTGGAAGAAAATAGACTTATCAGTGATAGGCAGCATGGTTTTGTGCAGGGACGGTCATGTCTTACAAACCTAATAGAATTATTTGAGGAAGTGACAGTTAATTGATGAGGGAAGGGCTGTATATGTCATATACATGTACTTCAGTATGGCGTTTGATAAAGTTTCCCATGGCAGGTTGATGGAAAAAGTGAAGTCGTATGGGGTTCAGGGTGTACTAGCTAGATGGATAAAGAATTGGCTGGGCAATAGGAGACAGAGAGTAGTGGGGAAGGGAGTGTCTCAAAATGGAGAAAGGTGACTAGTGGTGTTCCACAGGGATCCGTGCTCGGACCACTGTTGTTTGTGATATACATAAATGATCTGGACGAAGGTATAGGTGGTCTGATTAGCAAGTTTGCGGATGATACTAAGATTGGTGGAGTTGCAGATAGCGAGGGGGACTGTCAGAGAATACAGCAAAAGATTGGAGAGTTGGGCAGAGAAATGGCAGGTAGAGTTCAATCCAGGCAAATGTGAGATGATGCATTTTGGAAGATCTAATTCAAGAGGGGACTATACGGTCAATGGAAGAGTCCTGTGGAAAATTGATGTACAGAGAGATCTGGGAGTTCAGGTCCATTGTACCCTGAAGGTGGAAACGCAGGTCGATAGAGTGGTCAAGAAGGCAGACAGCATGCTTGCTTTCATCGGACGGGGTATTGAGTACAAGAGTCAGCAGGTCATGTTACAGTTGTATAGGACTTTGGTTAGGCCACATTTGGAATACTGCGTGCAGTTCTGGTCACCACATTACCAGAAGGATGTGGATGTTTTAGAGAGAGTGTGCAGAGGAGGTTCACCAGGATGTTGCCTGGTATGGAGGGTGCTAGCTATGAAGAAAGGTTGAGTAGATGAGCATTGTTTTCGTTGGAAAGACGGAGGTTGAGGGGGGACCTGATTGAGGTCTACAAAATTGAGAGGTATGGACAGGGTGGATAGCAACAAGCTTTTTCCAAGAGTGGGGGTGTCAATTACAAGGGGTCACGTTTTCAAAGTGAGAGGGGGAACGTTTTTTACGCAGAATGTGGTGGGTGCCTGGAACACTTTGCCAGCGGAAGTGGTAGAGGCGGGCACGATAGCATCACTTAAGATGCATCTGGACAGATATATGAATGGGCGGGGAACAGAGGGAAGTAGATCCTTGGAAAATAGAAGACAGGTTTAGATAAAGGGTCTGCATCGGCGCCGGCTGGGAGGGCCAAAGGGCTTGTTCCTGTGCTGTAATTTTCTTTGTTCTTTAAGACGAGAATCGGTGTTTTTTTACTCGGGGGTGGAGGATAGGTGTAAACAATGTTCTGGGCGGGGGGGGGGGGGGGGGGGATCATATCCATATGTTCATATGTTCTGGTCATGTCCTAAACTTGTTGGCTTCTGAGACTCCTTCTTTAACACCACATCAGGGATTCTTGATATCAAGCTGGAGCCTTGTCCGCTGGTGGCCATTTTCGGGGGTTTGCACTCGCCGGAGCTGCAGACGGGAGTGAGGGTGAATGTCATTGCTTTCGCCTCACTGATAGCCCAGAGGCAGGTTCTGCTGTGGTGGAGGTCTCCTACTCCACCCAGTGCCTCGTCTTGGTTGGGTGACCTAATGGAGTTCCTATATCTAGAGAAGGTCAAGTGGAAGGATTCGACTTGTGATGGCAGCCATTCATTTCCTTTTTCTGAGAGTTAGTCACCGTGTTAGGGAGGGGTTAAGTTTCTTTTAGTTTTATGTTGAAGATTTGGGTTTAGTGGGGTTGTTAATTATTGATTGTGCTATTCATAAGTTGTACTTTTATGCATTTGTTTAGTGTGGCATTACTTTGTATTAATGAAATATTTCTTCAATAAAAATAGATATTTTTTAAAAGGTCTTCCATCTGGGTACCTTCATATCTCCATAGCTCCCCCCATCCTCACCATGACTGTCCCACCTTATCTCAGATTGCCATCCAGAGAGCCAGTTGTGCTGGCAAACCTCGATCTGCACGCTCACTCCCATCTGCACACTCACACCCGGCCAGGTCAGGAGTCCCTCGCGGCAGACCTCTGCCAGCAACTTTAGGGAGGTTGTGTTCAGCTGTCCTCAGCTCATCCAGACACTTTGCCTTTGACCGTGAGAGGATCCTCAGTGATGAAGCCCTGATCTTTACTGTTTGATTGTTGGCAGCTGCCACTATGGTGCTGACGCTCCTCAAATTCATGCACCCTGTTCAGGCCTCAAAGGTTGCAGGAGATCCACGGATCAAGGTGCCGCGTAGAATACTGTTAAATAAGTTAAGAGCCCATGGTGTTAAGGGTAAGATCCTGGCATGGAAAGAGGATTGGCTGACTGGCAGAAGGCAGAGAGTGGGAAGAAAGGGGTCTTTTTCAGGATGGCAGCCGGTGACTAGCGGTGTGCTTCAGGGGTCTATGTTGGGACCACAACTTTTCACAATACACATTAATGATCTGGAAGAAGGAACTGAAGGACCTGTTGCTACGTAGGCAGATGATACAAAGATCTGTAGAGGGACAGGTAGTATTGAGAAAGCAGGGGGGCTGCAGAAGGATTTGGACAGGCTGTGAGAGCGGACAAAAAAGTGGCAGATGGAATACAATGTGGAAAAGTGTGAGGTTATGCACTTTGGAAGGAGGAACGTGGGCATAGACTATTTTCTAAATGGGGAAATGCTTAGGAAATCAAGCACAAAGGAACTTGGGAGTCCTTGTTCATGATTCTCTTAAGGTTAACGTGCAGGTTCAGTTGGCAGTTAGGAAGGCAAATGAAATGTTAGCATTTATGTCGAAAGGGCTAGAATACAAGACAGGGATGTACTTCTGAGGCTCTATAAGGCCCCATTTGGAGTATTGTGAGCAGTTTTGGGCCCCGTATCTAAGGAAGGAAGTGCTGGTCTTGGAAAGGGTCCAGAGGTGGTTCACAAGAATGATCCTTGGAATGAAGAGCTTGTCATATGAGGAACAGTTGAGGACTCTGGGTCTGTACTTGTTGGAGTTTAGAAGGATGAAGGGGGATCTTATTGAAACTTACAGGATACTGCGAGGCCTGGATAGAGTGGACCTTGAGAGGATGTTTCCGCTTGCAGGAAAAATGAGAACCGGAGGACACAATCTCAAACTAAATGGACAGTCCTTTAAAACAGAGATGAGGAGGAATTTCTTCAGCCAGAGGGTGGTGAATCTGTGGAACTCTGCCACAGAAGGCTGTGGAGGTCAAATCACTGAGTGTCTTTAAGACAGAGATAGATCGGTTCTTGATTAATAAGGGGATCAGAGGTTATGGGGAGAAGACAGGAGTATGGGGATGAGAAAAATATCAGCCATGATTGAATGGCGGAGCAGACTCGATGGGCCTAGTGGCCTAATTCTGCTCCTATGTCTTATGGTCTTAATCATTCTCTCAGACAGGGCACCTGTTCCTTCGAGAAGGAACTTGAGAGTTTAAGAGCGTGAAGTGCTCTCACAACTAACAAGGCTATTCCCGCCTTTGAGATAGCCTTCAGCTGTGAAGCTAGAGACTGCTCACAGTCAAAGGGGGCTAAATTGACTTTAAAAGCTGCAGCAGGGCTCTGTCCATGGAGAGATTGGTAGGATGGACAGGCTGCATAGTGATTGCTCCTATTATGGGTCTCCACAATATTTAAAGATGATTTGATTTAAAGATGGCTTCACAGATGCAAACCCCTTACCCTCACCCTGGCCCAGACGCAACCTCTGACCTGGTCCCCTCCAGCCCCCCAGAAGAACCCCTGTCCCCGGCCGAGCACTGGGGCAGTAGCTCCAGTGCCCTTGAGTTGCATGCTAGTAAATGGAGATGGCTACTCCCATTCTCACTTCCCTCAGTGGCCATTGTGCCAAGTCCCCATTTTGTAGCTGCCCATGTGACTTCTCGCTGGGTTTGTGGGGGGGGGGGGGGGGGCGGTTGGGTGAATCCCAGGAAGTTGCTGCATTCAACTTCAATCTCCCTAATGAGATTGAAATTAATATAGATTAGGCTTAATGAGCTCCTCACCATTTTTGCGTGAGAACTGGATCTTGCCATCAGGATCGGGCCAGGTGAATTGCAGAATGGTTTGTTCCAGGCGTGAATCTTATTTTTGGCCTTTCCCACTACTCACCTGGTGCAATGGGATGGCCGCCAGGTGCAATGGTGTGAGAAAATTGCGACTTGTGTGTGCCTGTGAGAGTGAGAGTTTGCGTGATAGTGAGAGAGTTTGTGTGTGTCTGAGAAAGTTTGTGGATATTATTACAGCACCAGATCTGACCCCAACAGTGTCTAGGTTACTGGATAGAAACCACAATATTTTATTTTCAGCTCACCTTCTAACCACACTCTTCCACACTGTTTGGAAAGAAACTGCTAATCTAGCTACAGACATATCTTTTAACTAAACTGAGATGCTTGACTTATGCTCACATCTCCAACTAATGCTCAACTAACACTGCTATTCTCCAAAATGCCTGATACTCCTCCCAGTAATTACATCATCTTACCAAGCTGAAATCGAATTACCACCACAGGGAAACCCCTTAATCCAAACAACATTCCATTAGTCCAAGCTTTTACAATGCTTTAATTGCACCCCTGGCTCCCAAAATCTTGCATCCCAGGATTATTGAAAAACGTAACTAACCCCGGCTTTTAACCCTCACAGCATCAAATACCTTTAATATCATATATCTGAAATTTCTACATTCATCACAGTGTGGGTTAGTGTGTGAGTGCATGTGAGAAAACATGTGAGTGAGTTTGTGTGTGTTTATGTGTGTGAGTGTGTATGTGAGTGAGCTGGTGTGAGAGTGAGTTTGTGTGTGTTGATGTGTGTGTGTGTGTATGTGAGTGAGCTGGTGTGAGAGTGAGTTTGTGTGTGTTTATGTGTGTGAGTGTGTATGAGTGAGCTGGTGTGAGAGTGAGTTTGTGTGTGTTTATGTGTGTGAGTGTGTATGAGTGAGCTGGTGTGAGAGTGAGTTTGTGTGTGTTTATGTGTGTGAGTGAGCTGGTGTGAGAGTGAGTTTGTGTGTGTGAGTGAGTGAGCTGGTGTGAGAGTGAGTTTGGGTGTGTTTGTGTGAGTGTGTATGAATGAGCTGGTGTGAGAGTGAGTTTGTGTGTTTATGTATGTGAGTGTGTATGTGTGAGAGTGAGTTTGTGTGTGTTTATGTGTGTGAGTGAGCTGGTGTGAGAGTGAGTTTGTGTGTGTTTATGTGTGTGAGTGTGTATGTGAGTGAGCTGGTGTGAGAGTGAGTTTGTGTGTGAGTGTGTATGTGAGTGAGCTGGTGTGAGAGTGAGTTTGTGTGTGTTTATGTGTGTGAGTGTGTATGAGTGAGCTGGTGTGAGTGAGTTTGTGTGTGTTTATGTGTGTGTATGTGAGTGAGCTGGTGTGAGAGTGTGTGTTTGTGTGTGTGTATGTGAGTGAGCTAGTGTGAGTGTGAGTTTGTGTGAGTGTGTATGTGAGTGAGCTGGTGTGAGAGTGAGTTTGTGTATGTTTATGTGTGTATGAGTGAGCGGGTGTGAAAGTGAGTTTGTGTGTGTTTATGTGTGTGAGTGTGTATGTGAGTGAGCTGGTGTGAGAGTGAGTTTGTGCGTGTTTATGTGTGTGAGTGTGTATGTGAGTGAGCTGGTGTGAGTGAGTTTGTGTGTGTTTATGTGTGTGAGTGTGTATGAGTGAGCTGGTGTGAGAGTGAGTTTGTGTGTATGTGAGTGAGCTGGTGTGAGAGTGAGTTTGTGTGTGTTTATGTGTGTGAGTGTGTATGTGAGTGAGCTGGTGTGAGAGTGAGTTTGTGCGTGTTTATGTGTGTGAGTGTGTATGTGAGTGAGCTGGTGTGAGTGAGTTTGTGTGTGTTTATGTGTGTGAGTGTGTATGAGTGAGCTGGTGTGAGAGTGAGTTTGTGTGTATGTGAGTGAGCTGGTGTGAGAGTGAGTTTGTGTGTGTTTATGTGTGTGAGTGTGTATGAGTGAGCTGGTGTGAGAGTGAATTTGTCTGTGTTTATGTGTGTGAGTGAGCTGGTGTGAGAGTGAGTTTGTGTGTGTGAGTGAGTGAGCTGGTGTGAGAGTGAGTTTGGGTGTGTTTGTGTGTGTGTGTGTATGAGTGAGCTGGTGTGAGAGTGAGTTTGTGTGTGTATGTGAGTGAGCTGGTGTGAGAGTGAGTTTGTGTGTGTTTTGCAGCCACCTCAATTGGCCAGCTCCCGATTTAAAATGGCAAACGGCAAAGGCTGATGGGAAAGCCAGCCAACACAGACAGAAACCAGCAGGTGCAGGTTTGCTGTGTATTTAACTCTGCAAAAGGCCAGACAACATCGATACCAGCGACCATCAGCATAACAATGTAGCAGCCATCTACATACGGATGAGGAATCCCCGGGAACAATATGTAACATTTGGGACTCACAAAACAAAGCCAGACTCCCCGGCGCCAGCAGGAGCTAACACAAAGGCGGTGAACGAGCACCTCAAGCCCGCCCATCGATCAGGGAACCACTCCAGTATTGGAGAAATCGAACCAAGCGATTGGGACAAAGTCCAATCACTTGGGACCAGGCACAGGGTCCGCCCCAAAAGGCGGGAAGCCCATGGGGACTATAAGAGATAAGCCCCAAGTTCAAATCTCTCTCTCTTCGTCCTGCCCGGGTCACCCAACAACACGAAGCAACATTGACCGTGATCGGTGCAGTGACCACCGGAAAGAAGTAAGTCTTAATTCAATGCTCGCTACGAGATAGGCGCTCCGAGCTACCAATGCGTACCAACTTCGAATCCCGCAGACTCCGAACCCGAACGAAAGGCCATTTGTTCCCCTGACCTGGTGGGCCAGTCCGAAGTTAAGTATAGGTCTGTTAGTTGTAGAAGTAGCTTAGACGTAGAATTTGTGCATGAGTAGCGATTATAAATGTGCTTTGATTTGAATCTTACTAATCGGTGTATTGAGTTATTGATCATTACTTGGACTTGAACCTCGTGGCGGTATCATAAAGATACCTGGCAACTCGAGAGCAAAGGTAATAAAACAGAACAATTGAACCAACTGGAAAGTTAGCAACAGTTTGTGTGTGTGCGTGTGTATGTGAGTGAGCTGGTGTGTGTTTTGTAAAATTCATTATTACACGATATGGGCGTCACTGGCTAGGCCAGTATTTATTGCCTATCCCTAATTACCCTTGAGAAGGTGGTGGTGAGCTGCCTTCTTGAACCACTGCAGTCGATGTGGTGCAGGGTACACCCACTGTGCTGTTAGGGAGGGAGTTCCAGGACTTTGACCCAGTGACAGTGAAGGAACAGCAATACGTTTCCAATCAGGATGGTGAGTGACTTGGAAGGGAATTTCCAGGTGGTGGTGTTCCTATGTGTCTGCTGCCCTTCTCCTTCTGGATGGTAGTGGTTGTGGGATTGGAAGGTGCTGCCTAAGGAGTTTTGGTGAGTTCCTGCAGTGCATCTTGTAGATGGTACACATAGCTGCTACTGTGCATTGGTGATGGAGGGAGTGATTGTTTGTGGAAAGGGTGCCAATCAAGCGGGCTGCTTTGTCCTGGATGGCGTTGAGCTTCTTGAATGTTGTTGGAGCTGCACTCATTCAGGCAAGTGGAGAGTATTCCATCACATTCCTGACTTGTGCCTTGTAGATAGTGGACAGGCTTTGGGGAGTCAGGAGGTGAGTTACTTATTGCAGGATTCCCAGCCTCTGACCTACTCTTGTAGCCACAGTATTTATATGGCGAGTCCAGTTTCTGGTCAATGTTTATCCCCAGGATGTTGATTATGGGGGATTCAGTGATAGTAATGTCATTGAATATCAAGGACAATGGTTAGATTCTCTCTTATTGGAGATGTTCATCGCCTGGCACTTGCATGGCATGAATGTTACTTACCATTTGTCAGCCCAAGCCTGGATCTTGTCCAGGTCTTGCTGCATTTGTACGTGGACTGCTTCATTATCTGAGGAGTCTCAAAAAGTGCTGAACATTGTGCAGTCACCAGCGAGAATTCCCACATCTGACCTTGTGTTGGAAGGAAGGTCATTGATGAAGCAGCTGAAGATGATTGTGCCTAGGACACTACCCTGAGGAACTCCTGCAGTGATATCCAGTCATATTCAGGACTGAGATGATTGATCTCCAACAACCACAACCATCTTTCTTCATGCCAGGTATGACTCCAACCAGTGGAGAGCTCCCCCCCCGCCCCCCCCCTGATTCCCACTGACTCTAGTTTTGCTCAGGCTCCTTGATGCCATACTTAAATGCTTCCTTAATGTCAAGGGAGTCACTCTCACCTCACCTCTGGAGTTCAGCTCTTTTGTCCATGTTTGAACCAAGGCTGCAATGAGATCAGGAGCTGAGTGACACTGGCAGAACCCAAACTGAGCGTCCGTGAGCAGGTTGTTGTTTAGTAAGTGCTGCTTCATTGAACTGTTGATGACTCCTTCCATCACTTTACTGATGATTGAAAGTAGACTGGCTTACAAAGGAAATTAGAGATAGTATTAGATTCAGAGAAGAACCATCCAAATTAGCAAGAAAAAGCAATTGATGTGAGGATTGGGAACAGTTTGAAATTCAGCAAAGGCAGACCAAGGGATTGATTAAGAAGGGAAAATACAGTTTGAAAGTAAACTACCGGGGAACATAAAAACTGACTGTAAAAGTTTCTACAGGTATGTAAAGAGAAAAAGACAGATAAAAACTAATGCCCCTTACAGTCAGAAACGGGAGAATTCATAACGGGGAAGAAAGAAATGGCTGAGGAACTAAATTCATACTTTACTTCTGTCTTCATAAAGGAAGACATGAATAATGAACCGCAAGTTCTGAGAAACATAAGTTTCAGTGAGGAACTGACGGAAATTAGTATGAGTAGAGAAATGTTCTGAGGAACATAAATAGGATTGAAGGCAGATAAATCTCCTGGGCCTGATAACCTTCATCGCAAAGTACATAAGGAAGTGGCCCTAGAAATAGTAGATCCATTGGTGGTCATTTTCTAAAATTCATTAGACTCTGGAATGGTTCCTACAGATTGGACAGTAGTTAAAATAACCCTGCTGTTCAAAAAGGGAGACCAAAGAAGAGTGCAGAACAGGAACAGACCCTTCGGCCCGACAAGCCTGCGCCAATCATGATGCCTGTCTAAACTAAAGCCTTCTGCACTTCTGGGGTATCTATCTCTCTATTCCCATGTCGAGACAAAACAGGGAACTATGGACCAGTGAGCCTAACTGTCATGATATCTACGTCAGCATATCATGGTGCAATCACACACACACTGATGGACAGGCAGTTGGACCAACCAACACACACACAACATCGCAGCCAATCACCAGTGAGAGCACACGCACTATAAAACAGGGAACACCACAGTTCCCGCTCATTCTACCAGGAGATAGCTCAAAGCACAGAGCTCACAGCGTGCCACTCAGACATACACCATGTGCTGAGTGCCTCACTAAGATAGTGCTAGGGCTGGGTCCACAGGTTAGCTGGTGAAGTACGAACCACAGCCAGAAGTTAGTTGTTACCGTTGGTTAGAGAATAAAACAGAGTTGTACCATCTACATCCGTGTTGGATCATTTGTGCATCAGAACACCCAACACGGTAGTAGGGAAGTTGCTGGAGTCCATTATCAAGGATTTCACAGCACACCATTTGGAAAGCAGTGGTGTGATCAGACAAAGTCAGCATGGATTTCTGAAAGGGAAATCATGCTCAACAAATCTACTGGAATTCTTTGAAGATATAACTAGTAGAGTTGACCAGGTGTGGTGATATGCCTGTAAGTCATATCATAGTTGGATGGTGTGCGATCTCCAACCAGCAGGTGGCAGTGTAGACAGACCATGTAGTCTCAAGACTGGGTCATGTGACCAGGGATTCCCGCCAATAACAATTTATCAAATTCGGCAACAACGCCTCACCCCCATTCCAGAAAGGCCTGCCGCACCCGCTGGGCCTTCCCCGCCCATACAAACCCCAAGATCAGCCCATTGACTGTCCTAAAAAAAAGACTTTGGGACAAAGAAATGGAGGTTCTGAAACATGAACAGAAACCTGGGCAGCACCGTCATTTTCACTGTCTGCACCAGCCAGCGATAGCGGCAAAACATCCCACTTCTTAAAGTCCGCCTTCATCCCCTCCACCAATCGAGCCAAGTTTAATCTATGTAGTTGAGCCCAGCTCCGAGCCATATGAATACCTAGGTATCTGAATCCCATCCCCACTACCCTGAATGGTAACTCCCCTAATCTCCTTTCCTGCCCTCTGGCATTGATCGGGAAGACCTCACTCTTTCCTATGTCTGATTTATATCCCGAAAACCGGCCAAATTCCCCTAAGATCTCCATAATCCACCTCCCAGTGCTGTCCATCGGGTCCAAAATATAAAATAACAAGTCATCCACATACAGCGAAACCCTATGTTTGGCACATCCCCCCCCCCCCCCCCCCCCTTGCTTGATCCCTCTCCAATTTCTCAACGCCCTATGCGCCATTACCAACTGCTCTATCGCCAAGGCAAGAAGCATCAAGGGTCCTGGGCACCCCTGCCTTGTCCCACGATGTAGCCCAAAGTACCCCAAACTCATCCAGTTCGTCCCAATGCTCACCACCGGCGCCTTGTACAGCAGCCGGACCCAATCCACAAACCCCTGCACAACCCAAGCCACCCGACCACCTCAAACAAATACCCCCACTCACCTGATCAATGGAGGGGAGGGGGGGTGGGGAGTTGCCCCCTGTCCCTCGCCTCATTATACAACCTCATCAGCAGTGGTCCCAGCTTCGCCCCAAAGTTTTTATGAAACTCAACTGGGAACCCGTCCGCCCCGGGACCTTCCCTGCCTGCATCGCCCCCATGCCATCCATCACCTCTCTCAGCCCAATCAGGCCCTGAACCCGCCTCTCAGCCACAATGGGAAACTCCAACTCATCCAGAAACTCGCCAGCTCCCCTCTTTTCCCGTCAGAGGCTCCGACTCATACAACCTCCTATAAACAGTCTCAAATGCCCCGTTGTGCTCCTCCGGGTCCATTACCACTTTACCCCTCCTGTCCCTCACACTACCAATCTCCCTCTCCATTGCCTGCTTCCTCAACTGATAGCCCAACATCCTACTTGCCTTCTCCCTGTACACAAAGGCTGCCCCTCTGGTCCTCCTCAACTGCCCCATCTCTTTCCCTGTAGAGACCAGCCCAAACTCCATCTGGAGCCTCTGCCTCTCTTTCAGCAACCCCTCCAGCGGTATCCCCTATCCATCCCCAAAATGGCACCCACCAGCCTTGCCCTCTCCTCTTGCTCCACCCTCTCTCTGTATGCCTGAATCAAAATAAACTCCCCTCTCATTACAGCCTTGAGTGCCTCCCACAACATGGCGGCTGTGACTTGCCCTGTATCGTTCAACTCCACGTAGCCCCGATTGGCAGCCCTCACCCGCTCGCATACCCCCTCATCCACCAACAGACCCATATCCAGCCTCCACTGTGGTCACAGGGCCTCCCCCTGAACCACCGACAAGTCCACCCAATGCGGCGCGTGGTCAGAAACCACAATTGCTGAATACTGCGAGTCGGCCACCCCGTCAGCAGCACCTTGTCCATCACAAAGAAATCAATCCGGGAGTGCATCCGGTGCACATGGGAGAAGTATGAAAATGCCTTCGCCCTCGGCCTCCCAAATCTCCATGGGTTTGGCCCCCCATGTGCTCCATGAACCCTCTCAGCTCTCTAGCCACTGCTGACACCCTCGACGAATTAGGACTTGACCGGTCCAGGACCGTATTGAAATCACCCCCCCATAATCAACCGATGTGCCTAGGTCCGGAATCTTCCCCAACACCCACTTCATAAAATCCACGACATCCCAATTCGGGACCAGGACTACTGGCATCCCCTCCAGCTTCCCACTAACCATCACTTACCTACCCCCTGGATTGGCCACAATGCTCCTCACTTCAAACACCACCCTCGTGTTAACCAACACCGCCACCCACCCTGTCTTCATATCCAGCCCCGTGTGGAACACCTGCCCCACCCATCTTTCCTCAGCCTCATCTGATCCCCCCACGTCTGAGGCTTCTAACTCCCCCTCACCGCTCCAGCTCACCCCTGACCCCCCAATCCACCCCACTGCCAACAAACAAAGAAAAGCAAAAGGCACACTCACCATCGCGCCTCGCCCGTCAAAACCCAAACTACACCGCCTGTACACTTTACAATGAACACAAAGCACCTCTCCAAAGATGAGTGTCTTCACATTCCTCCCGGTCCATGGCCCCTCATGAAGTCCATCAACCCCTCTGGCGAGTCAAAATAAAACTCCTGTTTCTGATGTATAACCCGAAGCGGGCTGGTTACAAAACCCAATCTTCACCTCCTTAAAGAGGGCAGCCTTTATCCAGTTAAACCCACCCCTCCACTTTGCCAACTCCGCACCCAGGTCCTGTTAGACCTGCAGCTCGCTCCCTTCCCAGGTGCATTTCCTAGTCTGCCTTGCCCATTTCAAAAATCGATGCAGCTGCACCACCATCGCCCTTGGCGGCTCCCCCACCTGCGGGCTCCTCCGTGCCCTCTGCACCCGATCCATCTTGAGGGGCCGGTGAAATGCCCTCTCCCCCTTCAACCTCTCCAGCATCCTCACCATATACTTGGCGGCCTCCGCTCCCTCGATGCCCTCAGGCATCCCGACGATCCTCAGGTTCTGTCTCCTGGAGTGGTTCTCGAGATCCTCTAACTTCTCTCTCTGCCTCTTCTGGCCGTTTACACCATCCCCAACTCCGTCTCCAATGAGGCCATCCGCTCCTCATTCTCCTCCACCGCCTCTTTAACCTTCTGAATCGCTAGATCCTATGCCTCCAACCTCTGCTCCACACGTTCAGTCACAGGTCTGAGTGGCTCCACCCACCTTAGCCAGGTCTTCCAAAGGCTCTTTCTCTTGCTGCTGGAATTTTCCGTTCAAAAACTCTGCCAGCTGTTCTGTCGACCACTGGGCAGGCAGCACTACCCTCTTGCCCTCCGCCATCTTGACCTCTGACGCACCACAAAAACTGCCCAGCTCCAGCTGCTCTTCCTTGTGGCACTTCCTGTCCTCTGATCCATGCACCAGACTCACCAGAGGAGTATTACCTTCCCTGGGCGCTCACACACCTTTTGCCCTCAAAGAAACCCCCATACGGGTGGGGAAGGACCAACAAAATCGACCTTGATCGGCAGCCACCAAATGTGCGACCACTCACTCCATGGCCGCCACCGGAAGTCCTATGTTGGCTTTTCTTAACTAATCTCCTTTGCCAAAATGGCTCTTAGTTTTATCCTGAATTGTTGCTTCCAAAAGTAAGATTAAACTGATCGGTCTGTTGTTGCTGAATTTATCTTTACACCCTTTATTGAAGCAGGGTGAATCTCCCATGCTCTGGCACCATCCCTGAGTCTAAGGAAGATTGCAAATCTATCGCCAGTGCCTCCGCAATTTTCACTCTCACTTCTTATCAATTCTAAATCCCTCTAACATCTCAATGACCTTATCTGTCACCAAGGCCTGGTTACCATCTTCTTCATAAAGACAGGTGCAAAGCATTTGTTTAATATCTCATCTATGCAGGGCAGCACGGTGGCACAGTGGTTAGCACTGGTGCCTCACGCCGCTGAGGACCCGGGTTCGAATCCCGGCCCCGGGTCATTGGCCATGTGGAGTTTGCACATTCTCCCGTGTCTACGTGAGTCTCACCCCCTCACCCCAAAAAGATGTGTCGGGTAGGTGAATTGGCCACGCGAAATTGCCCCTTAATCGGAAAAAAGAATTGGGTACTCTAAATTTATTTTAAAAACTCAGCTATGCCCTCTGCCCCCATGAGTAAATCACATTTTACATCCCTAATCGGCCCTGCTCTTCCTCTTATCGCCATTTTACTATTTCCATGCTGATAGAAGATTATTTTATGTTAGCTGCCAGTCTCTTTTCATTCTCTCTCTTTGCTTCTCTTCTTTGCTTTTTCACTTCCCCTCTGAACCTTCTATATTCAGCCTGGTTCTTGGCTGTATTTTCCACCTGACTCTGTCACAAACACATTCATCATCCTCCAGGAATTTGTTTTTCTACCTTTGACCCCGGGCGGCCGAATTTGATGTTGAATCAAGGATGGCAGGCAAGCTCCCAAAGATGACGGTCCAATCAGAAGCTTTCCAGCTTGAAGGCTGGTTCCATGGAAGGTAAGTAAATGAAAGGGCCTTCAGCACGGAGGCCTGTGGCTGCTCCTATTCTCAATGAAGGGGGCAAGAGTGGTGTCAGGGTGGAGCGGGGGATGTGGGGCATGGAGGGGTGGTGTCAGGGTGGAGGGGGAGGAGTGGCGTGGGGATGGAGGGGTGGTGCCAGGGTGGAGGGGAGGGGTGGTGTGGGGTAGAACGGGAGGTGGGGGGTGATGTGGGGGTAGAATCCGACCCTCAATGTCCATACTTCAATGTCCAGACTTTCAAATAAGAATGGCATTAGGATGGAGTATCTGAAATCTTGGGTTCACTGTCTTCAGGAGAAGAGGCAGCAATTGGGAGGGGTGGGGGTGAAGAAATGGGGGAAGGATGGAAATTGCTGGAAAATATTACGGTCATTACATAACTTACATTTAAATTGCATCTTTAGTTTCCGAATGCCCAAAAACAATTGACAGCCAATTAAATACTTCTGAAGTGTAGTCCTGGTGCATTAGAACATAGAACAGGACAGCTCAGTACAGGCCCTTCAGCCACGATGTTGTGCCGACCATTTATCTTAATCTAAGATCAACCTAACCTACACCCCTTCAGTTTACTGCTGTCCATGTGCCTGTCTAAGAGTCGCTTAAATGTCCCTAATGACTCTGACTCCACCACCTCTGCTGGCAGTGCATTCCACACACCCACCACTGTGTAAAGAACCTACCTCTGACATCCCCCCTATACCTTCCTCCAATCACCTTAAAATTATGTCCCCTCGTGACAGCCATTTCCACCTGGGGAAAAGTCTCCGACTATCCACTCTATCCATGCCTCTCATCACCTTGTACACCTCTATCAAGTCACCTCTCTGCCTTCTTCGCTCCAGTGAGAAAAGCCCTAGCTCCCTCAACCTTTCTTCATTAGACATGACCTCCAGTCTAGACAGCATCCTGGTAAATCTCCTCTGTACCCTCTCCAAAACATCCACATCCTTCCTGTAACGAGGCGACCAGAACTGGACACAATATTCCAAGTGTGGTCTAACTAGAGTTTTATAAAGCTGCAGCAAAACCTCTTAAACTCAATCCTGCTGTTAATGAAAGCTGACACACCATACGCCTTCTTAACAACCATATCAACCTGGGTGACAACTTTGAGGGATCTATGTACGTGGACCCCAAGATCCCTCTGTTCCTCCACACTTCCAAGAATCCTGCCTTTAACCTTGTCTTCGGCATTCAAATTCGACCTTCCAAAATTAATCACTTCACATTTATCAAGGTTGAACTCCATCTGCCACTTCTCAGCCCAGCTCTGCATTCTGCTGTAACCTGCAACAACCCTCAACACTATCTACAACTCCCCCAACCTTCGTGTCATCGGCAAACTTACTAACCCACCTTTCCACTTCCTCATCCAAGTCATTCATAAAAACCACAAAGAGCAGAGGTCCCAGAACGATCCCTGCGGGACACCACTGGTCACCGACCTCCAGGCGGAATACTTTCCATCCACTGCCACTCGCTGTCTTCTTTTGGCTAGCCAATTCTGTATCCAGACAGCCAAATTTCCCTGTATCCCATGCTCCCTAACTTTCAAATGACCCTACCATGAGGAACCTTATCAAATGCCTTACTGAAATCCATGTGTACCACATCCACCTTCATCAATGTGTCTCGTCAATTCCTCAAAGAATTCAATGAGGCTTGTGAGGCATGGCCTGCCCCTCACAAAGCCATGCTGACTATCCTTAATCAAACTATGTTTTTCTAAATAATCATAAGTCTTATCTCTCAGAATCCTTTCCAATAGTTTGCTCACCACAGACGTAAGACATTGTGGGAGATGTATTGGCCCAATTTACATAGAACAACTCCCCATCTGACAATGAGCAGATCAGCTGTTCTGGAGACATTGGGGAGAACTTGCCTGCTCTTCATTTCTCACTGTGGTATCTTGTATGTCTCGCTGAGAGTGCAGACCCTGAACGCCTCATCCAAAAGATGCCACCTCTGAAAGTGCAACATTCCCTCATCATTGAGCTGGAATGTTTGCTTAAGGTCCGAGTCATTTTGGGGGCATTTGACAGGATGTTTCTCACTGGCTTTTTGGGTGAGATCCACACCTCTATTCCACCACAGTTAGGATCATAGAATCATAGGCTCATTACAATGCAGAAAGTGGCCATTCAGCCCATCGAGTCTGCACTGACCCTCTGAAAGAGCACGCTGCCAATCCCCACCTTATCCCTGTTAGCCACTAACCCTACCTAATCTTTTTTTTTTTCCACACTAAGGGGCAATTTATCATGGCCAATCCGCCTAATCTGCATAACTTTGGACTGTGGGAGGAAACCGGAGCATCCAGAGGAAACCAACGCAGATACGGGGAGAACGTACAAATCCACACAGACAGTGACCCAAGGCTGGTTTTGACCCCGGCAGCAGTGCTAATCACTGTTAGTGATCTAACCACAACAAAACAGAGTCCGTTCGGGGCGAAATCAAGGGGTCGTTCCCTGCGTTTGTAGCGACGGGAATGACCCCGCTATATAATGACATTCTGATTTTCTTTAGGCAGTCAGTGGAGAATTACCCCCCAGACCCCCAAAGCCCCAACTCACCTATAAGGGATCTGCAGGGCACCCCCAGGCCCAATCCCTGGCATGGACAAAATGCCAGGCTGGTACACTGCCAGCTTGGCATTGCCAGGGTGCCCAGGTGGCACTGCTAGGGTGCCAGTCTGGTGGTGCCAAGGTGCCCAAGTGGCACCAATGGTGCCAACCTGCCCAAACGCCAACCACCTGGGGGCCACCAATCCCCTGGGCGACCCCCTCAAGTGCCGTCCCGCCTGGTCCCCGTGTGTGGGGACTAGTACTGAATGTTCCTCGCCTAAGGTCTCTATGCAAAAGGGTTAGATCTCAGGTAGATCAAGCGAGCGCATGTTAAAGTGAGACTAGCTACTCACTCCAATAGCCACAATGGGTGGGGTCCAGATCATGACGTCTCCCGAAATTCCGTTAGATCACGCATGGCGTGGTGAGCCAGGTAAATTCCAAATGCGGCCCCTCCCGGCCGCATTGTGCCCCAGTTGGCGTGGGATGTAGCCAGTAGAACGCATCCTTAGCCAATTTGTGGTCCTTGGGAAGCCTATACTTGGAACGTTTTTCGTCTCCGGGGAGCTGAACACGTCATTTTGAAAGAGTGCCCTGATCTCTCAGTGAGCTTGAGGATCCCCCACACCCCCACCCACAGACAATGTCACCCCTCACGCACATGGGAATTACCCCCCCAAGTGAGGACACTTGACTATGGTGCCGCTGAGGGCCCCCCCTTTTCAAGCCTTTGGAGAGACTAAACACAGACTGGGTGACCGCTTTTCAGAACACCTTCAGTCCGTCCGCAAGCAGGGCTCAGACCTTCCTGTCGCTGCCGTTTCAACTCACCATCCTGCTCTCATGTCCACATGTACTTGGCCTGCTGTAATGTTCCAGTGAAGCCCAATGCTACCTGGAAGGACAGCACCTCGTCTTCCGATTAGGCACGTTACAGCGTTCCGGACGTAACGTTGGGTTCAACAGCTTCAGACTGTGATCTCTCTCCTCCACCTTTGCTTCTGAGCAGACCGTCGATGAAGAAAGCACACATGAAACTGGATATCGAACAGGATAAGGCAACAGTTTTTGGAAAGACGGTGGACTTGCAATTTACACAGTCGAAACACTATTGTATTCCATTACTGACAAATAATTTTTCAAGTAGAGTGGTTAAGGATGTGTTAATGGCAGTTGAAAATGGGACTTTAGCTGATAAAAAGCTTGTGGTATTGAAACAGCACAGGCAATTTGCACATCCGTCTCCTCGGAGGCTGAAAAATTTATTAAAGGATGCAGGGGTAAGGGATGACGACTATACTAAACTGATGGAACAGGTTAGTGACCGCTGTGAAGTTTGTAGAAAGTACAGAAGGACACCACGACTGATAGTAACCCTACCTTTGGCCAGGGATTTTAACGACATTGTGGCCATGGACCTTAATTTCTGTGATAAAGCAAATAATATATTTATTTTGTAGATTTAGCAACCAGATTTAGTCAATCAACGATTGTACGAAGTAAAGAAAAGAGAGTAATTCTGGATCAAATCGTGGAAAAATGGATAGGGACAGGAATGGGTCCACCGGCAAAATTCCTTGCGGACAATGGGGGAGAATTTGCTAATGATGAGTTTAGGGATATGTGTGAAAACATGAATATCAGAGTTATGAATACGGCTGCAGAAAGCCCATTTAGTAATGGGGTCTGTGAAAGAAATCATGCTGTCATCGATGACATGCTTTGGAAAATTTTGGCAGATCGACCAAATTGCAGGCTAAATTCAGCTTTAGCATGGGCAGTACATGCAAAGAATTCATTGCAGATGGTTGGGGGCGATAGTCCTTATCAATTAGTGTTTGGTAGAAACCCTAAAATTCCGTCCATTTTGGATAACCAGCCTCCAGCTTTTTAGGGGACTACAATTAGCTCTGGTTTTGCTGAACATTTAAATGCATTACATAGCAGTGGAAAAGCTTTTTTGGAAGCAGAAGTCTTTGAAAGAATTTGCAGAGCTTTAAGACATAACGTATGGCCATCAGATGCCGTTTTTCAGCAAGGAGGCATGGTATACTATAAGACAGACAATTCCAATGAATGGAAAGGCCCAGGGAAGATCATAGGCATAGATGGCAAAACAATTATTTTGCAACATGGTAATCAAACTGTTAGGGTCCATTCATCAAGGGTAATGGGTACAGATTACAAATTTTCAAATTTAGACAGAGCAGACACACATGACGAGGAACCAGAGTCATCTGGTACGCATGTGTTACAGAACTATGAGGACCAATTAAATGATATAGACAGGGTTTCTGTGGAGGAACACAACACTTCTGGTGAATTAAAACAGGCCGTTTTTCCGAAAGGGCAACTGCCAAACGTTGGTACAAAAGTGACATACTTGCCTGAAGGGTCTAGTCAATGGAAGGGTGCAACTGTTATTAGTAGAGCAGGGAAGGCCACTGGAAAGTATAAACATTGGTTGAATGTACAGCATTCAGGGGAAGGAGTCAAGACAATGGATTGGGAAAACGAAGTTCAACAATGGAGGGCACAGAAACGCAGTGCCAGTTCAGATAGTACATCGGATAGTGAACAGGTCCGCAGGAAAAGGTCGAGAACTATTGAAAGGACATCCCACAGCAGAAGGGAAAGATCAAGCAGTAGCAGTACAGAACAAGATACCAGGCGGGAGAGGGGACATAGTTTGTCAAGATCTCGGAACATGAGTAAGACTACGAATACTAATAGGAATAGAAGCCCACATGCACGTGAGATTTTGGTGGCTTCAAATCAATTAGATGAAAAAGTTATTAAAGAAGCTAAACAGCAAGAATTGCATAATTGGAATGAATTTGGGGTATACACGGAAGTACCGGATAGGGGACAAAGAGCTCTATCCCACAGATGGATTTGCACAGAAAAGGTTCTTCCGGATGGAATTTATAAGGCTAAGGCCAGGCTCGTGGCAAGGGGATTTGAAGAAAACTTAGAAGATCAGGATTTAAGGGTAGATTCACCTACAGCAGGAAAGGTTATTTTAAAGATCTTCTTGGCTCTATTAGCCACAAAGGCATGGGAATGCAAATCTATAGATATAAAAGCTGCCTTTTTGCAGGAGCATCAGCTCCAGAGAGACATTTTTCTCCGTCCTCCTAAAGAAGTAGCTAACACAGAAGGGGTACTCTGGAAGTTGAACAAATGTGTATATGGATTAAATGATGCATCTAGAGTCTGGTATTTTTCGGTAAGGTCAATTTTGTTAAAGCTAGGCTGTTGCCAGTTGAAAGCAGATCCTGCAATGTTTTACTGGCACTATAAAGGAAATCTTTCTGGCATTTTTATGATGCAAGTCGATGATTTTTTGTGGGGTGGGACTAGTGATGTTGACGCTATTGTAATCTCTGGTTTGAGGAAAGAATTCAGGGTTGGAAGTCAGGCTTCCGGTGCATTTAAATATATTGGACTGGAAATTGGACAGACTAAGTGAGGGGCAACTTTACGTCAGCAATCTTATTTGGAAAGCATCAGCCCAATAGCAATTAGTCATGGCCGAGTTTCACAAAAAGATGCAATGGTTTCAAAGACAGAAAAAGAGCAACTGTGAAGTTTAATTGGGCAACTGAACTGGTTAGGTAGACAGACTAGACTGGACATGAGTTTTGATGTCTTAGCGTTGAGTACAAAATTGAATGATCCCAAAGTGGAAGACATAATAAGAGCAAATAAAGCGTTGGCCAAACTAAAAATGCAGGAGTGTGTTTTGAAGTTCCCGGTTTTAGGTGACCTTAAGCACTTGAAACTCATAGTTTATAGTGATGCGTCCTATGCAAATTATGTGATGGGGTTACAAGCGCAGGAGGTTTTATAATTTTCCTTTTGGGGAACAATGGTAAATGTTGCCCACTTGTGTGGGAAACAAAGAAAATAAGGAGAGTGGTAAAAAGCACTTTGGCTGCTGAGACGTTAAGCCTTGTAGAGGCGGTGGATATGGCTTTTTATATAAGTATGATATTGACAGAAATGTTGGGATTAGGGGATTTGGGTAATATACCTATTGACTGTCACATTGACAATAAATCCCTGTGGGAAAATGTGCACTCTACAAAAAGTGTCAATGAAAAGAGGTTACGGATAGACATCGCAAGTTTGAAACAGATGTTGGACAGAGGGGAAATCACAAAAATTAAATGGGTTGACAGGAGCTATCAACTGTCAGACTGTTTTGCGAAAACAGGGGCGAGTTCACAGAAACTTTTGGATATTGTTAATGAAGGGCACTTGTTTCTGTGACTTTTTTTTTCTTTCTCGTCCAAACAAAAAGGGGGGGAAATCATGTGTGTGTTTTTGAGTTTCTTAAAATTTTGTTTTCACCTAATTATTTTTTTCTCCAAGGAAGGGGGAGACTGTTAAGTAATGGGCTAAGAGACATTGCAATTAGTTGCTCATTTATGTTAAGTATCCATTAATTGACACTGATATGTAAAGGGGCTTCAGGTGGCCCTTGTGTCAGGTGGTATGTTGTTAAGAGTTTTGTGCAGAGGCTGTGGAAGGGAAATAAATGGTGTTTAGTGAAAAGGAAACAAGAACTTTAGACTCTTCATTTCACAGCAACGTTTAACATTAAAGTCTACCCATGCAGCGGTCTTAGGAACATGAGAAATAAGGACAGGAGAAGACCATACGGCTCATCGGAATTGTTGCACCATTAAATATGATTGTGACTGATCTTCAGCTTCAACTCCACTTTCCCATCCATTCCCCATATCCCGGGGTTCCCTGAGAAACCAAAAGTCTGCCTGTCACAGCCAGAAATATAGTCAACGATGGGGCATCCACAACCCTGTGGGGTCCACAATTCCAAAGATTGAAAACCCTTTGAGTTAAGAAATTTCCCCAAATGATTGGCCCCTTTTCCTGAGACTGTGGCCCATTGTTCCAGATTCCTCAACCAGCGGGAGCAGCTCTCAGTGTCTACCCTGTCGAGCCTCTTCAGAAGCTTGAATGTATCAATGAGACCCCTCTCACTTTTCAGAGAATATAGACACAATCTACCTCAGCCTCACACTTCAGGATAACACTCGTATCCCAGAGATCAATCAAATGACCCTTCTCTGTACCGTCTTCTCTGCAAGTATATCCTTCCTTGAGTATGGAGACTAAAGCTGCATGCTGTATTCCAGATGTGATCTCATTGAAGCCTCGCACAATTGTAGCAAGACTTAAATACTCTTGTACTCCATTGCTTTTCCATAAAGGCCAGCAAGCCACTTGCCTTCCCGGTTGCTGGTTTCTTTTTTACAAAAATGAATTTAATCTCCATTTTTTTCATCATTTTCGCCATAGAAAAAAAAGAAAACAACAAAACAACCCCAACAGTGTAAAACCTAAAACATCAACAAAACAACCCCGACAGTGTAAAACCTAAAACATCAACAAAACAACCCCAACAGTGGAAAACCTAAAACATCAACAAAACAACCCCGACAGTGTAAAACCTAAAACATCAACAAAACAACCCCGACAGTGTAAAACCTAAAACATCAACAAAACAACCCCAACAGTGTAAAACCTAAAACATCAACAGAACAACCCCGACAGTGTAAAACCTAAAACATCAACAAACCAACCCCAACAGTGTAAAACCTAAAACATCAACAAACCAACCCCAACAGTGTAAAACCTAAAACATCAACAAACCAACCCCGACAGTGTAAAACCTAAAACATCAACAAAACAACCCCGACAGTGTAAAACCTAAAACATCAACAAACCAACCCCAACAGTGTAAAACCTAAAACATCAACAAAACAACCCCAACAGTGTAAAACCTAAAACATCAACAAAACAACCCCGACAGTGTAAAACCTAAAACATCAACAGAACAACCCCGACAGTGTAAAACCTAAAACATCAACAAACCAACCCCAACAGTGTAAAACCTAAAACATCAACAGAACAACCCCGACAGTGTAAAACCTAAAACATCAACAAACCAACCCCAACAGTGTAAAACCTAAAACATCAACAAAACAACCCCGACAGTGTAAAACCTAAAACATCAACAAACCAACCCCAACAGTGTAAAACCTAAAACATCAACAGAACAACCCCGACAGTGTAAAACCTAAAACATCAACAAACCAACCCCAACAGTGTAAAACCTAAAACATCAACAAAACAACCCCAACAGTGTAAAACCTAAAACATCAACAAAACAACCCCGACAGTGTAAAACCTAAAACATCAACAGAACAACCCCGACAGTGTAAAACCTAAAACATCAACAAACCAACCCCAACAGTGTAAAACCTAAAACATCAACAGAACAACCCCGACAGTGTAAAACCTAAAACATCAACAAACCAACCCCAACAGTGTAAAACCTAAAACATCAACAGAACAACCCCGACAGTGTAAAACCTAAAACATCAACAAAACAACCCCAACAGTGTAAAACCTAAAACATCAACAGAACAACCCCGACAGTGTAAAACCTAAAACATCAACAAAACAACCCCAACAGTGTAAAACCTAAAACATCAACAAAACAACCCCGACAGTGTAAAACCTAAAACATCAACAAAACAACCCCGACAGTGTAAAACCTAA
Source organism: Scyliorhinus torazame (assembly GCF_047496885.1). Taxonomy (NCBI): domain Eukaryota; kingdom Metazoa; phylum Chordata; class Chondrichthyes; order Carcharhiniformes; family Scyliorhinidae; genus Scyliorhinus; species Scyliorhinus torazame. Next base: position 67,420,701 of record NC_092724.1, on the reverse strand, counting down.
AACATCAACAAAACAACCCCAACAGTGTAAAACCTAAAACATCAACAAAACAACCCCGACAGTGTAAAACCTAAAACATCAACAAACCACCCCGACAGTGTAAAACCTAAAACATCAACAAACCAACCCCGACAGTGTAAAACCTAAAACATCAACAAAACAACCTCAACAGTGTAAAACCTAAAACATCAACAAAACAACCCCAACAGTGTAAAACCTAAAACATCAACAAACCAACCCCGACAGTGTAAAACCTAAAACATCAACAAAACAACCCCGACAGTGTAAAACCTAAAACATCAACAAAACTTCCCCAACAGTGTAAAACCTAAAACATCAACAAACCAACCCCGACAGAGTAAAACCTAAAACATCAACAAAACAACCCCGACAGTGTAAAACCTAAAACATCAACAAAACAACCCCAACAGTGTAAAACCTAAAACATCAACAAAACAACCCCAACAGTGTAAAACCTAAAACATCAACAAAACAACCCCGACAGTGTAAAACCTAAAACATCAACAAAACAACCCCGACAGTGTAAAACCTAAAACATCAACAAAACAACCCCGACAGTGTAAAACCTAAAACATCAACAAAACAACCCCGACAGTGTAAAACCTAAAACATCAACAAAACAACCCCGACAGTGTAAAACCTAAAACATCAACAAAACAACTCCAACAGTGTAAAACCTAAAACATCAACAAAACATCCCCAACAGTGTAAAACCTAAAACATCAAGTTATAAATCAGAAACGAAAAGCAAATGAGAAACAAACACCCCCTCCTTCCCGCTCCCCTCCTTCGTATTGTAACCAACTCCTGATAGTGCATAATAAACAAACCCCAAGAATTGTAGAAACACCCCCCACCCCCCCAACCTCAGCTCAAACTTCACCTTCTGCAGGGTCAAAAACTCCAGTAAATCCCCCCGCCATGCCGAGGCACAGGGTGGAGAGGCTGACCTCCACCCCAACATGACCCGCCTACGAGTGATTAACGAGGCGAAGACAAAAACATTTGCCGCCCGCTCCCATCTGCAACTCAGGCTTCTTGGGGACCCAGCTCCACATCCATATGCAGCACTGACGAGATGGTGCTAAATAACTCCCTCCAATATCTTTCCAGCTTCGGGCAGGACCAAACATATATTTGCGGGGCCCCTCCCACATCACTCACCAACGTCCTCCATCCCCTCAAATAGGTGTCTCATCTTTGATTTTGTGAGATGCGCCCTATACGCGACCTTCAATTGTATCAGCCCCAACCTCACGCACCAGGTTGAGGCATTCACCTTTCGCAGCACTTCTCACCACAGACCCTCTTCCATTGTCCCCCAGCTCTTCCTCCCATTTCACCTTAACCCCCTCCATAGGCACCCTATCCTTCTCCAGGATCTTCGCCAATAATACCCCCTTCTCCAACCACCACCCCCGCAACTGTATCACCTCCAACAGTAATCTGATCTCACCTGATTCATTCGCACTCTCCACCGGTGCCTGGTATAGCAACCAGACCCAGTCCACAAATCCCTGTCCAAACCCAAACCGTCCCAGGACCCCCCATAAGTATTTCCACTCCACCCGATCGAAGACCTCTGCATCCATGGCTACCACCACATCAACCTCTGGTGTCTCTGGAGGCATCATAATTACATTAAGCTACCTCCTAATGTTGGTCACCAAATGCCGCCCCTTAACGAACCCCATCTGGTCCTCCCCTATTGCCCCTGGGATGCAGTCTTCAATCCTTGTAACCAGGATCCTCGCCAATAATTCTTCATCCACATTTAGCAGGGAGATCGGCCTGTATGACCCACACTTTTGCGGGTCCTTACCCCTTTTTAAAATGAGGGAGATTGACGTCTGTGACAACGTGGGGGGGGGGGGGGAGCACACCCAACTCCTTTGCTTCATTGACAACAGCGGTCCCAAAACCACCGAGAACTTCTTATACAATTCCACTGGGTACCCGTCCGGTCCAGGGCCCTTACCCAATTGCATCGCCTTCAACCCCTCTACTACTTCTACCAGCCCAATTGGGGCCCCCAGGCCCTCTACCAGCTCCTCATCAACCTTTGGGAACTCCAACCCTCCCAGAAACCGCCTCATCCCCTCTTCCCTGGATAGGGGTTCCGACTCATACAATTTGCTGTAAAACTCCCCCTTCTCCTTCTCAACTGACGCACTGCTTTCCCTGTGGACAGCCGATCAAACTTTGCCTGAAGCTCCTTCCTCCTGACCCAAAGGGCCAGACCCGGGTCACCCCGCGTACCTCCTATCCAACTCCAAAATCTCCTCTATCAACTTTTGCGCTTTTCCCTCTCTTCTTGTCCACCACCTTAGCCTTAAACGAGATCACCTCACCCCTGATTACTGCCTTCAGAGCCTCCCAAACCACCGACTGCGAAACTTCCCCTGTGAAATTAAATCCCACAGATTCCTTGATCACCTTAGATCACAGAATTTACAGTGTAGAAGGAGGCCATTCGGCCCATCGAGTCCGAACCGGCTCTTGGAAAGAGCACCCTACCCAAGGTCAGCACCTCCACCCTATCCCCATAACCCAGTAACCCCACCCAACACTAAGGGCAATTTTGGACACGAAGGGCATTTTATCATGGCCAATCCACCTAACCTGCACATCTTTGGACTGTGGGAGGAAACCGGAGCACCCGGAGGAAACCCACGCACACACGGGGAGGATCGTATCGCAAGAACTCTGGGCCCCCAACCAAATCTACATCCATTCTCCTGCCTGGCCTCTGGGCCACCCTCTGCTCCAGAACCACATAATAATAATAATCTTTATTGTCACAAGTAGGGTTACATTAACTCTGCAATGAAGTTACTGTGAAAAGCCCCTGGTCGCCACATTCTGGCACCTATTTGGGTACACAGAGGGAGAATTCAGAATGTCCAATTTACCTAACAGCACGTCTTTCGGGACTTGTGGAAATAGACATTATCTTGGTGGGGAAAGCGTTATTGGCCAGGGTCAAAGGTTCGGAGTATTCAGCGTTATTGATTTCGGACCATGCTCCGCATTGGGTGAATGGGAGGCATGGTAACACAGTGGTTAGCACTGTTGCTTCGCAGTGTTAGGGACCCGGGTTCGATTCCTGGCTTGGGTCACTGCTTGTGCGGAGCCTGCAGGTTCTCCCCGTGTCTGCGTGCGTTTCCTCCGGGTGCTCCGGTTTCCTCCCACAGTCCAAAGATGTGCGGGTTAGGTGGATTGGTCACATTAAATTGCCCCAGAGTGTCCAAACGTTAGGTGGGATTGCTGGGTTACTGGGATAGGGTGGAGTTGTGGGCTTAGGTACAGTGCTCTTTCAGGGACTGGTGTAGACTCAATGAGTCGAATGGCCTCCTTCTGCACTGTAAATTCTATGATTCTATCTGATAAAGTGCTGCTTGGAATATTTCAATTCATCCCAAGCAAACACAGTCTCTTTAGAGAAGCAAGTTCAGATTTGACTGTCCTTTGGGTGAAAAAGCCAAACTGTGAGATGCTGGCAAGCGGTGGATATTAATGGTGCTTTAGAGGATAAGCACTGGTGATGTCGGACGTCAGAGGGTAAGGAGTGAAGATGTTCGGAGCCAGAGGGTAAAGAATCATGATATTGGGGGTCGGAGGGTAAGCAGTGATGTAGTTGAGAGTCAGAGACTAACGATTGATGATCGGGGTTGAAGGGGAAAGCAATGATGATATTGAAGATCGGAGGGTAAGGAATCATGATGTTGAGGGTCAGAGGGTAATGTGTCATGATGTTGGGGTTGGGGTCACCAATGATGAAGGTGTGGAGGGGAGGTTAGTGAATAAGTTGGGGGCCAGATGACAAGTAGTGATGATATTTATTGCTATCTTGTACGGATAATGTCCCTTTCTGTAGGATGGTTAAGGACTGGGGCCAGGCTTGGTTTCCCTCTCATAGAAACATAGAAAATAGAAGCAGTAGAGGCCATTCAGCCCTACGAGCCTGCTCCCCCATTCATTATGTTCCTGGTTGATCATCCATCTCAGTAACCTGTTCCCGCCTTCCCCCCATATTCTTTGATCTCTTTAGCCCCAAGAGTTAAATCTAACTCCTTCTTGAAAACATATAGGACAGAACTTAATGGAAAAATGTCTAAGTTCATTTGTGGAGGGTTTTTCAGGGAGCTTCACATCGGCTCTACCAGCAAGCTCTCCGCCGCTATCAAACGACACTTTAGTCACTTTTGGTCCCTGGGGAGTTTCTCGCCGGTTTAGCCCACACTTAGAATTTTTTTAGCACTGGGGAGCTGAACGCAGCGATCGGGCTCCCATTTTGAAAGTGTGCCTCGATCTCTAAGTGTGCTTGTGGTCCCCCCCCCCCCCCCCCCCCCCCCCCACCCATGTGCAATGTCACCTCCACACCTATGGCCACTATCCCTCCCCCCCCCCCCCCCAAGTGAAGACATCTGCTATGGGGTCCCTGGGAGTACCCCCCCCCCCCTTTTCAGCCACCCACCAAGCCCACTTACAGGCCCTTCACCCTTTCCAGGACTCCCACCCACCACCCCCAACCTCCCAGAGACCCCTACGACCTGCCCTGCAAACCCCCCACCCTTCAACCATCCACCCACATCATCCTTCTTTCAAGGGCATGGCCCCCCTTGTGCCCTGACCCTTGCCAGTGCCAAGGTGCAGGCTGGGCAAGGCCAAGGTGCCCATGTTCCAGGGGGGGTGCCAGGGGCCACCCTACACTACCCTGACCACCCAGGGTCCTCCGATGGCCTGGGTGGCGTTCCGCCTGGTCCACATTTGTGTGGGCCCGAACTGAACGGTGCCCGGCACCGCATCCCTGGGGAGGCTGGTAGATCCCATGAGGCTGGTAGATTCTGGGTAACCGCGCCAAGTAGGTTGAAACCCTACTTCGGTGCACGCCGTTTGGTCATGGCCCTTTTGGGTGTGATTCTGATTCCGATGCGTCGCGTGACTTGGGTAGGTCCCGTGAGTAGTGAAGGCTGCCAGGAAGCCGCTCCCGGCATCTATCGGTCGTGTTGCACTCAAGCGAAAGCGCAACCCAACCGGTAGATAGTGCCCACAATGTTTTAGCCTCAACTGTTTTCTGTGGTAGTGAATTCCACATGCTCACCACTCTCTGGGTGAAGAAATGCCTCATCATCTCTCTCCTAAATGGTTTACCAATATCGTCAGACTGTGACCCCTGGTTCTGGACACACCCACCATCGAGAACATCTTCCTTGCATCTACCCTGTCCAGTGCTGTAAGAATTTTATAGGCTTCTGTCATGAGATCCCCCTCATTCTTCTGAACTCTAGTGGAGATAATCCTAACCAACTCAATTTCTCCTCATACATCAGTCTTGCCATCCCAGGAATCAGTCTGGTAAACCTTTGCTGCATTCCCTCCATAACCTTCCTCAGACAAGGAGACCAAATATTCCAGCTGTGGCCTCACCAAGGCCCTGTATAATTGCAGCAAGACATCCCTGTTCCTGTACCCGAATCCTCTCACTACGAAGGCCAGTATACCATTTACCTTCTTTACCCCCTGCTGTACCTGCATGCTTACCTTCAGTGACTGGTGTACGAGGACACCCAGGTCTCTTTGCATATTTTCCCCTCCTAATTTATGGCCATTCAGATAATAGTCTGATGCCTTGTTTTTGCTACCATAGTGGATGACCTCACCTGTATGGGCAGCACGGTAGCATTGTGGATAGCACAATTGCTTCACAGCTCCAGGGTCCCAGGTTCAATTCCGGCTTGGGTCACTGTCTGTGCGGAGTCTGCACATCCTCCCCGTGTGTGCGTGGGTTTCCTCCGGGTTCTCCGGTTTCCTCCCACAGTCCAAAGATGTACAGGTTAGGTGGATTGGCCATGATAAATTGCCCTTAGTGTCCAAAATTGCCCTTAGTGTTGGGTGGGGTTACTGGGTTATGGGGATAGGGGGGAGGTGTTGACCTTGGGTAGGGTGCCCTTTCCAAGAGCCGGTGCAGACTCGATGGGCTGAATGGCCTCCTTCTGCACTGTAAATTCTATGATAATCTATGATAATGTATCAAAGATTCTCAGGATTCACCAAAGAGAAAGAATTAGTGAATGTTGAGTCTGGAGAAGGGTGTGTAGATAGCCTGGGTCACATTGAGATCCAAAAAGACGAGGTGTTGGGCGTCTTGAAAAATATGAAGGTGGATAAGTCCCCAGGGCCTGATGTGATCTACCCCAGAATACTGAAGGAGGCAAGAGAGGAAATTGCTGAGGCCTTGACAGAAATCTTTGGATCCTCACTGTCTTCAGGTGATGTCCCGGAGAACTGGAGAATAGCTAATGTTGTTCCTTTGTTTAAGAAGGGTAGCAAGGATAATCCAGGGAACTACAGGCCGGTGAGCCTTACGTCAGTGGTAGGGAAATTACTGGAGAGGATTCTTCGAGACAGGATCTACTCCCATTTGGAAGTAAGGGGTCGTATTAGCAAGAAGCAGCATGGTTTTGTGAAGGGGAGGTCATGTCTCACTAACTTGATAGAGTTTTTCAAGGAAGTCACAAAGATGATTGATGCAGGTAGAGCAGTGGATTGTGTCTATATGGACTTCAGTAAGGCCTTTGACAAGGCCCCTCATGGTAGACTGGTACAGAAGGTGAAGTCACAAGGGATCAGAGGTGAGCTGGCAAGATGGATACAGAACTGGCTAGGTCATAGAAGGCCGAGAGTAGCAATGGAAGGGTGCTTTTCTGATTGGAGGTCTGTGACTAGTGGTGTTCCGCAGGGATCAGTGCTGGGACCTTTGCTGGTCGCAGTATATATCAATGATTTGGAGGAAAATGTAACTGGTCTGATTAGTAAGTTTGCAGACGACACAAAGGTTGGTGGAATTGCGGATAGCGATGAGGACTGTCAGAGGATACAGCAGGATTTAGATCGTTTGGAGACTTGGGCGGCGAGATGGCAGATGGAGTTTAATCCGGACAAATGTGAGGTAATGCATTTTGGAAGGTCTAATACAGGTAGAGAATATACAATGAATGGTAGATCCCTCGAATATTGACAGTCAGAGAGATCTTAGTGTACAGGTCCACAGGTCACTGAAAGGGGCAACACAGGTGGAGAAGGTAGTCAAGAAGGCATACGGCATGCTTGCCTTCATTGGCCGGGGCATTGAGTATAAAAATTGGCAAGCCATTTTGCAGCTGTATAGAACCTTAGTTAGGCCATACTTGGAGTATATGTTCAATTTTGGTCACCATACTACCAGAAGGATGTGGAGGCTTTAGAGAGGGTGCAGAAGAGATTTACCAGGATGTTGCCTGGTATGGAGGGCATTAGTTATGAGGAGAGGTTGAATAAACTTGGTTTGTTCTCACTGGAACGAAGGCAGTTGAGGGGTGACCTGATAGAGGTCTACAAAACTATGAGGGGCATAGACAGAGTGGATATTCAGAGGCATTTCCCCAGGGTAGAGGGGTCAATTACTAGGGGGCATAGGTTTAAGGTGAGAGGGGCAAGGTTTAGAGTAGATGTACGAGGCAAGTTTTTTACACAGAGGGTAGTGGGTGCCTGGAACCCGCTGCCGGAGGAGGTGGTGAAAGCAGGGACGATAGTGACGTTTAAGGGACATCTTGACAAATACATGAATAGGATGGGAATAGAGGGATACGGACCCCGGAAGTGTAGAAGATTTTAGTTTAGACGGGCAGCATGGTGTGCGTCGGCTTGGAGGGCCGAAGGGCCTGTTCCTGTGTTGTACTTTTCTTTGTTCTTTGATACCGGGACCCAGCTGGGTCCCAGCCTGATGGTGAGCCGCTGGAAGAGGTAATCCCGGAGCTGATGGAGACAATAGGGAGCGGCTATGACATTCAGAGGGAGATGTTAGCGATACTCCAGCAGATCCATAGCCGCTTGGAGTCCAAGAAGCTACGGGCGCAGGAGATGTCGCCAGCAATGCCTGCCACTGAGGCCAACACTGCCAGGGTGGCGACTGCAGTGGAGAACTTGGGGCACGACGTCGGCACCATCAGTGAAGGTGTCCAAGGCATCACGCAGTCAGTGACAGCCGTGGCTGAGAGTCTCAGCCGAATGTCCAGCTCATTGGGGGATGTGACCCAGTATCAGTCTGACCTTGATGAGGTGCTGAGGGCCATGTCCCGCTCTGAGATGTGAATGGCCGAGGCATTGCAGAGCTTGTCCCAGTCGCAGGTGGACATTGTCGTGGCACTGTAGAGCATGGCCCGGTCACTGAGGAGCATCGCCCAGGGCGTCGACATGATGGCACGGACCATGGGGAACTGCCAGGGCTGGCAGAGCCAGATGATGCATGGGTAACCGGGGATCTAAACAGCTGCCCCTCCGTCCCAAAGTGAACCCCAGGTCCCCATGGTCACTGAGCGGGAGGAGGTGCTGAGTGCCAACCTGGACCCATCCCATGTAGTGGGCAGTGTCACAGTGCCCGCATTCCAGAGGGATGGTCAAAGAGCCACTCTGCACTGACCCCGACCAGCCGAGGTCTCCGGTAGCCTGGGAGACCCCTTCGGCTGCCGTTTCACTTGGTCCACATTCGTGTGGCCGAGTGCTGGAAGCTGCCTGGCTGGGGCCTCACTGGCCTCCTCCACCTGATGTACATCAGCGGCTGTGGATCCCATGTAAGTTCGCCAAAGTCAGTTTAAAATTGGCTTTCAGCGCGCTGTTAGGTCCCGACCCTTGTGGGCGGGATTCTGACTCTGACACCTTGTGGCACTTGGCTGAAGGCTCTCCTGGTGGATCACGCCCATTGTGAGTAGCTGGAGTCCTAGCACTGATCTGGTCTCCAGAGAGCAGATTTGGAGGCGCAGCATTAGAGCTGTAAGTATAAAAACCTTAACTCGACGATTCGCAGCCTAGTCTCCAGGGAACAAATTCAGAGGGGTGAAGGATCGGGGCTGGGAGTACAAAAATCTTACCTCAGGGATTCACAGCCTAGTCTCCAGGGAGAGGACTAGGAAGAGTGGAGCATCAGAGCTGTAAGTATAAAAACCTTACCTCAGGGATTCACAGCCTAGACTCCATGGAGTGGATCCGGAGTGGCGGACTATTGGAGCTGTGAGTATAAAAACCTTACCTCAGGGATTCGCCGTCAAGTCTCCAGTGAGCGGACTCGGAGCAGTTGAGTATCGGACCTGTGAGTATAAAAACCTTACCTCGGGGACCCACGGCCTCATCTCCATGGAGTGGACCCGGAGGGGTGGAGCATCATACTTGTGAGTATAAAATCCCTAGCTCGGGAATTCATGGCCTAGACTCCAGGGAATGGACTTGGAGGGATGGAGTATCGGAGCTCTGAGTATAAAAATCTTACCTCGGGAATTCACGGCCTAGTCTCCGGGGAGCGGACTCGGAGGGGCGGAGTATCGGAGCTGTGAGTATAAAAATCTTACCTCGGGAATTCACGGCCTAGTCTCCGGGGAGCGGACTCGGAGGGGCGAAGTATCGGAGCTGTGAAAAGAAAAATCTTACCTTGGGGATTCACGGCTTAGTCTCCAGGGAGTGGAGTTGGAGGGGCAGAGTATTGGAGCTGTGAGTATAAAAACCTTACCTTGGGGATTTGTGGCCTAGTCTCCAGGGTGTGGACTCAGAGGGGTGGAGTATTGGAGCTGTGAGTGTAAAAACCTTACCTCGGGGATTCGTGGCCTCGTCTTCAGGGAGCAGGCTCGGTGGGGTGGAATATCAGAGCTTGGAGTATAAAAACCTTACCTCGTCGGAGGTGGGATGCGTTCCTTTTGACATTGGCGGGCCGGGTACAGACAATTAAAATGACGGTCCTCCTGATGCTTTTGTTTGTTTTCCAGAGCCACCCAATTTTTATTCCCAAGGCGTTCTTCAAAAAGGTGAATGAAGAGATCTCAGGATTTGTTTGGGTGTGTAAAACCATGTGGGTGAGAAAGTGCTGCTGGAGTGGAGGGCGAGGCGGGATGGGGGAGGACTGGCTTTCCCAAGTTTTATTAACTACTACTGCGTGGCGAACATTGCGATGGTCAGCAAGTGGGTAGTGGGTGGGGTCCGTATGGGTGCAGGTGGAGGCGGCATCATGTAAGGACGGACACGAGTCTGGGGGCATTGTTAACGGAACCTCTGCCGTTCTTGCCGGCTCCATACTCCACAAGCCCGGTGGCAGTGGCAGCCCTGAGGGTATGGGGACAGTGGAGGCAGCACATGGGGTTAGAGGGGGGGGTCAGCGTGGGTACCGATATGTGATAACCACCGGTTCGCTCCGGGGGACTGGACGGGGGGGTTTTGGGGGTGGCAGTGGGCAGGGATCGAGAGATTTGGGGCTCTTTTTATTGATGAGGGTTTCCCGAGCTTGGTGGAGCTGGAGGAGGAATTTGAGTTGTCAGGTGGAATTGGGTTCCAGTGTTTGCAGGTGAGGGATTTTGTGCGGGGGCAAGTTTCGACCTTCCCGCACCTGCTGCTCCAGGGGCTACAGGATAAGTACGGGGAGGGGGATCCTAAATTCAGACATGGAAGCGCCTCAGCTTTTGATCTTGTCCAACAGGTATGAGGTACTTGCTTCTGTGTGGATGAGGAAAAGGGCTGTAGGAAGGATGAGCAAACTGACCACTGCACCGTGGTACAGGAGGCCATTCAAGCAGGGGGAGCAAAAAGACAAGTGGTAGTTGTAGGGGATTCTATAATTAGGGGAACTGATAGCATCCTTTGTCAACAGGATTGAGAGTACTGCATGGTATGTTGCCTGCCCAGTGCCAGGTTGAGGGAAGCGGCTTGAAAGGATATTGGAGTGGGAGGGGGAGGATCCAGTTTTTGTGGTCCACTTTGGGACAAACAACATAGGCAAGACTAGGAAAGAGGACATGTTGGGGGATTATCAGGCACGAGGAACTAAATTAAAGTGCTCAAGGATTATAATTTCTGGATTACTACCCGAGCCTCGTGCGAATTAGAATAGGGATGAGAAAATGAGGGAAGTAAACACACAGCTAAAGGAGTGGTGTGGAAAGAGGGGTTCCATTTCTTGGGGCACTGGCATCAGCATTGGGATAGGAATGATCTATACCATTGGGACGATCTCCACAAACTGATCTGGGACCAGTGTTCTAGCAAAAGGATAAAAGGGTGGTCACAAGGACTTTAAGCTAGCAAATTGGGGGGGGAGGGAAGGCCTCAAGGGAACGCAAGTAATAATAATAATCTTTAATAATCTTTATTGTCACAAGTAGGCTTACATTAACACTGCAATGAAGTTACTGTGGTGCCTGTCTGGGTACACAGAGAGAATTCAGAATGTCCAATTCTCCTAACAGCATGTCTTTCGGGACTTGTGGCAGAAAATCGGAGCACCCAGAGGAAACCCACAGAGACACAGGGAGAACGTGCAGACTCCGCACAGACAGTGACCCAAGCCGGGAATCGAACCTGGGACCCTGGAGCTGTGAAACTGTGCATCCCATAACAGAGTAAAGAAATAGTCAGGAACCTAACTTCAGGAACTGCAGTCAATGGCAAAACTACAAGAAGTATATGGTTAAACCAAAAGTGAAAATAATAAACAAGCAAATAAAACATCATAGCTGAGGGACAGGTCAGGTCAGATCAAAGGGTCACAAAGCCCAATTAAGAGTTCTATACACAAGTGCACGGAGTGTAAAGAATAAACTAGATGAGATGCAGGCACTAATGCAAGTTGAAGATTATGATGTAGTAGCTATTACAGAGGCATGGCTGCAGGATGGTCAGGACTGGGAAGTAAATATACCCGCTTACAAAGTTTACAGGAGGGACAGAGAATACGGCAGAGGGGGTGGAGTAGCCTTACTGATTAGAAATACTATCACCTCATGATACACAATCAATACTCTTGAGTCCACGTGGAGTCATATCGATTCAGCTTTAATCAGATAGAACTGTACCCAGCAGCGAAGTTACAGAAGTAAAGGCTGCTGGGACGGCATTGGTTCTTATACCCCGCCTCTCATTGCGGGGCTATGTACATTGCCCAATGGTAGACCCCGCGGTCTAGCCAATGGTCATTCCTCTCTCTGGTACCGCAATACCTGGTATTACCACACCTCAATGGTGAGGGAGGATACAATGAGGGGAAAGCATCCAGTGGAGACCATATGGGTGGAACTGGGAAACAAAAAAGGATCTAAAACTGGAATGGGTGTTGTGTATCGACCCCTGGTAGCAGTAGTGAGGTGCTAGATTGTATAAAGGCAGAAGTCAGGCAAATGTGTAGCAAAGGCAGAGTAGTATTAATGGGGGATTTCAACTTACACATCGATTGGGAGAGGCAGACAAGCACCTGTCAGAAAGGTCGGGAATCTCTGGAATGTCTCCGGGATAGTTTCCTACAGGAATATGTTCTAGATGCAACAAGGGGACAGGCAATATTAAATTTAATCATGAATAATGAGCTCTATTTAATTAGTAGCCGAACTGGGCACAAACATTTATCAAATAGTGATCACAGCATGATTGAATTCAGTGGAGCGTTTGAAAGTGAAAAGCCCGTTTCCAGATAGGAGAATTTTAGACTTGGGTAAGGTTGATTTTATCTGGATGAGGCAGACTGTCCACGGTAAACTGGGGTAAACTGAAGATCAGTGGAGAATGTTTAAAGAAACATTTGACGAGATGCAGAGCGAGTATATACCCCTGAGAGGAAAAGGCTTCACTCCACAAAAAGAAACAACAGTCATAGACAACGATACAGAGGTTAGGGACAACATAAAACAAAAAAGAAAGGGCTTCCAAAAATACAAGACAAAGCACAGATCCGGACGAATGGGATCGGTACAAGGACCATCAAAGGGTCACAAAGCAGCTTATAAAGAGCTAATAAAAGGGATTATGGAAGGAAACTTGCCAGGGACGTCAATATCAATAAGAAGAAATGTTATGGTTATATAAAGGGAAAGCGGGTGGTCAAGAGCAATATAGGCCCACTTAAAGATGAAAATGGTGATATTGTCAGTGAGAATGGGGAAATGGCAGACATGTTGAACAATTATTTTGCCTCAGTATTTACAGATGAAAAGGAGGATAACTTGCCCGGAGTCCTGAAAAAATTAATACTCGATAGAGGACAGGAACTTAATACAATGAACATCAGTACAGCATCAGTAACTAGGAAATTAATGGAACTAAAGAGTGACAAATCCCCAGGACCTGACGGTTTCCATCCGAGGATATTAAGGGAAGTAGGGGAGCACATTGTAGATTCCCGAACTTTAATCTTCCAGAATTCTCCAGATTCAGGAGTAATCCCTCTGGTTCGGAAAATTACACCAATCACTCCACTTTTTAAGAAGGGTGAAAGGGGGATATCAGGGAATTACAGACCAGTTAGCCTAACATCTACGGTGGGGAAATTGCTGGAATCTATAATCAGGGATGGGGGTAACTGAACACCTTTGAAAATGTTGGTCGATCAGGGAAAGCCAACATTGCTTCGTTAAGAAAAGGTCATGCTTGACTAATCTCATAGAATTTTTTGAAGAGGTGACTATGGTAGTGGACAGGAGAATATCCATGGATGTCATTTATATGGACTTCCAGAAGGTATTTGACAAAGTCCCACACAAGAGACTGTTAACGAAGGTGGAAGCCCACGAAGTTGAGTGCAAGTTATTGACATGGTTAGGAACTGGCTGAGTGGTAGATGACAGAGAGTGGAGATAATGGGTAATTACTCCAATTGGCAGGAGGTGACCAGTGGTGTACCACAGGGACTTGTGTTGGGGCCTCAATTATTTACACTATTCATTAATGACTTGGATGATGGTGTAGAAATTCATATGCCCAAATTTGTCAATGTTACAATGTTAGCTGGTGTTATAGGAAGCCTAGATGTTAACATAAAATTGCAAGGAGATTGGATTGGATTTGTTTATTGTCACGTGTACTGAGGTACGGTGAAAAGTATTTTTCTGCGAGCAGCTCAACAGATCATTTAGTACATGAAAAGAAATAAATAAAAGAAAATACATAATAGGGCAACACGAGGTACACAAAGTAACTACATAAGCAACGGAATTGGGTGAAGCATACAGGGGTGTAGTGTTAATGAGGTCAGTCCATAAGAGGGTCCATAAGAGATAATAACAGACTAGGTGAATGGGCAAAATTGTGGCAGGTAGCATTAATTGTAAGCAAGTGTGAGGTTATCCATTTTGGACCAAAAACGCATCAAGCAGAGCATGTTCTAAATTGAAGGAGGTTAGGTACAGTGGATGTCCAAAGAGTCTTGGGGGTTCAGGTGCATAGGTCCTTAAAATGCCAGGAACAAGTGCACAAAATAATCAAAAAGGTTGATGGAATACTAGCCTTTATATCTAGAGGATTTGAATATAAAAACATAGGGGTTGTGCTGCAGCTTTACAAAACATTGGTTAGACCCTATGTTGAAATCTACCATGCTGTTTAAGTGTAGTCTCGTATACACTTTGAACTCAGTAGAAATTTATGCTACACGTCTCGAGTGTGAAATGAAAACTTTTATTGTGTTTATTGATTATGATTGAGAGTTTGAGATCATCTTATGGTTCCAAATCAAATGTTCTCAAAGCCCTTGCCAGCAGAAGACTTTAAGAGATATAATTGACTTAGTAGTTTACAAACAGATTTAACTTTCAAAATACAGTAATGGTTTCTTGCTCAAAGCAAAAACAGCTTGCGCAGACTTTAAGAGTTAGAGTGGAAATATGAAAATACGAAATAAGGATAGCGAATAGTTAGGTAAAAGGTATAGAGTGATCCTGGATGGAAAATGCCTGCATGGACCTCTATCTTTAAGGAAAATGTTATCAGTCTGACTCTATCTGTCCCTACCCCTGTAATGTGCTGATTGGCTTGGATGAGTCTCAAATGCATTTGGTTGGATGGCTAGTTGTCAATCATCAATATGCAACACCGCTGTAGATATGTTGCTTTTTAGATGCTTGCCGTGTGTTGGAATGTGATATATACTTTTAATCAATTCTGGTTTCCACTGTTTTTTCTGCTGACTGCTATATTATCTATAAGGTGGTGGTGGGGGGGTGGGGGGGGTGAGAGACTCCCAGTAAGGATAATCACGTGGAACGTGAGAGGGCTAGGAGGTCCGGTCAAGAGGTCAAGGGTGCTTGCACATCTTAAAAGTTTGAAAGCCGATGTAGCAATGCTGCAGGAGAATCACTTGAGGGTGAAGGACCAGGTGAGACTTCAAAAGGGCTGGGTTAGCCAAGTGTTTCACTCCGGATTTGATGGAAGGGCTTGAGGGGGAGCGGTGCTGGTCAGCAAAAGGGTACGCTTCCAGATGGAGAAGGTGGTGGCAGATCAGGGGGGTAGATATGTGATTGTGACAGGGGCACTGGAGGGGAGATTCGTGGCACTGTTAAGTGTACATGGCCCCAATTGGGACGATGTGGGATTCGTGAGGAAGGTGTTTGGGGCTATCCCCGATTTGGACACGCATGAGCTGATTGTGGGGGGTGGACTGGAACTTGGTGCAGGAGCCAAGGTTGGACAGATCACGGCCGTGCTCGCTGGTCCCATCAGGGGGGGCGAAGGCGCTGGCTGGGCTAATGGTGGAAATGGGAGGGGTAGACCTTTGGAGGTTCCTGCACCTAAGGGAACGGGAGTATTCGTTTTTCTCAGCGGTCCATAAGGTATACTCGTGGATCGACTTTTTTGTGGTGGGGAAGGCTTTGCTGGCTGGAGTCAAGGGGTTGGAATACTCGGCAATTGCAGTGTCAGATCACGCTCCACATTGGGTGGATATGGTGCTGGAGAAGGGGGCAGCGCAGAGACCGGGGTGGAAACTGGATGTGGGGCTTTTGGGGAACCAAGTGTTCTGTGAGAAAATTGAAAAGGTAATTAAGGAATATGTAGGTTTCAATTGTACGGGTGAGGTGTCGAAGCCAGTCGTCTGGGAGGCTCTAAAGGGGGTGGTGAGAGGTGAGGTAATTTTGTTTACGGCCAGAGTGGATAAAGAGGAGAGGTTGGAGCGGCAGAGGGTAATAGATGAGATGTTGGAGGTAGATAGGAGGTATGCAGAGGATGGAGACCCGGCGAAGCTGGAAAAGAGGAAGGAACTACAGGCGAGCTTCAGGGTGGCTACGGGTAATTCCTGATTCCTTTTTGTCATTTGTTTATGTAAACATGCGGGTTGAGGTTTGGGGGTTGGTGGGCGGATGGGATCGTTGTTATTATGGGGATTGACATATCTTGCTGATTATTGTTTATTGTTGATGGGTGTAAATGTGGGAGAAAATGTGAAAAAGGAGGAGAATAAAAATATATATTTTTTTAAAGAACTAAGAGCAGGAGTAAGCCATCTGGCCCCTCGTGCCTGCTCCGCCATTCAATGAGATCATGGCTGATCATTTGTGGACTCAGCTCCACTTTCTGGCCCGAACACCATAACCCTTATTTAATGAAGGAGCCTCTACTGCTTCAGTGGGCAAGGAATTCCATAGATTCACAACCCTTTGGGTGAAGAAGTTCCTCCTAAACTCAGACACATCCTCTCAACGTCCACTCTATCCAGGCCTCAAAGTATCTTGTAAGTTTCAATAAGATCCCCTCTCAACCTTCTAAACTCCAATGAGTACAGACCCAGAGTCCTCAACCGTTCCTCATACGACAAGTTCTTTATTCCAGTTAAAGGGTGATCTGATTGAAGTATTCAAGATATTAACAGGGAAAGACAGGGTAGATAAAGATAAACTATTTCTACTGGTTGGAGGTTTTAAAACAAGGGGCATAGTCTAAAAATTAGGGGTACACCGTTCAGGAGAGATGTTAGGAAGAACTTCTACATGCAAAGGGTGGTAGAGGTTTGGAACTCTCTCCCACAAACAGCAGTTGAAGCTAAATCAGTTATTGATTTTAAATCTGAGGTAGATAGGTTTTTGGTGAGTAAAGATATTAAGGGACGTGGGTCAAAGGCAGGTATATGGAGTTAGGTCACAGATCAGCCATAATCTCATTGAATGGGAGACAGGCTCGAGGGGCCGAATGGCCTTCTGATCCTATGTTCTTGTTTGCAGCCATAGAAGTGTCTATCTATTCCACTTGCAATTAATTCCCCTATAACTATTACAGTCCCACCTTTGGACTCCTCCCCTGTGCAGCAGAGCCAACTGTGGTGTAATAAATTTCCCTGCTGCTGCTTTCCCCTGAGAGGCTATTCCCCCCAACAGTATTCAAAGTGGTATATCTATTTGTTAGTGGAATGGACACAGGAGATTCCTGCACTGACTGCCTGGTCTCCTTGCTCTGCCTGGTGGTCACCAATTCCCTTCTTGCCTGTGGCGTCTTAGCCTGTGGTGTCACTGCCTCTCACTAAGTGCTATCCACAATGCTCTCCACCTCGCCGATGATCCACAGTGTCCCTAGCCTCCGCTCCAGCACCAAAGCCCGGGCTTCTAGGACCTGCAGTTGGAGACACTTCCAGCACACATGATGGCCCCGGACACTGGAAATGAACCGACTTCCCACACAGTGCAGGGGGAGCACACCAGGGCTTTGAGCTCTCTTGCAATGACTTACCCTTTAAATTCGGAAGATATTTAAATCAAGTAATATCAATTAGTCTCGGGCTCTTCTTCCCTGGTCTTTGTTACTACAGAATATAGCCCTTACAAACTATAATTGTACCACATTGGTGTCTACATCCTCACGATTGGAGAGGAACGAATGAGAAACATTTCACTTGTCAATGTCGGGAGAATTAATTTTGACAAAGATTGTGGTAAAGTGAAGATGGTCTATTGACAATAGGATTCCCTCATTTGGATTAAATATTAAACCAAGACCTTGTCTGTCCTCTCAGCTGAATGTATTCCTGGCACGATTTCCAGGAGAGGTCGAGGAATTTCTCTGGTGATCTGGGACAATATTTATACCTCAACCAACTCTTAAAACAAAACAGGTTATGTGGCCATAAGCATATTTCTGTTTGATATTGCTGTGTGCAGTTTGACCATCATGTTTCTTATTTACAAAGAGTTGTACCTCATTCGTGTTGACATTCTGAGGATTGGATGGGACAGAATGGGAGACGTTTCACTTGGGTAAGATATTGTCATGGTAATGAGAATTAAATGGGGAATCTGACTGTCGGGAGCTGCTCCACTAGTGAGCAGGGTGGTGTACAGTGAAGGAGGAGGCCGCTGCATGCCTCCCGGGAGGGAGCGCCTGGCAGAGGGGAAGGGAAAACAGAACTTCAGGGAAAACAAAGGGCAAAAGGGGGGGGTTTGGGGGAGGTAGAGAAGGGGGTGAAGCCAAGGGAGGAAGGGAGGACTAGGAGGGGACGACATAAGAGTAGGGGGGTGCAGGGGGAGAAGCAGAGGAGGGGTAGGGAGAGGGGGGAGGGTACAGCACTGGTTACAGCAGACAACACGAGATGGTGAAAATGAGGAGGTAGTCAGCGGCCATCTTGAATGCCATGTGAGCAAGGGCAAGCCTGACGAACAGGGCCCAGCCCACAGGGTGAGTATGGTAGACCCCGTGGAGGTTAAACCACCCGAGAGAAAAATATTTCTCTGCAATCTCCCACGTGCGCAAGGCCTGCTCACGTATAGATTTTTTTGTCATCGGGAAAAGGTGCTTCCAGGGGTAACAAAGGCGGAAACTCTGTGATTATAATCTCTGACCGCGAGTCACATTACATAGATGTGAGGTTGGAGAAGGGCTGGGCCCAACTCACCCTTTCGAGGCTGGATACAGCTCTCTTCGTCGATAAGCAATTCTGTACAAGGATATCCCAAGCTATCGACGCTGACATAACTTGCAACCAAAATGGGGAGGTCTCACACTCCACCTCCTGGGAGGCACTGAAGGTGGTGATCAGGAGCAAAATCATAGCTAAATGGGTCCTTATGGCCAGGAATGAGCGGGCAGCCAAGCAGCGGCAGATCGACTCCAAACTGCAGGTTGATCACCGATACTCCACGGCCCCAATGCAGATGGAATTTGATCTGCTCTCCACAAGGAAAGCAGTCTACCAGCTCCACCAGGCATGGGGGGCCTTCTACAAACATGGAGACAAGGCCAGCTGCATGCTGGCACACAGCTAAGAAAGCAAGCAGCCGGAAAAGAGATAACGCAAGTTAGATACAGAAATGATAGCAAGGTAGCAGACCCAAACGAGGGTATGGTATGGATCCTGCAGTGCCCAAGACCGCTGGGAACAACAAAAGGGCGTGAATGTCCGATCCATCATGCAAACCAGCCTCCCATCCATTGACTCTGTCTACAATTCCCGTTGCTTCGGAAAGGCAGCCAGCATAATTAAGGGCCCATCGCACCCCGGACATACACTCTTCCACCTTCCGTCAGGAAAAAGATACCAAAGTTTGAGGTCATGTACCAACCGACTCGAGAACAGCTTCTTCCCTACTGCCATCAGAGTTTTGAATGGACCTACCTCGTATTAAGTTGATCTTTTCTCTGCACCTTGCCATAACTGTAACATTACATTTTGCAGTCTCTCCTTCCTTCCCTATGTACGGTATGCATTGTCTGTATAGCATGCAAGAAACAATACTTTTCACTGTATACTAATACATGTGACAATAATAAATCAAATCCGGTTAATGAGGCCTATGCAAACCTTTACTCAGGGCTCTACACCTCCAAACCCCCGGAGGGGGATTCGGTGGTGGAACATGTTCCCCGACAAACTGGATATACCGGCGGTGGGGGAGGACAGGAAAGAAAGGCTGGAAGCACCTTACAGCTGGGCAAAATTGTGGAATACATTAATTCCATGCAGTCCGGGAAAGCGCCAGGACTTGATGGATTCCTGGTAGACTTTTACAAAAATGTTGCGAGGCGCCTGGAGAGCTGCCTGCCAGAAGTGATCGTGGGAGATGAGACAGGATTTGTGAAGACGGACAACTAACAGCCAACATTAGACGCCTACTGAATGTAAAAACCCTATCCAGGGAGAGGACACCAGTGGTGATTGTTTCCCTGGGCACTGAGAAAGCCTTTGATCGTGTAGAATGGAGGTACCTCATTAAGGTACTTGAACGGTTTGGGTTTGGAGTAGGCTTCACCCCATGGGTGAAACTCCTGTACAGCGCTCCTATGGCGAGCGTACGGACGAATGCCACTAGCTCCGAATGCTTTTGGCCGCACGGGATGAGGCAGGAGTGCCCATTGTCCCTGCTCCTGTTCGCACTGGCAATCGAACCATTGGCTATCGCCCTTAGATTGGCGGAGTGGTGGATGGGTATTCGGAGAGGGGGCAGAGAATGACACTACGTGTCAAACCCCGTAGCCAGCATGTGAAAGGTAACCAGACTCCAAAGGGAGTTTGGCACCCTCTCAGGTTACAAACTCAACCTGGGAAAGAGCGAAATCTTCCCGGTGAACCCCCGAGAGGGAGGAGTGGAGCTGGAAGAATTACCGTTTAAAGTGGCCCAAACCAAGTTCAGTTACCTGGGGATACAAGTGGCCCACACCTGGATGAGGCTCCACAAATGGAACCTCTCCAGCCTGGTGGAGGAGGTGAAGAGGGACCTGCAAAGACGGAACTCACTCCCTCTTTCACTAGCGGGAAGGATGGAGACGGTCAAAATGAATGTGTTGCTTAGGTTCCTCTTGGTATTCAGAACATTCCCAATCTTCATCCCCAAATCCTTCTTCATCAGGATCGACAAGTTAATCATGGCCTTCATCTGAGGGGGGGAAGAGCCCACATTTTGGACGTGGGGGGTGGGGGGGAGGACAGAGGGACACTGCAAGTGAAGGACATGTATGTGGACGATAGATTGGTGACCCTGGGGGAACTCTCAGAGAGGCCCCAACTCCCGAAAGGGAATGAGCTCAGGTACCTGCAGCTGTGTGGCTTTCTCTGCAAGGAGTCAAAAACATTCCCCCATGGACCTGGACCACGTTTCCGGCCACAATTGTTGGTAGGGCTGGACTGATTAGGGGACGACAAATGTGGCAACATCTACGGGCACCTCATGGAAAAGGTCAGGACCCCACTGAACGAGACCAGATGAATATTGAGGGAGGAGATGGGCATGGAGATAGGAGGGACTGCAGAGAAACAACTCCACCTCCTCCTGCGCCGGGTTAAGCCTGATGCAGCTCAAGGTGGTGCATAGAGCACACTCTACTAAGACACACATGAGTGGGTTTTTCCCCAGAAATGGAGGATAGGTGCAAGCGATGTCAGGAGGACCCAACCAACCACACCCATGTTCTGGTCCTGCCCCAGACTCAGGAATTTCTTGATGGCCTTTTTCGAGGCCATGCCCAGGGTTGTGGGGGTCGTGATGGAGCCATGCCCATCTGTGGCAGTCTTCGGGGTGTCAGAGCATCGAGAGCTCTGGACAGGGAAGTGGGTGGACTCCCTGTCCTTTGCCTCACTGATCGCCAGGTGGAGACTTCTGCTAGATTGGAAGTTGGCAGCGCCACCCAGAGCCTCGGAGTGGTTCTCAGACCTGGCCGAGTCCCTGAAAAAAATAACATAGAATTCTCGATAACAGGGCCCAAAGAGAGATTCCATGACATGTGGAAGAAGATCACAAATCTCTTTGCAGGCATGTTCGCAACCAGCAACTAACTAGCAGATAGGAAGCGGGGAGGTAGGAAGGGGGGGGGGGGCAGGGAGCACCGCCGGGATGAAAGGAAGCTTGCGTATAGCAGAGAAGGAACAGGGGGTGAAGGCCATTCACAGGAGGGGACATGGATACCTCCCACCCTTGTCAAACCGGGAAGGCGGACCATCTTAATCTCCCTCAAGAACCCAAGGGAGGGAACAAGACTCTTCACCCCCCCCCCCCTCCCCACCACCCCCCAGCAAAACAAATGTAACTATAAACAATGTAGAGTCCTGACAGAAATTGTAAATACGAATGTAAAGTTATGTATAATTCTTATTACTAAACCTTAAAAATCCCCAAAAGGACACTTAAAATAAATATGATACACGCTAATGTAAATAATGTAAGGAAATGACATCACTGGGACTGCTGTCACAGACATGGCGGCAACTTCTGATACTTGTGTTGGTGTTGTTATTGTTTTGGTTATTATTATTGTTTCTATATTGTTCTGCGAAGTTTTGATATTAAGTGCAAAAATTCCAATAAAAATATTTTTCAAAACAAAAATGAGAATGAGAATAAATTTTTCAAAAAATATTTTATTCAAGGCATTTTCATATAAGCAAAAGAATAACCAAACAGCATTAGAAACAATCCTCACCCACTCACCCCCGCTCCCTGAATACCACCCCCTCCTCTTTCCCACCTTCCCCATTTTAAACCCATAACCCCCCCAGCATGCCCCCCCCCTCTGCTCACCCTTCAAACCCCCTTAATGAAATCAATAAACAGCTTCCACCTCCAGGTCATCCTCCAGTCCCCTCAAGACCAACTGACCTTCTCCGGCCTCAGGAATTCCGCCAGGTCGCTCACCCACACCCCTGCTTCCAGCGGCTCCAAGTCTCGCCACCCAAGCAAAATCTGTCTCCAGGCTATCAGGAGGCAAAGGCCAAAACATCGGCCTCTCTCGCCCCCTGGACTCCCGGATCTTCCGACACCCCGAAAATCGCCACCTCTGGACTCAGGACCACTTTCACTGCCAGCACATCGGACATTACGCCCGCGAACCTCTGCCAGAACCCCTTCAGCCTTGGATATGCCCTGATCGTGTGGATGTGAATCCCGGGACTCCCCGTACACCGCCCCACCCATCCTCTACCCCCTCAAACATCCTACTCATCCTCGCCACCGTCATATGTGCCCCATGTATTACTTTGAACTGGATGAGTCTCAACCTCGCACATGATGAGGACTCGTTCACCCTCCGCAAGGTCTCTGCCCACGTCTCGGCCACCACCTCCCCTCCCAGCTCCTCCTCCCACTTGCGCTTTATGCCTCCCAATCCATCAACTCCTTCTAGACATCGGACATCTTCCCCATCCCTATCTTGTCCCTCGACGGCACCTTGTTTTGCAACCCCAGGGAGGGGGCAGCCCAGGAAAGGACAGCACCTCTCTCCTTAGGAAGATCCTGGACCTGCAGATACCCAAAACCGTTCCCCCTGGGCAACCTGTACTCTACCTACAGGTCCTCCAACTTCGCAAATTTGTCCCCTATGAACAGATAGCCAAATCGTCCAATCCCTGCCTGCTGCCGCCCCTCGAAACCTGGCACCGAGAATTTATTTTTTAAAGTACATCATTGACTGATTTGGAACATCCCAAGGTCATTGGCACTGCCAGTTGAGATGGAAACAGAAAGTGCTAGAAAAACTCTGATGTGTCGTATTGGGCTCAAAACATTAACGCTGTTTCTCTCCACAGGTGTTGCCAAGAGCCACAGAGTTTTTCCAGCACTTTCTGCTTTAATTTCAGATTTGCAACACCTGTCTTATTTTGATTTTATTCCAATACCAGTCGAAGGATGAGCAAGGCACCTGGAGGTTTATCCTCTTGCATCCCCGATAAGGCAGGAGGGCCAATTAGACCTCACATTGGTGTTGGACCAGCAACTGTCCCACATCTAGGGCTCCTCTCGGGGTCATTCCTGATGGCCTCCGCCAGTGACCCCAGTGCCTCAGGGTGCCATGGCAACCTGGGGTCGTGATGGGTGATTACTGGATGTGGAAAGTTGAGTGTTGTGTTGTACACCGGCTCTTTATTAAATACTTGACACATTCCATGATCCTCTCACTCAGACTTTGGATTACATTGATAGGGGCTGTAACACCAGGTCTCCTGCTGATGAAAATGAAACCTCTTCAATAAGTGATGTTTAGAACATAGAACATTACAGTGCAGTACAGGCCCTTTGGCCCTCGATGTTGCGCCGACCTGTGAAACCACTCTAAAGCCCATCTACACTATTTCCTTATCGTCTATATGTCTATCCAATGACCATTTGAATGCCCTTAGTGTTGGCGAGTCCACTACTGTTGCAGGCAGGGCATTCCACGCCCTTACTACTCTCTGAGTAAAGAACCTACCTCTGACATCTGTCCTATATCTATCTCCCCTCAATTTAAAGCTATGTCCCCTCGTGCTAGACATCACCATCCGAGGAAAAAGGCTCTCAATGTCCACCCTATCCAATCCTCTGATCATCTTGTTTGCCTCAATTAAGTCCCCTCTTAACCTTCTTCTCTCTAACGAAAACAGCCTCAAGTCCCTCAGCCTTCCCTCATAAGATCTTCCCTCGTAACCAGGCAACATTCTGGTAAATCTCCTCTGCATCCTTTCCAATGCTTCCACATCCTTCCTATAATGTGGCGACCAGAATTGCACGCAATACTCCAAATGCGGCCACACCAGAGTTTTGTATAGCTGCAACATGACCTCGTGGCTCCTAAACTCAATCCCTCTACCAATAAAAGCTAACACACCGTACGCCTTCTTAACAACCCTCTCAACCTGGGTGGCAACTTTCAGGGATCTATGTACATGGACACCGAGATCTCTCTGCTCATCCACACTACCAAGAATCTTACCATTGGCCCAGTACTCTGTCTTCCTGTTATTCCTTCCAAAATGAATCACCTCACATTTTTCTGCATTAAACTCCATTTGCCAACTCTCAGCCCAGCGCTGCAGCTTATCTATGTCTCTCTGTAACTTGTAACATCCTTCCGCACTGTCCACAACTCCACCGACTTTCGTGTCATCTGCAAATTTACTCACCCATCCTTCTATGCCCTCCTCCAGGTCATTTATAAAAATGACAAACAGCAGTGGCCCCAAAACAGATCCTTGTGGTACAACACTAGTAACTGGACGCCAGTCTGAACATTTCCCATCAACCACCACCCTTTGTCTTCTTCCAGCTGGCCAATTTCTATTCCAAACTGCTAAATCACCCTGAATCCCATGCCTCCGTATTTTCTGCAGTAGCCTACCATGCGGAACATTATCAAACGCTTTACTGAAATCCATATACAGCACATCAACTGCTTTACCCTCATCCACTTGTTTGGTCACCTTCTCAAAGAACTCAATAAGGTTTGTGAGGCACGACCTACCCTTCACAAAACCGTGTTGACTATCTCTAATCAAATTATTCCTTTCCAGATGATTATACATCCTATCTCTTATAAACCTTTCCAAGACTTTGCCCACAACAGAAGTAAGGCTCACTGGTCTATAGTTACCGGGGTTGTCTCTACTCCCCTTCTTGAACAAGGGGACAACATTTGCTATCCTCCAGTCTTCTGGCACTATTCCTGTAGACAAAGATGACTTAAAGATCAAAGCCAAAGGCTCAGCAATCTCCTCCCTAGCATCCCAGAGAATCCTAGGATAAATCCCATCCGGACCAGGGGACCTATTTTTACACATTCCGGAATTGCTAACACCACCTCCTTATGAACCTCAAGCCCTTCTAGTCTAGTAGCCTGAATCTCAGTAATCTCCTCGACAACATTGTCTTTTTCCCGTGTGAATACTGATGAAAAATATTCATTTAGCATCACTCCTATCTCCTCGGACTCCACGCACAACTTCCCACTACTGTCCTTGACTGGCCCTATTCGTACCCTAGTCATTCTTTTATTCCTGACATATCTATAGAAAGCTTTAGGGTTATCCTTGATCCTCCCTGCCAAAGACTTCTCATGTCCCCTCCTGGCTCTTCTTAGCTCTCTCTTTAGGTCCTTCCTAGCTAACTTGTAACTCTCGAGCGACCTAACTGAACCTTCATGTCTCATCCTTACATAAGCCTCCTTCCTCTTGACAAGTGTTTCGACTGCTTTAGTAAACCACGGTTCCCTTGCTCGACCACTTCCTCCCTGCCTGACAGGTACATACTTATCAAGGACATGCAGTAGCTGTTCCTTGAACAAGCTCCACGTTTCCATTGTGCCCATCCCCTGCAGTTTTCCTCTCCATCCGATGCATCCTACGTCTTGCCTCATCGCATCATAATTGCCTTTCCCCCAGATATAACTCTTGCCCTGCAGTATATACCTATCCCTTTCCATTACTAAAGTAAACTTAATCGAATTGTGGTCACTATCACCAAAGTGTTCACCTACCTCCAAATCGAACACCTGTCCTGGTTCATTACCCAGTACCAAATCCAATATGGCCTCGCCTCTACTGTTATGTATTGTAACTCAGGCATCTCTGTCCAGTGTGTCACATGATTACTTAAAAAGGATTTGGATGAGCACTTGAAAGGTTACAATTTTCAAGGCTACGGGTCAAGTGCTGTGAAGTGGGATTAGTGTAGATTAGAGTTGTTTCTTTTGTTGGTGCAGGCTTGATAGGCTGGAGGGCCTCCTCTGCATGATTCTATGATCGTCAGAGATACTTTGGAGATTTTCCCCTCTCTTCCATCTTAGACTGTGACCAAGCAATACCTCTGTAAATCAACTCTGATAACTGGTTAAGTAACCTACAGTGTGGTAAACTAATTATCCTTTGTCTCTAGTGAGAAGTAAATACAAAACCCCTTAAAACAGTCCAAAGAAAAAGCTGTCGACAAGGATGTTTCTCCAGCAAAATAGTCAGAAAAAAACAGCCGAGACCTGGACCTCGAGACGAGAATTAATTTTCTGGAAACCACTAAAGCACCCAGAAATGTCCTGTAAACACTGCTATCGGCAACGGGGTTTTCAGCCTTGCTTAGAGTGCATGTTAATTTTAAAAGTGATAGGAACATAGGAATTAGGCGCAGATGTAGGCAATTCAGCCTTTCGAAACTGCTCTGCCATTCGATCAGATCATGGCTGATCTCTTCCTGGGCGGAAATCCACCTCCTTACTGGTTCACCATATCCCTTTAACCCGTTCCTTATCAGAAATATATCTCTCTCCCTCTTAAAACCATTTAATGATTCAGACTCCACAGCACGAGAGGGCAGCGAGTTCCCCAAATTCACCACCCCTGCGAGAAGTAGGGGCTACTCATCTCAGTTTTAAATCTACCGCCTCTCAACCTATATCTGTGACCTCTTGTTCTAGATTGCCCCACAAGGGGGATCATTTGGTCTATGCTTACTTTATCAATCCCTCTTAATATTTTATATACCTCACTCAGATCCCCTCTCATCCTTCTAAACTCCAGTGAGTATAAGTCCAAACCGTTTAATCTCTCCTCATACGCCAACCCTTTCATCCCCGGAATCAATCTGGTGAACCTCCTCTGAACGGCCTCCAATGTCATCACATCCTTCCTCAAATAAGAAGACCAAATCAGGACACAATACTCCAGATGTGGTCTCACCAATACCCTATTGTGGTAGTCACCAGTCACCACTGTTGTATTATATTGTATATACTGCACTGCATACGAGGGTATTACGGTAAGGCCCCTGTACTACAGGTACGGGGGTAGATCACTGCCTGCTGGCTCCGCCCAGTAGGCGGAGTATAAATGTGTGGGCTCTCCGAGCTGCAACCATTTCAGCAGCAGCTGTAGGAGGCCACACATCTCTGTGTAATAAAACCTCGATTACTCTCTACTCTCGTCTCGTCGTAATTGATAGTGCATCAATTTATTACACAGAGATGTGTGGCCTCCTACAGCTGCTGCCGAAAAGGACTTCGCACATTGGCTAGCTTGCTTTGAAGCATACATCGGATCTGCGACAGACCCAATCCCAGAAGCACAGAAGCTCCAGATTCTGCACACGCGGCTGAGCTCCAACGTTTTTCCCCTCATCCAGGACGCACCGACCTACGCAGAGGCCATGTCGCTACTTAAGGAGAACTACGCTCAGCAAACCAACAAGATCTACGCCAGGCACCTCCTGTCCACGCGGCACCAACTTCCCGGTGAGTCTGTGGAAGATTTCTGGCGTGTCCTGCTCACCCTGGTGAGAGACTGTGATTGCCAGGCCGTTTCGGCCGCTGAACATTCTAACCTGCTAATGAGAGACGCGTTCATTACGGGCATAGGGTCGGCCTACATCCGCCAGCGCCTCTTAGAAAGGGCTACGCTTGACCTTGAAACTAGCGCTCTCGCTCACAGTCGCCTCACGCAATGTACAGGTGTATGCCCTGACCGCACGGCCCACCCCTCCTGGGCATCGTGGACCCTGGTAGTGGCCACCCCATTGTGGACCCCATCAGCGACCGGCCCCAGCCAACCCCACGCCTGCGCCGCGCGGTAGCCAACCAACCCCGGGGGACCCAAGTGCAACTTCTGCGGACAGATAAAACACCCCCGGCAGCGCTGCCCGGCGCAGAGCGCTCTGCAAGGCCTGCGCAAGGCTCCAGGAGCACTGGACTCCGGGAGCACTGAGAGCTTCATCCACCCCGATACGGTAAGGCGCTGCTCCCTCGCGGTACACCCTTTCAACCAAAGAATCTCCCTGGCCTCCGGATCCCACTCTGTGGCGATCCGGGGGGTACTGCATCGCCACCCTCACCATCTGGGCGTAGAGTTCAGCGGCATCCGGCTCTACGTCCTCCCCAACCTCTGCGCTGCCCTGTTACTCGGCCGGACTTCCAGTGCAACCTCCAGAGCCTAACCCTGAAATTTGGCGGGCCCCTACCACCCCTTACTGTATGTGGCCTCACGAACCTTAAGGTCGACCCACCTTCTCTGTTTGCAAACCTCACCCCGGATTGCAAACCCGTCACCACCAGAAGCAGATGGTACAGCGCCCAGGACAGGACCTTCATCAGGTCTGAGGGCCAGCGGCTGCTGCGGGAAGGTATCATCGAGGCTAGCAACAGCCTCTGGAGAGCCCAAGTGGTAGTGGTGAAAACGGGGGAGAAAAACAGGATGGTCGATGACGACAGTCAGACCATCAATCGGTACACACAGCTCGACCCCTCCCACGAATATCTGATATGGTCAATCAGATTGCACAGTACCGGGTCTTCTCGACAGTGGACCTGAAATCTGCCTACCACCAGCTCCCCATTCGCAAGGCGGACCGGTCTTCCAACGGGAGATGGACTGAATGGTTGACCGCTACGGACTGCGGGCCACTTTCCCATACCTATCTAACGTCACCATCTGCGGCCACGACCAGCTGGACCACGACGCCAACCTTTCCAAATTTCTCCACCGCCAAACTCCTCAACCTAACCTACAACAATGGAAGTGTGTGTTCAGCACGAACCGATTAGCCATCCTCGGCTATGTGGTTCAGAACGGAGTTCTAGGGCCCGACCCCGATCGCATGCGCCCCCTCATGGAACTCCCCCTCCCCCACTGCCCCAAGGCCCTCAAACGATGCCTGGGGTTCTTTTTGTACTACGCCCAGTGGGTCCCTAACTATAAATTAACATTAACACCCCGACTTAATACAACAGGTATATACACCCCCTCAGACCCTCCAGTGTAAATAACAAAAACAAAAAATAATAAAGTGACCCCCCCCCCCCCCCCCCCCCCTCCCCGAGTTGCTGCTGCCATTGACCAATCTCTACCGCTCTGCCAGGAAGTCTAAGAACGGTTGCCACCGCCTAAAGAACCCTTGTACCGACCCTCTCGAGGTGAATTTCACCCTCTCCAACTTAATAAACCCAGCCATATCGTTGATCCAGGATTCCACGCTTGGGGGCCTCGCATCCTTCCACTGAAGGAGAATCCTTCGACAGGCTACCAGGGACGCAAAGGCCAGAATTCCGGCATCTTTCGCCTCCTGCACTCCCGGCTCCTCTGCTACCCCAAATATTGCGAGCCCCCAGCCTGGCTTGACCCTGGATCCTACCACCCTCGACACCGTCCTCGCTACGCCCTTCCAAAATTCCTCCAGCGCTGGGCATGCCCAGAACATATGGGTGTGATTTGCTGGGCTCCCTGAGCACCTAGCACACCTGCCCTCGCACCCAAAGAACTGGCTCATCCTTGTCCCGGTCATGTGTGCCCTGTGCAGCACCTTAAACTATATGAGGCTGCGCCTCGCACACGATGAGGAAGAGTTCACCCTCCCCAGGGCATCTGCCCATGTCCCTTAATTTCCTCTCCCAACTCCTCCTCCCACTTACCTTTTACCTCCATCACCGAGGCCTCCTCCTGCATCATCTGGTAAGTTTCCGAGATCCCCCCCCCCCCCCCCCCCCCCCCCCGGAGAGCACCCTGCCCTGTACTGTGTGTGGCCGTAGCCGTGGGAATTCCACCACCTGCCATCTGGCAAATGCCCTTACCGGGTATGTACCTGAAGGTGTTCCCCGGGGTGAGCCCGTACTTCTCCTCCAGCTCACCCAGGCTCGCGAACTTCCCGACCACAAACAGGTCCCCAACCTTTGTATTCCTGCCCTGTGCCACCCTGCAAACCCTCCACCTGTTCATCCTGGGGTGAACCGGTGGTAATGGGGTCCCCGCCGAGGCCCCCACTTTCCCCCTGTGCCGCCTCCACTGCCCCCAAATTTTGAGGGCAGCCACCACCACCGGGCTCGTGGTATACCTCCTTGGAGGGAACGGCAGCGGCGCCGTTGCCAACGCCCCCAGACACGTATCCACACAAGACGCCGTCTCCAGCCTCTTCCATGCAGTCCCCTCCCCCTCCATCACCCACTTGCGCACCATTGTTGCATTGGCGGCCCAGTAGTATCCACAGAGGTTGGGCAGCGCCAGTCCCCCCCAATCTCTACTCCGCTCCAGGAACACCCTTCTCACCCTCTGAGTCGCTCGCGCCCACACAAACCCCATTATACTCCTGTTAACCCGCCTGAAAAAAGCCTTCGGGATAAACACGGGGAGGCACTGGAACAGGAACAAAATCCTTGGGAGCATCGTCATTTTGATTGACTGCACCCTACCCACCAAGGACAGCGGCAGCGCGTCCCACCTCTTGAACTCCTCCTCCATTTGCTCCACCAGCCTTGTAAAATTAAGCCTATGCAGGCCCACCCCCCAACTCCTGGCTACCTGGACTCCCAGATACTTGAAGCTCCTCTCCGCCTTTTTTAGTGGGAGCTCGCCAATCCCCCTCTCCTGGTCCCCTGGATGAACTACGAACAGCTCGCTCTTCCCCATGTTGAGCTTGTACCCCGAAAAGTCCCCGAATTCCCTAAGAATCCTCATTACCTCTGGCATTCCCCCCACCGGGTCCGCCACATACAGCAGCAGGTCATCTGCATAGAGCGACACCCTGTGCTCCTCCCCACCCCGCACCAACCCCCTCCAGTTCCTTGACTCCCTCAGTGCCATAGCCAGGGGTTCAATCACCAGTGCGAAGAGCAGGGGGGATAAGGGACACCCCTGTCTCGTCCCTCGAAAGTACTCGGACCTCCTCCTGTTTGTGGCCACACTCGCCATCGGGACCACATACAACAGCCTAACCCACCTGACAAACCCCTCCCCAAATCCGAACCGCTTCAGCACCTCCCACAGGTACCCCCACTCTACCCTATCGAAGGCTTTCTCAGCGTCCATCGCCACCACTATCTCCGCCTCCCCCTCCCTCGCCGGCATCATGATAACGTTCAAAAGCCTCCGCACATTCGGGTTCAACTGCCTCCCTTTCACAAACCCTGTCTGGTCTTCGTGGACAACCTGCGGCACACAATCCTCAATTCTCGTGGCTAAGACCTTCACCAGCACCTTAGCAACAAAATCGGCCTGTAAGACCCACACTGCAGGGGATCCTTGTCCCGCTTCAGGATCAAGGAGATCAGTGCCCGGGACATCGTCGGGGGTAAAGCCCCCCCTCCCTTGCCTCATTAAAGGTCCTAACTAACAGCGAGCCCAACAGGTCCATATATTTTTTTATAGAATTCGACTGGGAAACCATCCGGCCCCGGTCCCTTCCCCGCCTGCCTGCTTTCTATCCCTTTGATCAGCTCCTCCAGCCCAATCGGGGCCCCCAATCCCACCACCAGTCCCTTTTCCACCTTTGGAAACCTCAATTGGTCCAGGAAGCGGCCCATCCCTCCCTCCGCCCGTGGGGGCTCGGATCGGTACAATTCCTCGTAGAAGCCCCTGCAGACCCCATTGATGCCAGCTCCACTCCGCACCACACTCCCTCCCCCGATCTCCCTAGCTGCGTCCCGCTTCCGAAACTGATGCACCAGCA
Organism: Scyliorhinus torazame; assembly: GCF_047496885.1. Lineage (NCBI taxonomy): Eukaryota > Metazoa > Chordata > Chondrichthyes > Carcharhiniformes > Scyliorhinidae > Scyliorhinus > Scyliorhinus torazame. Next base: position 67,388,761 of record NC_092724.1, on the reverse strand, counting down.
TCCGGCTTGCCTTTTCCCCATACTCGTAGCACCGTGATAAAGTCTCCCCCATTATCAGTCTGGAATCCGACCCAACATACGCCGCATAAAACCCGCATCGTCCCAGTTCGGGCATACACATTGACCAGTACCACCCTCTCTCCCTGCAACTTACCACTTACCATTACGTACCTACCGCCATTATCTGCCACAATATTCGACGCCTCAAATGACACCTTCTTTCCCACCATGATCGCCACCCCTCGATTTTTGGCATCCAGCCCCGAGTGAAACACCTGACCTACCCACCCTTTCCTCAATCTTGCCTGGTCTGCCACCTTCAGGTGTGTCTCCTGAAGCATAGCCACATCCGCCTTGAGCCCCTTCAGGTGCGCGATCACGCGGGCCCGCTTCACCGGCCCATTCAGTCCCCTTACATTCCAGGTTATCAGCCGGATCAGGGGGCTACCCCCCACCCTCCCCCGCCGACTAGCCATGACCCCTCCTCGGCCAGCCACGCGCCCGCACCCCACACCCGGCCCGTTCCCCACAGCGGCATACCCCCGTATCGACCCTCCCCACTCGCTTCAGCTCCTCCTTGACCATAGCAGCAGCAACTCGATTCCCCTCCACCCAAACCCCCCCCCGGCTAGGACCCATCCTAGCTGATTTATTCCCCCCATTGCACTTCCGCAAGTCAGCTGACTCCTGCTGACCCCGGCCACTCCCGCCTCTCCTTCGACTCCTCCCATTGTGTGGCACACCCACCTCTCCTGTCCCCATCCACAGGCTCTCCGCCTCCCCCTTCCGTTCTAAGCGCGGGAAACAACCCTCGCTCCGGCCCCGCCCCCTCCAGTGCGGGAAAAAGCCCGCGCTTTCCACCTACCAGGCCCCGCCACCTCTGATGCAGCTCCTTTTACAGGCCCGGTCCCCTCACCCCTGACTCGGGCCTCCCTCTCCCCCGCGGGGCCCCATCTCACCGCCATCCACCCCCCCTGTTCCGTTTACCTACCGCCCTCCAAGAGCCCCCCTACCAACCCAACCAAAACAGTGCCCAACCCGGCCCAGCCACCCTCACCGACCCAAAAGAGAAAAACACAGAGAAAAAGAAACCTGGAGCAATACAAAGGCCCCCCCCCTCGAAACAGAAATAAACATAGCATATCAACCGCAGTCTCCAATGGCCCATCCCGACCCTCAATCTGTGTCCAACTTCTCGGCCTGAACAAAGGCCCATGCCTCCTCCGGAGACTCAAAATAATGGTGCCGGACCTTGTGGGTAACCCACAGTCGCGCCGGCTGCAACATGCCAAACTTCACCCCTTTCCTGTGCAGCACCGCCTTCGCTCGATTGTACCCGGCCCTCCTCTTCGCCACCTCCGCACTCCAGTCCTGGTATATCCGACCCTCCGCGTTCTCCCACCTGCTGCTCCTCTCCTTCTTGGCCCCCCTGAGCACACACTCCCGATCGACGAACCGATGGAACCTCACCAGCACCGCCCGCGGAGGCTTGTTAACCTTGGGCCTCCTCGCCAGCACTCTATGGGCCCCTTCCAGCTCCAGGGGCCCCTGGAAGGACCCCGCTCCCATCAGCGAGTTCAACATGGTGACCACATGGGCCGCCACGTCCGGCCCCTCCAGCCCCTCCGGGAGGCCCAGAATCCGCAGATTCTTCCGCCTCGACCGATTCTCCATCTCCTCGAACTGCTCCTGCCATTTCTTGTGGAGCGCCTCGTGCGCCTCCACCTTTACCGCCAGGCCTAAGATCTCGTCCTCATTGTCAGAGATCTTTTGTCGAGCTTCGCAGATCGCCACTCCCTGGGCCATCTGTGTCTCCAGCAGCTTATCAATAGACGCCTTCATCGGCTCTAGCAGGTCCGTTTTAATCTCTCTGAAGCAGCTGGATACCCTCCTGCTGCTCTTCCGCCCACTGCATCCACGCTGCCTGGTCTCCGCCCGCCGCCATTTTGTCCTTCTTCACTCGCACCTTCTTCGGGTCTTTTTTGTCGCCCCGCTCCTAGTTGAAGCCATATACTGATGGGGAGCTGTTATAGACTCCTTCCCACACCGGGAAATGTCAAAAAAGTGCCGTTGGGGGCCCTGAGAAGAGCCCAAAAGTCAATTGTTGCGGGAGCCGCCGAATGTGCGACTTAGCTCCGCATAGCCGCAACCGGAAGTCCTGCCCAGATGTATTTTCAATCTGCTTTCCATTTAGATAATAATTTGCCTATTTTTTCGGCTAAAATGGAGAACCTCACACTTATCCACATTAAACTCCATCTGCCAAATTTTAGCCCAACTAAGAGAAGCAAACATTTATTTTTAAAGAAACAACAAAAGAAATAATACAGATTAAATTGGAAGAGAAAAATATTCGAGGGGAGGAATAGGTAAAGAAAATACTGCAATTTAAGAACTGGTAACTGCGATGCCAGGAAAGGGTGGCACTATGGACCCATTGATGAGAATGTGGAATCACAGTGTTCCTATGAAGAGAGACTCCAGGAATACCTTGCCAAAAACAAGATACTGGATGAAATTAAAGTAGCAAATTTTTCTTGAGCATAATAGGATGGAAAACCTCCACCCTATTACAAAATCTTGGCCACTTGCAAAACCCGGTACAATAACTTACGAGGAATTGACCAATACCTTTGAAGATCAAGTCTTTAGCTCACTGGGCTAAATCGCTGGCTTTTAAAGCAGACCAAGGCAGGCCAGCAGCACGGTTCAATTCCCGTACCAGCCTCCCCAAACAGGCGCCGGAATGTGGCGACTAGGGGCTTTTCACAGTAACTTCATTGAAGCCTACTTGTGACAATAAGTGATTTTCATTCATTTCATCAAACATAATAGAGAGATTCAGTTTTCATCAATGTACTCAGGAAGAGGGTGAAAATATTCCACAATTTATCGGCATACTACGTAAACTAGCAAAGAATTGTAAGTTTGGATTGAACCTCAAGGACACGCTGTGAGACAAACTTGTGTGTGGATTGAGAAATGTCACAATTCAGAGGTGATTGCGAGCAGAAAGCTCTCTAACACTCAGACTTGCTGTTGAAATAGTAGTGCCTATGGAGTTAGGAGCCAAAGAAGCTTCCCAAATTATAGTTGGAGCCAATATAAACAAGATGAATGCTGAGAAAAACAGAGCTCTCAACACACAAGCATGCCATTGGTATGCCCAGGTGGGGCATTCTCCGTAGGAATGTTGGTGTTGAGAAAACAAAAATTGTAATTGTGGAAGGAAAGAACATAAGAACTAGGAGCAGGAGTAGGCCATCTGGCCCCTTGAGCCTGCTCCACCATTCAATGAGATCATGGCTGACCTTTTGTGGACTCAGCTCCACTTTCCGCCCCGAACACCATAACCTTTATTCTTCAAAAAACTATCTATCTTTATCTTAAAAACATTTAATGAAGGAGCCTCTACTGCTTCACTGGGCAAGAAATTCCATAGATTCACAACCCTTTGGGTGAAGAAGTTCCTCCTAAACTCAGTCCTAAATCTACTTCCCCTTATTTTGAGGCTATGCCCCCTAGTTCTGCTTTCACCCGCCAGTGGAAACAACCTGCCCGTATCTATCCTATCTATTCCCTTCATAATTTTATATGTTTCCATAAGATCCCCCCTCATCCTTCTAAATTCCAATGAGTACAGTCCCAGTCTACTCAACCTCTCCTCGTAATCCAACCCCTTCAGCTCTGGGATTAACCTAGTGAATCTCCTCTGCACACCCTCCAGTGCCAGTACGTCCTTTCTCAAGTAAGGAGACCAAAACTGAACACAATACTCCAGGTGTGGCCTCACTAACACCTTATACAATTGCAGCATAACCTCCCTAGTCTTAAACTCCATCCCTCTAGCAATGAAGGACAAAATTCCATTTGCTTTCTTAATCACCTGTTGCACC